>NC_133658.1:283551745-284151745 GCF_037893015.1 Macrotis lagotis
GGCTAAGAAAGAGACAAAAATTGTAAGTCTAAACAGTGATTTATAAGAAGATTATCTTGAAGGAGGTTAATAAAATGCATTTCATATGAGGACATGAAGTCACAGTAGTAATGTCTTTCTTCAGTGAAAGTCCAAAAACTATATCCCAGGAATAACTCACAATTCCTTATTTTAAATGTCTTTAGAATCATAGGAACTTAGCCTTGATCTTTGAGGTCGCTTAATTCAACCCCTTTATTTTATTGATGGGGAAAGAGTACTATGCAGAGAGTCATTTGCCCAAAACTACTCAGTTATTTAATAGTAGAATCAGAAATAGAATCCAAGTCTCCTGACTTCTAGACCAGAGTTTCTGTCTTTTCCCACAATACAAAAGATGTTTGCTGTACCTCTTTTATAATATGAATGCACTGATTTTTTTTAGAAATGAGATGCTGTTCTATAGGTAATAAAAACTAGAACTAATTTTAAAGGAGAAAACCTACACATCTTATGACCTATTCAGTACCAATGAATTGAAAATACTGTGGATTTTTTTTTCCTATCAAAAGTATTTGGGCAGGGCAGGGCAGGTAGGTGGTGCAGTGGATAGAGCTCCAGTCCTGGAGACAGGAGGACCTGAGTTCAAATCTAACCTCAGATACTTAATAATTGCCTAGCTGTATGACTTTGGGCAAGTCACTTAACCCCATTGCCTTGCAAAAACAAACAAAAAAGTATTTTCAGTCTTTAGCATGTGAGTTTTTAAAAATGCATGAATCAAAAGGATATTAAAAATAAGTACCTTACTCTGGAAACAATATTTTCAACTCTACTTTCTTTACTGTTGAATATGTGCTTTCTCCCAGTTTTCTAGTATCAAAAGAAGTGTCCAGATATATCCTAAATTTAAATGTTCCCTCTGGATATATTTAGCCACTAGGTAGATATTTGGATGAGATTAGGGTATGTGATTATATTAGAAGATTAAGAGATTCTGAAGGAAGCTTCATTACAAAGGGCTCTCCCCGCCCCAACATATAGAGAAATAAAAATGAACTAACATCTTATCAGTATAATCTCATGAGGAGAATATATCTAATCTTTATCAAGATTAAGACTTCCAAAGAAATCCATTGGAATTTTATATGTGCTACTTAAAGGTGATTTCAACAGTTAATTTGCGAAGATGGTATTAAAGCACTCAACTGGAAAGTCAATAATGCAAGTGGATGTTCAATCAGAAGGAAGAATGAAATCTAAGTCCACTAATTTTGGGGATACTTCTTGGAAAAAATAGGAAGGGATGGAAGATTTTTTATATTGAATATTATCGTCACTTGCTTCTCAGCTTTATTACAAGGTTCCTCACTTCATGCAAGTCAGGGAAACTTCCTATTTTCCTAAAATAAAATTGAATTTTCCCTGCTACTCTTCATAACCAAACAATGCTTAATGCATTGCCCTTGAGAAAGATGACTAAAATTGGTTCTCAAATTGGGAAAACTAGAATCAGTAAATAGTGTGCCTCTCTTCCTTTGTGCTAATTGTATACCCTATAGGCCCATCTTCTGTATTCATAGATTGTTCAAATAACATGCAGCTTGTAATTTATGCTCTTATTCTTCTTTCTAAAAGATGTATAACTAATTAGAGACCACTAGAAACTGTGCACTATGCTTGGCATAATATTTGGAAACCAAAACTCATTTAGTGGTTACCATATTTCACTTTCTGGGGAAGATGGCCTGGGGAAGACACCTAGGTTTGCATAATGATAGAAATACAACATGGCTTTGCTAAAGCCAGAAGTGAACTATCCATTTCATCACTTCTACCTCTATCTGTGCAATACACTCACTATACATGGGTGGAGTGAGCCTGTCCCACCACAGGGTTCTGAGCCTACCTAATTTTTGCATGCATGCACGGAGCCTTTCTTCAAGATTTGACACTCTGCTCTGAAGTTCATCGTAGTCATAGGCGCCAATCTCCTCTTGCAGCTCGTTAAGCACTGACGTCAGATTCTGGACCTCCTCTTTAAACTGCAATACCAATTTGGCATCGGCTTTGTACTCTTCCAACACTGGTATCAAAGGCCTAAGTTCATCCATTTTCGTTTTTATTGCCTGCAAGGTCAAAATAAGCTTGGTTCAGTGCGATGCGTGCAAAAATTTGTAACACCCTGACTTGTCCTGGCTTTTCCCTATGTGAGTGCAAATGTGAATATTCCCCATTTTATTTTATTTTTATTTTTGGTCCAAATGATGAATTAGAAAGAGCATATTAAAACAGTCTACAGAACACCAACATATTTGGGAAAGGTCTTTATTGTCAGTTTTGAATGCAACATCTTAGGGTTACATGCTTTAGATCACATACACAAAGTTCTTTTTTTTTCTTTTTCAAAAAAATGCATTGACAAGGGTTCAAACTATTCATGAAATGCATCTACAGTCACATGCAAAAGGAAGATCTCAGTTGGATTCAAGATTCCTTAATGATATGGTGCTAATTATTTGAAAATAATAATAAAATGCATGGTGCAAAAAGCTCTCTGGCTCTCTTTCATGGTTACATGGGAGTGAACTGCTTCTTCAGTCACTGCGGCATTGAAAAAACTCTTTTAAGTTAGCCCTGTAAGCAAGAAAATGAAATACTGTTGAGGAGCTAGCCCACTAGCCTGCCTTTCTTACACAGATAGCCATTAATACATAAATATTCTTATGATAATAATAGAAGAAACTCACATTTAAATGCTGGAGTTAGCAGAAATAACTTGCTGTCACAGTTATTTAGAATGTCCTCACAACATTTAGGCTCAGATTGTTTAAAAGCTATTTATGCATGCTAAAAAGGCAGAGGTAGTTATCTCTCTTCCCCAAGACCCACCATCATGATAGCCTTATTGGCCCCAAGAATTTAAAGTAAAAAAAGATCATGTTCTGAGACAGCAGCTAAGTGGAAGATTATTTTCTCTGGCTATATTTGATATAAATACACATGCATTTAATGAGCCTGATCCTATGCCTAAGAAGAAAGTACTCTTCTCTTTTGGCAGGTGCATAAACTCTCATTGGTCAATAAGGTCAATAAAGTTCCATCTTTCTTCAAATCTAAATCAGTAACATGCCATCAACATTAAAAAAGTTCATTCACCTCCCAAAAGAAATTTCTCATTTCTCAGACAGATCAGGCTCAATATTGTTTTATTTGTTAAATGGGTTTATCATTTAATTATGTGGTCATTCCATCCAATTAACATGCAGTTTTTTAGAGTTATTTCAAGCCTCATGCAGGGATTGCGGGGGGGGGGGGGGGGGGAAGGAATCCAAGAAGAATAACAACAAATAGAGGTGGGGGGTGGGGGTGGAGAGAAAGACTGAAACAGACAGGACATAGCAATTTTCAATCAAGAATGACTGCCGCAAGAAAGCTATCCCTCTTATTGTGAACTTTGCAATTTAAATTAAGGTACATATATACCTTACTTGGGGTATGTATGTATTTCCCATTTTAAATAATGTTGATAGCTGTATCCTAGGAAGGGCTGAAAAACAACTCCCAATCCTGAGCTATCTGGTGAAAAGGTACCACTTACCTACGAAAATAGGAAAGAGTTTTCTTGATTTCCCTGTGGGATAATAATTCCTCTATGCTCTCTGTAAAGCTACAATATATCCTGTCAAACCTAAATTAGGTCAGACTTTAAAATCCATCTATACTATAGCTATTTCTAAGTGGGATCATCAATTAAAAGTATCCCTTCGGCTTCCACTTCATGAAAGTGAGTCAACTATAGAGGAATGATAAATAAAGATAAAGTTCTTTCACTGAGCTACAATATCTCCATTAGTAGAACAGCTCAGTCATGAGAACCTCACAATTCCAGACTGGATTTTATTCAGGTGATCATCCAGGCTTTGTTTAACATTGCCCTTTTCATTTTCCCCCATGTGGACCAGGGAGGATAACCTGAACCTTCTTTAACACTCACATGGTTTTCTGGGTCACTTTCTCTCATCCCTTCATTCCCAAAATCATTCCCCTATTTCTAGAGGAAAGAGGAAAAAGCAAGACAGAGAGAACAAGCATAGCTCTGGGATAAAGAGTTGGAAGCACACACCTTAAACTGCCTAGCCAGATGTTGCTTGTGACTCTCTTCCACTTGCTTGAATTTGGACTCCAACCCTTTCATCTGGTTTTCCATCTTCTCCACATACTGTAAATCTCTCTGGGTTCGCCTGTCCAATACCTCTATTGATTGAGACATGTTTTGCACCTGTCATAAAAAGCAAAAAGGTTCAAGAAAAGAGATGTAATGGTGGCCCAGAAGCATCACTGGCTTTATAGTATATGACTATGACCTTTTCCACTCAGTCAACAAACAGAGCATAAGTAGCACATGCATTATTTACTAGTTAATCACACAATCTGATATTGTTATGACCAGAAACTTGAAAACACTATAAATTGGTTTTGTAAACATTTTGGTCTGTCATCCTTGGAGAAATAATCTGACAATCAGGAATGTAAATAGACCTAATAGTCAAGTTTAAAATACATAAGCCTCCATTTTCTCTTTGATTAGTCCATTGTATGCAATAGATTTGTGTTTGTTTATTTACTTATGTGTTCTGTAGAAGAAAATCCAGTTTGGCAAACATAAATATCTAACAAAGATGAATAATGCTGTGGTATGTATTTTCTCCATGTACAAATCTGGTTTATCTTTTAAAGCACACTGAATATTTCACCGCAGGCATTGATTGTTTAAATACAGGATGAAGAAGCAAGGAAAAAGATGATGGTTTCACTGTTTATGTGTCAGTATTTTTTTACCACCACCACTCCTTTCTCCTCCTCACCTCCCACACATCCTGCCCAGAATTTATCATAGAACACAATATCATAGGCACATGACTATTCTGCAAACAAGCATACTTGCAAAATAAAGTCAAGAATCCATCACCCAGGCAAATGAAGAATTGCTGCATTATTCCTTTATAGGCAGATTCAAATCTAGCTTAGCCTCAAGATGGATCTTTAATATTAAACAGGATTCCAGAGAGCTTAAAAGAAAAACAGTTTTCCTGCAGCCACTAGCTAACACATTTATTTTCAGGAAACTGGCACATGTGTGAGATTCTCTTGCAGGCTGTATGGAGTCAGTATTAAGTCTGGTATTGCAAAATCAGTGGTTGGGTCATTCTGCCAGAATCTCATCCAATTACTAAGAAAGATGCCTTCATAATGGCAAATCATTTGCCAAATGCTCGTTTATGATCTGTACTGAACTTAAAGATGCAACCCCTTTAGGGGGCCAATTCTTTTTAACTTGGGTGTCTTGAACATGGTCAATGACAGTGCTTATAGTTTCCTTTCCCCATCTTCTGTTCCTTGCCTTAGCACATGAAAAACAAACATAGACTTGCCTGAAAGAAGGCAGGTAAATATCTTTAGTTCAATGGAAAATGCATGACCTTTTTTGGACAAGAGAATCTGTCTTGCACACTTTACTCTTTTTAATTAAATTTTGTTCTTGTTACTTTGGGATGACTATGGTGATGATGAGAATTTTTTCCTGTTTGTTTCTCCTAAAAGCAGTTTTTCCCAGTTTTCCCAAAACAGTTATATTTTTGCTTTATTGACCAGCAAGTTCCATGTTTACTTTTCACCTGATCTATTCAAGCATCAAATTACTGCAATGTGGCATAATTGGAAAAATAGAATACCTAGGTTTAATTTCTTACTCTTCCTTTGAGTAATGTTTGATTGTAGGCAAATGACATTATCTAAACTTCACTTTGCTTATGTATAAAATTAGGCAGTTCAACTATATGATTTCTAAGATTTCCTTCAAATTCTAGCATTCACTTTTTGAACTTCTTACACATCCTTGAAGCTTCAACTTGAATGCTGTTTTATCTAAGCCTTCCCTCAGCTAGAAAAGATCACTCCTTCCTATGAATTTTTGTAGGTTTTACCCTCTCATATAACACTCTTCTCAAACTACTGTATATTATAATTATTGTGCCTTCTCTCTATTAAATTAAGTCCCTTGAGAACTAAAATGGTGTCTAGCCAGGGCTTTGTGAAAAAGTTTGCATACAATAGTTGTCCCAGAAATGTTTGCTAGATTGATGAAAGGAGCTCTAGAATAAGAATAAATGTCTCCCTTGGGGTGAATTTTCCCTCTCTTCTGCATCCTGGGGAAAATAAATAAAAATGGTGAATTAAAACAAAACTCATCCATTGGATAATATAACCTTGGTCTCAGGCATATAAGTACAGTGGCTAAAAGCCTAGATTTGGGAATGGACTGACTGCTGGCAAAGCTGATTGGCAAATCATAAGTGCAAACCTACCTCATCATTTAAGATTTATGTCAGAAAATGACAAAGAAGAAATGGGTTTTACTCTTGATAGAGAAGAGATTCTTTGTCTCTCAAAATTGCCAGTAGCACAACTGCATTAAGGTAGGATAACTATTTCACTGAAATTCTTCTGGTCCTCCTCCAAACCCTCAAGATTTACCATTTTAGCCAATTTGAATTATATGATCTATGTCTCATCAACTTGAGAAATGTCCTGTGTGGCAGCTCTTCACACATATAAAAAGCAACTGATCTATGACTTTGGGGTTGGATCCCAGGGAGTTGTCTAAGGCTGACTTGCTCCCTGCTTATATATCTAATAAGTGGGGGGCGGATTTGATAATATAACTTTGCTATTGCACCACACTAAGTCTTAATTTATAATGGAATATAATTATACCTCAGAATCTTTCTATCCCTTTGGTATTCTACCACACTGATTGTCTGTACCATTCAGAATAAAATGTCTGGCAACAGTGAATAGAGTGATAGACCTGACAGACAGGAATATTAGAATTCGAATCTTTCTTTGGACACTGAATAACTTTTTGGCCCTGTGCAAGCCACTTAATCTCACTCAATCTTAGTTTTCTCCACTATAAAATAGGGCTCACAATAGTACCTACTTATGAGAGTGCTGAGAAGTGCAAATGAAATAATATGTGTAAAGCATCTTGCATGTCTTTAAGCCCTATACAAATGTCATTTTCATCATTAAATCCAACTGGACTGAGAGATCCATGAAGGTGAGAATGTGGGAACAAAGTTTTATATTGGTGTCTCCTACAACACTGAGCACCATGCCAATGGCTTAGTACAGGATTCACAAATGGCTAACAACAAGGCTATTGTGCCCTTCTAAAAACTTACAGCAATCCCTTCTGTTTAAATAATGCTTTAAAATTTCCAAAACACTTTCCTCCTCCATTGTGTCATGTGATCCCCACAATGACCCAGAAAGCTGGACATGATAATCATCATTGTGTTTGTTTTACAGCTGTTTTACAGTTTCTGTTTTACAGAGTTAAAGGACTTACCTCTCGTTAATGGAACTGGTGGGTTGAAAACCCAAGGCTTCTTGCTTTGGTCTACTACAATTGCCACTATACTGTTCTATCTCTTGGTAATATATGTTAATTTAGGGAGTAGTAGCTAGTAATACAACATTCAGAGGTTGAATAAGGCTTTAGCACTGAAACTTTCCTTTGCCCTGCCTCTAGTGCTTTTTTTAAATCAACTTTAATTGGCATGCTAGTTGGAGGGGAAGGAAGTTGAGTCACAGAGATTAGCAGGGTGTTGGATTAAATATATGTTCAGATAATCTGCACCAAGGAAATAAACTGCTGATTGCTGGCTTTTTGGGGTTTTTTTTTAAGGTTTTTGCAAGGCAAATGGGGTTAAGTGGCTTGCCCAAGGCCACACAGCTCGGTAATTATTAAGTGTCTGAGACCAGATTTGAACCCAGGTACTCCTGACTCCAAGGCCGGTGCTTTATCTACTACACCACCTAGCCACCCCTGATTGCTGGCTTTTAATATTTCCAGAAATCAACTAAAGATGGGACGGTCAAGGGCAGAAAGGATTTACTCCCCAACAAGTGTAACAAGCTCATCCAAGAAAGAGCATCCACCTCTGTCCATCTGCAGCCTTTTACACAAAAAGAGAAGAAAATGCAGAAATGAGTAAAATATCAGATAGAAAGAGGGGAGCCCAAATAAAACACTTTTCTCCTTTTTTGCTACTTGCAAATTCTCAAAGAAAAAATAAATATACCTTTTGGGAAAGGAAAAATCTCAAAGAACAAAGACTAAAAGAAATAATGCTTATGTCCCTTAAAAATAAACAGTACACTAGAAGAAGAATTAGGATTGATTTTTTCTTTTCAAAATAATTCTGATTTAAGTTTAAGCAGAAGGGAAAATGAACTACTGGACAGAGTGAAAAATTAAGATCTACATTCAAATCCCACCTCAGATATTTACTGACTGTGACCCTTACCAAGTCCTTAAGTTCCTCATTTGTAAAATAAGAAGGTTGAACTAGATAGTCACTAGCATTTTTTCTGGTTCCAAATCTATGTTCCTATTGTCTGGTGAGGCTCAAGAGGCAAGAGAGTATTACAAGTATCAGGCTTCTGATCAGCCTCATTAAAACCTAACCTCCAACATCATACCCAAAGCTCATCCCCATGTCTCAAGTTCTTGGGAATTTAAAGTCTTCAGATGTTTCTAAATTCTCTTACAAAAAATAGAAAATTTTACAGAAAATTTGGAAACTGATAATCTAAGTTCAAATCTCAGTTCTTCTAATTATTATTTGGGTGACACTGGACAATCAATTAACACTAGAATGTATTAAGCTTTACCTATATACTAAGCACTAGGAATAAAAACAAAAAAAGTAAAAAGAATAGCTAGCTTAAAGGAACTTACATTCTAAAAGGAAAAAATGATGTGTACATAAATATATATAACAAGGAATTTTCAGAAAGAGAGGAGCCCTAAAATAACTTTCCCAAAGAAAGGCACCAGCAGCAGTGGAAAGAAGGGATGGGCAGCTATGTTCTCCATTATAAAGTGAGGGGTTGCACAAGATGAGTCTACATTCCTTCCAACTTTCAACCATATGAAATCTTGTTTCTATACAAATATGGATAGAGGAAGCAAAATTCTTCCTCATTACCTATTTCTCTCTAGAGTTAAACTCTTTTGGTACTAAATAGCCCCATTGTCAGTTACTATAAAATTGACATACAGATCTCATCTGTCCCCACAAAAACCCTATAGAACCACCTCATCATATATTAAATGAAAATGAGCATCTTGAGATATTGGGCGAAAAGAGATTTGCCTTCAACTATAGGGTCCTTCACTCACAAATATTTCTCTTTCTTTACTGGCATAGCAAACACCTTAATTTAGGCACTCATCACCTATTTCCTAGTCTCCCAATTGGTCTCCCAGACCCCAAACAACCTCCCACACTGTTCTCAATGTGATATTCTTTAAGGATAGATAGATCTGATCATCCTGCTCTCCTATTCAAACACAATAATTTTCTATTACCTCTTGAATAACTCAGAAAGGTTTCCATTTGATTTTTAAAGCCTTTCACATCCTGACCCCAACTGATTTTTTCCCAAACATCATATATGAATCTTTTTCTACTCTATAGTTCATCCAACTAATTTTCTTCTCATTCCTCACTGGGCATACCATCTCCCACCTCCATTCCATTGCACTCACTGTCCCCCTTGCCTGGAAAGAAATGGCAAAATCACTTTTCTTCAAGAGTCATGTCCAGTCCCATATTCTATATGAAGTGTTTCATGATTTCTCAAACTGCTAGCACCTTCCCTGTCCAAACTATCTTGTATTTATTTTTATAATATAGTATATTTTAAATATATTAAACATGTTTCTTCTAAATATACTTGTAGATATACATAGTGAATCTTCCCAATCTCTCCATACAATTTAAGCTCTTTGAGGGCAGGAACTATTCCATTTTTTTCCCTTTATTTCTTAACTATGTATACAGGGCTAGGCATATTGTAGTTGTTTAAAAAAACTTTTTGATTCACTGCTTATTGACTGAGTTAGACTCCAGACTTGATGGGCTTCCTCTTCAATGTCTCAGGAGGAACTCAATAGATGTACCTATTTGTGTATTTTTGATGATTTTAGATGTTATTTTCCAGAATAAAAATGCATCTTAAAAGTGGAGGGAATAGGAGAAAAGATTGAACTCTCAGTTGATTTACAAAAATATGGTTTGTGGGAACCTGACTAAAGTATGATAGGTAGTAATCTAGGTCCAAATGTTTTTTAGGCCCCTTAAAGGCTGAGGACAATATGGTGGATCTGGCTTAGAGGATGCCTTATTGAACAGCTTTGCACAAACAGAATAAAGAGGTTTTTGAGAGGTTCAAAGTCTTCTAAAAGTAAAACTCATGTCACTTTTTAATGACCCAATTTTCTCTACTTCCCCAAAATACCACAATATAGAAATCTCTTTTCCTTTATATCATTCTTTCTCACTTCATTCTCTAACCATATCTTATGTTTTCACTGGGATGTCGTAAGAAAAACCATGCTAGATTCAGAATACAAAGCTGTTGGCACAAACATTGATCAGTAGAGTCTAAGTTAGGTAAACATATATATATATATACTGATTCCCTCTCCTTCTACCAGACAATTTAAGCTCCTTATGACCAGAAACCGTTTCATTGTTTGTTGTCTTTGTATCTCCAGTGCTTAGAAGGATGCCTTACACACTTGTTAAGGGTTTGTTAGATTGAATTGAATTTGAGTTGTTTCCAATATAACAAAATAATAGAATTCCAATATAAATAGATTGCATTAAGTCATCCGCACTCTTTCTCCTAGCATCCCTGTGACAAAAGATAAGATGTCTGGGAGCTGGCATTCAGAATTTGACTTTGCAACAATCAAATCTAACTAGGGATCAAGACATGACCTTGATCTTAATGGCATGCTTTTGCCAATAAGAAAACCAACCCGATTCTGACTCCCTCTTTCATTTAAAAGATGACAGGTGCCATGTATTTGTATTATCTCATATCTAAATTCTCTAAATCAAACTCTATATTAACTGACAATTGAATACATGGTAGTGTTGTCATCTTCAAAATGATGTTCCAAGATCAAGATATTCCACCTGAATCATTGAAGAAACTTCACTGATAATCACTTCCATTTTAGTATGGAACTTCACTGATAATCACTTCCATTTTAGTACAAAGTATACTTTATTCTAAATTTTTTAAAGAGTTTGCTTTACTAAAGTATAATAAATAGCAATAAGATTAACACTTAATATTTATATAGTGCCTCCTATGCTAAGCATTTTACAATTACTATCCCATTTTATCCTCACAAGAAGAAACTGAAGCAGATAGAGATCAAATGACTTGCCCAGGGTACCATAGTTAGAACTGTCTGAAATTAGAGTTGAACTTAGGTCTTTCTGCCTCCAGACCCAGCACTTTGTTCACTATGCCACCAACTATAACATCTATTAACCCAGACAGGCTACTCTATCTGACCGCTCAGGGGGAAAATATTTACTCCTCCCATTTGAGAAGTAGGAAGCTATAGTAATGAAGAGAATTTTTATATATTAGAACCAGAAGGAATTTCAGTTATAAGAGAGGCATTAGGTAAGCTTTCCTCAACTTCACATTCTTCAAGCAATGCTTACTTAGGATGCCCAGTTCCTTGAAGGAAGATAGGTCTCTTTTAATTTTAATTTGTGTATCTCAACTAATATAGTGTCTTGCATATAATAAATTGTCATTAACCGGATGGAGTAGAATAGAATTAAATTTACACTTCAGTCCTACTGATTCTTATTTTCCTAACATCATTATTCATCCACTGGAAGGATTTTCTTAAAATGCATATTAGACAAAATGATCTCTGAGATTTCTCCAGTTCTAAAAATCATGTGAATCTATCAAAAGTAAATGAACATTTGTGTTACAGTGGGAAGAGCACTGAATTTGCAATCAGAATACTTAGCTGTGAATTCCTTCTGGGTTTGTGTTACCATGGGCAAATCCATTAACCACTCTGGACTTTAGTTCACTTATCTGTAAGTTGTAAATTTCGAAGATTGAACTAGGTGATGTTTAAGGTTCCTTTCAATTCTAAATTCTATGATTTTATGTATATTCTTCTCAGGAACTGTAGTTGAAATTCATCTTATAGATTTTTCCATCTCCTTTAATTTATTCTACTCCTAGTTGCCTCTCTCATGCCACCATATTTCTTTCTCAAAATCCTCATTGTTTCCAGGCAGATTTCAGTTGTATTAAAAGTAGTACCATTTCGGTTTGAATAACTGTTATCCCCAGTCCTGCCCAATGTATTTATTCATTTCAAAGCCAATATTCAGTAATCTCAAGTAATTTCTATTTCAGTGTAGAAAAGAATATTTTTGGACAAGAAAATAAGCCTTTTGATATTTATTAAAGTTTATTACATAGGAAACTCCCTTTTTTATTCTACCAACTGGAACCTCCTTTATACTTAGGAGAAATCTCTAACACATTCTTAATGTATCATATATGAAAAAACAGGCCCACTTTGAAAAATGTGGATCTATTCTCCAAGTAAAAGCCCTAAGTCCTTCCTGAAATGTATTGGCTCATTTAGGCTGAATGCTTCACTTGTGCCTTGACATCACATTGAGAGGATGAAGAGAAATACTGAACTCAAGCAGGAAGGATACCATCCTGGCTGGTATTATATCCAATATACCAAATATTTCTCTTTCCTTGGGACGATGGTGTGGTGATGGTGGTGGTGGTGGTGGTGGTGAGGTCAAATCATCACACAGGTTAAAAGACTGAGTGTCTTTGAATGACTACTTTAGTGTCACTGTGAAAGGTCATGTGGCTGTTCCTTAGTCTACTAATGATAAGTCCAATTTCAGTCCTTCAGAGTGAAATATTAATACCCACAGTCTAAGAGATTCCTAAGCCCCAGAATTTTACTGGGATGACTTAATACACTGCTTTACCAGGAAGGCATAATCAGTGGTAAACATCCAGCCTAGTCCGTCACCCAGGCCCAGCCTTTCGACAGCAAGGGAAATTACATACTCTTAAAAATCCCAATTAGGTTAAATCAGAAAGTCAGCACATTCAGAGAAAACAGAATTTCTTCAATGAAATGGTTTCCTGTGCCTACACTTGATTTCACAGTTATGTATTTTAATGAGACTCTTTTGATCTCCTTAGATAGTAGATTATGAAAAACTAATCAAATGAATGTCAGTGTGAAAGAGAAAAACCACCAGATCCTGCTACACCACCCTGTTGGGCTAGGATATTTTACTTGGTCATCTTGATAATGACCAAATATAAAGAAAACCAAGGGGAATAGTCTTGATGAAACTGCCCATCTGTCTATCTCAAGGTTACCTGCTTGAAACGGACAAAAACAAGTCTGATGAAAACTCATCACATCACATAACAACCTGTCATTTGTTCATCCATTCATTCATTCGATCAATCAACAGACAGCTATGAGAGTGAAAAGGAGTATGGCACAGAGGCTTAGGATCCAGAACTAATCCCTTCCTGATTCTTGCACTCCAACATAAATGCACACAGCCCTGCATTCCCCCATCCATCCAGAGCTTACCTTTTCTAATAGCTGCCTCAGCTGTTTTGTCCTGGCATCACGGGAGCACATAGTCTGCTGGGGGGCCACCACAGTACATATACACCTCCCCTCACTGTCCTGCGCTGAGCTGTACACTTGCCAGCTTTCCTCTGGGTTGGTAGGCAACACCTGGACACCAGTAGGTCAGGACATGGAGAAGGGGGAGAGAGAGAAAAAAAAACAAAGAGAAAAATCTAAGGTAGCCAACCAATGACTAGTGAACTACAATGAAAATGTATTCATTCAGCCTAAATACAAATAAAAAGACCCCATCCCATCCTTTTCATTACTTTTACCCCAGACTCTTTCAACATAAACAAAGAGATGAGAATGCAAATCTATACTGGGTCCCAGGAAACACAGTAAAGCAAAATTTCATTTTCAAAAAAAAATGCAAGTTAAGTTGAGAGGCTTTTGGAAAATGTAGAATTTTCTCCATGATCTGTCATGTCAAGTGGGATAGAATGTTCTGTGTGTGTATGTGTGTGTGTGTGTGTGTGTGTGTATGTAATATGTGGTAGGGGAAGGAGAGAATCACAGCACGGAGATGGGGAGCAAAGAAAATATATTGTGTGATTGACACTCTGTAGTCACAGCATCCAGAAATCAAAATTTGTGTCCCCTCCCCTTGCAACTGCTAGCAGGGGATACCTGGCTATTAGGGACACTGGCTCTATTTCTCCTTGACACTTAAATGGATGGAGAGCAATTGCAGTAATAGCAGAGTACCCAGCATCCCATTAGTTGAGCTGTAATCAATGAGAGCCTTAGTGCTCTTCCAAGGTCCAGAAGCAAGGTAATTACTGCTTTGGAGAAAACACTTTAGCATTTGACTCCCCACCCCCTTCCCTTTCTCTCTCTGTTTTACCCCCCCTCTAACCTGCAAATTGTTTTGTGGGTTTTTTACAAGTTGGACAGAGATTTTCCCAATGTTATCCCAAACCATGCCACACTGATTGTAAGCTGGCAATCTGAAAGCCCACAGAACTAATAACAGAGACAACCTTTCAGACTGGGGCAGTTTTTCCTGTGAGGGAGGGGAAATAGCTGTGTAAGCTACACCCTCTAACAGTTCTCTGATCACACCTTGCAGCTTTCAGGCCAAGTGATTACAGCTTGCCCGGCTGTTACCGGGGCTTGCATATGCCTGGATTTCCTCTAGTCTCAGGTCAACTGGGGAGTAATTTGTAGTTCTCCTTTCTGAAACCTGCTCGTTCAATGTAAGTAGTTTTAGTCATTCTTAAAGTCAAATAGTTATAAAACCTCCAGTGATAAGGTGGTCATTAAAAGAAACAGTGTAATTCTTCTTGAAACAAGTAAGATACTTAAATGTAGCATCTTTCTTCGAGAAAGAAAGGCGCTAAGCTCCAAGCCAAGGCTATTAACTCTTCAACATCGAAATGCTAAGTAATGGAGAAGGGTGCCCTTCAGCTTCTCCTTTCAAATAAATGGGGTCTTTTTTCTTATAAAGAGTAAGTGAAGAGAGGGACTACCTCAGGCAGACCCATTTTCCAGTAGTTCAAGACGTTTTAGAAAAAATCTGTCTCCAGTTTTACTTCACTATTATCCTTTTTTATTCCTCTCCACAATTGCCCTGAAAGACCTCTAAAGGTCCCTTCCAGAGATGACATTTTCTACGTGCAAATATTCTTTTCAGCTCTGGAAAATAAACCTTCATGTTATGATTTAATATTCATAAGATTTTAGATCGTCAAAAGAAAAGGAATTGGTTCTTTCTACTATGGCCACCATACCTGGAATTTGAGGAACTGCCCCCCCCCCGAGGGACAGCTGCACCCTGCTTTTAATTAAAGAACCCAGGATTTCCATCTTTGCCATCTGCTCTCAGAAGCAGTGGTGGGCCGAAGGGGTGTGTGTGTGGGGGGGGTGGGGTGGAGGAGATGTTTATTTTCCTGCTTCTTTTTACCCCCACCCCCACCCCGACTCTGAGGAGTCCTCTGGTCCGCCAGACCTTGTGCTCCACCCCGCCCCCTAGAAAGACCCCAACACAGCCGTTTTCCAACTTGTTATGCAACAGGAAATAAAAAAAGCCCCCCACCCCCCAATCTGGAGCTGAGAAGGAGAAAGCGTCATTTAGACTTGAATGCAGAGCTGAGGCAAAGAGCAGTCAGACCACGGGTGTCCATCCCCTGGCCTCTGTTAACCCCTGCCCCAGCTCCCCTGAAGCCCATTCCGCCCCTAGCCCCTGCCCTTATCTTGTCCTTCCAGTTTCAGAGGCCCAGGCCCCGACCTCTATGCAAGGCAAGGCTACAGCCAGACGAACAAAAATATCTATTTTAATAAGAACTCAAAGGCGATGAGATTTCAATCTGCACCGCCCCCCCTCCCCCAGTCCCAACTGAGAAGCTTAGGTTTAAGCTTTGCCCAAAGAAAAAGGCGCCAACCCATTTGAAGCACCCAGGAAAAAGAGAAATGAAATAACCGAATCCCTCCGAAAGTGAAGGTGCAGCGCTCCTCGGTATGTCACCACACCCCCAAAGTGCCTGGATCCCCTAAAACCTTTCCTCAACATTGCTCCGCTTCTACCTCTGCCCTCAACTCTCCTCTGGATTTTCACACCCATCCCACCGCCGAGGGATCCAGTCTGAGGGAAGGGGGAACTCATGCAGCATGCCCGCTTTTGCTTCTTTAGCCGGCAGAGTAAGTCCCTGGGGCGTCGGGGGTGGGTGGGGGCACTTACACCGGTGCTCCTATCCAGCGTCCCCCCACTGGCCGCGGTCAACTTGGTGGTGTTGAGTCCCACCAGCGAGGGCAGTGTCTGAGACATCCAGTTGGTGATCATGGCCATGGTGCTCAGCACAACCCCAATCTTGAGCAGCGGCACCGACATCGCGGCTCGAGTCGCCTCCTCCAACCAGCCTTCATACTGAAGAAGTGGCTTGGAGCAGCGCGCTGCGCTCCGGCGCCTCCTCTCCCTGCCTCGGCTCCAGCGACGCCCCTCGCCCCTCGGACATCGTGCCCAGCTCGGAGGATGCGCCGCCTTTGCTCTCCGATTCTGCCCCTCTGGCTCACTCTCCTACCTTCCCTCCCTCTTTTGCCCCCCACCCCCCCACCCCTAGCTAAGAGGTTCTCTGGGCGGGCACCGCACCCCGGGAAGGAGAGAAGTGGAGCGAGACCTCCGGGTTCTGGCCAGCGTGGGGGTGTGAGGGGTGGGAAAGGCGCTCAGGCTGCGGAGCCCGACCGGGAAAAGGCAGGGACGGACGAGGGCCGGTGAACAGGGAGGGAGGGAGAGAGGAAGACGAGGGAGGGAGGGTGCGGCTCCAGAGCGGGCCACGGGAGCCCTGGCCTGTAGTGAGCACAGAGGAAAGGACCGGGGTTGGAGGGATCCGGAGAGGGGAGGGGGTTTGGAGATATTTCCCCCCCTTTTTTTCAAGATCCCACTCTCAGCCACCCAGACGACTCCCAGGCGCTCGGAATTGGCATGCCCGAATCTGATTAAGGGGCGGGCTGGATAGGGAGGGGAAGGGGTGGAGGGAGGATGGAAGGGAAAGAGAGGCGGGGACCTGGGGATTGGTGTAGAAAAACGCAATCTGATGTCAAAATGGGTGGATTTTTCCTCTCCTTTCTCCCTCTCCTTATTGCTCCCGCTTCCCTCTGGCGGTTGAAACAGAGACCTACAAGCTTCTGTCGCTAAAAGTGGTTGGAATTACAAGCTAGATTTATCTGGGCCAGTATCACTATTCTGGCAGACTTCAAAAATCTTTCTTTCACTGTCTTCTCGCTCTTCACCTCCCGCCACTTTGGTCTCTACTTCCCTGTGTTCTTCCCTCCCTCTCCATTTTCTTTCCTTTATTCTCCGTCCCTCTTGGCTCCCTTCCTCAATGCTAGCTTTTAGAATGGGTGGCAGACTGTGGTCATTCCCAGCTAACATAATCTGATCACCAACTGCTCCTTAAATAGGAGCTCCACCCCCCCCAAAAAAACATGTATCCAGTTCTTTTTTTCAAAAGTTTTTTTTAACCTCAAAGGTTTAGGACAGGGCCAGTTTCATTTCTGGCTGTTAGGGGTGTTTAGAGATTTAGCAAGGGTAGGGGATGCTCTGAGATGGGGGAAGCTCTCCGGATATCTTAGCTAGGTTTAGCCTCCTCTCAATCTGCAGTCTATCCCTTATCTTCTGCAATCATAGCATATTCTGTATCAGATGGGGTCTGGGAGAAGGTTGTGGCATCTCTCACCTCAGAAGGTCTTTGTTAGCCAAAGCCAAGAAAACTGTTTTGAAATCCATGTCATAGAATCACACCCTGCCATCAATCTTGCAAAATATATCCAAGAGTTTGATTTGGATTTACCCCTCTCTCTTTCCCATCCCAGCTCACAAATGGCACCACTCTCAAACTGAGTCAAACTAAATGCAAAAAAAAAAGTTTGTAAAAGAATGATCCCCTAGATCTGGATTTCAGCCCTGGCTCTGCCACTAATTTGTCATTTGAATTAAGCAAGTCACTTCTACTTGCTGGGTTTCAGTTTCTACATCTGTAAAATGGGGGGGGGGTGTTAGAATCTATTGTCTCCAGATCCCTTCCAACTGCAACACTCTGGGATTCAGTGCCTGCTCTTTCAGTTCCCTCTCTCCTGTAGTTTGGCCATTTGGATTGTTGGAAAACTCCAGACCAGTAGTGTCATTCTAAAAGGGAAAGAAACTTGAGAAAGAAAAAGACCTCAAATATTTCAAGAAAACCAGGTCCTGCCTGGTTATCTTCCTATATACATGGTTGTGGGTGTGTGTTTTTTTAAAGGAGTCACCTTATAAGGTGTGTTATGAAGGCTTTGGGGCCACTGGAACTGCAAAAACTGCTTTCTTATTCTTGATCTCTGAAATAGAAAGATGGGGGTGGGGTGAGGGAAGAAAGAAACAGAGAGAGGTCCCTGGGTATTTCTTTCTCTTCTCTGGCAATCTGTAGGGAATTTACTATGGGCCAGGAATTTCATCAGAATAAGCTTCACTGACACCTTCAGAAATCCCCATGTTAATAGCATTCTAAAATTTGTAAATGACCGCTAATCTGAGCTGAAAGTTGGTCTCCCTAAACCCTTAGATCAAGGTTTTCCAATCATGTTAGTAGAAAAGACATTCTTATACCCCTCCCTAGTTTACTCTTTCTTTTATACTCAGGTTACCATTAAAAATACTCTAAGCCTGAAAGGGAGATTAAAGTTTAATTCTGTGGCTGAATGTAGCTAATGCTCTCTCCATATAGAAATTCCGTGGTCTGGCTCTGGTGTAATCAGTGGACCCTTAGGAACATGTTGCTCCATCTGCTCTTAAGAATTCAAGGCAAAGGAATAATCCTCCTTGGTGTCTCTATTACCCTTTCCAAATTTACAGCCAAATAAGCCAAGTACAATTGGATGACAGAACTCTGACACAAATGGGATTTTAATGAAATTTTTAAAATTACATTGGCACAATGCTCTGCATGTGCATGTGGGTAGGGGGCTGGAGACTATCCACTCAGATAAACAAAACTAAGCAATTTCTTGTTTAATTATGAATGTGATCCTGGCAAGCACAGTATGTTCAAGGTTGAGCGAACTTCACTTGTTGGGGAATGGTGCCATCTTCCAGTGTAAATTGGTATTACAGTCTTTATTGTTAGCAAACATCTCAGCAGCTGAAGAAATTCTTTCTGGGATTTTTTTTTTTTAAAGCAGGTAGCTCACTAAATCTGAGATACTCTCTCAATTTCTTTCATTTAAAGAAATTTTTAAAAAGGGATCTCAGCCTGGATAATCACATTTGCTCTCTAGCTTCAAAGACTCGTGGCAATCATCACTGATCATTTTCAAATTTCACCAGCATTACACTTTCTTGATTACAGAACAATAGTATCTTAATTCTAATTCCTAATTTGAATCAATTTGGGTGTTTCTCAACTGGCATCAATCCAATAAAGCAAAACAAACATTAATTGAGCACCTACTTTGCACCTGGAAACCCAAGGTATGAGTATATATATGAGTAGACAAAGAAACATTATGTTCTAATTAACTTGTAGAATTTATGATTGCTTAATAGGTTTAAATCTGAAAGAAACATCAGAGATCATTTAATGCAAGACTTTCATTTTATAGATAAAAGAACTGAAGCCCAGGGAAGTTAAATTTGCCCAAAGTCACACGTAGTGCTAGGCTTAGTCATGAAGATAAGGGTTTTAATATTATCTCTGATACTTATAGAGTAAGTCATTTAACCACTTTATGCTTTTGGCAACACTATAGCACTTGCTGATTAAGTAATAGAGGAGTTTACATCTGCATTAGTGTAGTAGTAAGAGTTTCCAGGACTGACAGAATCATAGATAGTTCATGTATTTATGTACCAGTTCCTATACTGAGCTATGTAGAAAATTGAGAAGTCAAAGTGGGAGGAAAGTTGGGGGGGGGTTAAGAAGATTACTTTTAAGTCTTATTAGTCCAAAACTATTCAAAGGTTTCCAAATTGCTTTCCCTTGTTTGGGTGAAAGGTTGAGGAATAAACTTCATGAAATGTTCAGAATGCATTACTGAATAAAAAAATAAATAAATTTTCAAACTCCCAGGGGTGAAATCCTTTGAGATTTATCCCCCAGGTAATCATTGAGCTCTTTCATTTCCTTTTTTTGAAAGAAAATAAAGCAAACAAAACTCTTCCTAACTTTGAGATATAAGGTCTTTGATGGCTGAGATTATATCATTTTGGACTTTGTAATCACACTGTCTGTCCTTACACCTGACTCTTAATAAATTTTTGATTGATAGGAGGGTTTGTGATTTTTCATAGCTCATGTATCACATGAATTTACAAGATGAGCCAACTTACTTAGATATGCTTTTCAGTGTTGGATTGATTCCCTTTAAAAGCAAAGGTTTCAAGGCTCTCTATGGTATCTTGACATTCTGTTTGTTTTGTAAACTGAGCCACTGGTGGTTTTCTGATGCAAATTTCATAGGATGTATATATTATTTATATATGTATATGCATATATATATTTGTATGTACAGGGAGGGAGAGAGACAGACAGAGAGACGAAGAGAGAGCTTTTTTAAAAAGTCAAAATAATAGCAGTGTGGAAGAACTCAATGAGAAGCATTGAGCACACATTTTGGGAAGCATTCAACAAAAGAATATTCCAACAAGTAAAGCAAGAGAGAGGTTTCACACAAGCCACAGTTATAACCACAGTTATTGAGGTGATTGCTAAACTAACTGTTCTTTTTTTTAGCAGTGGAAAAAAAACTGTACAAAAAGGTCATTGAGACCTGCTCATCATCATCCTTGCTTCTCACTGAGTTCTTCCACACTGCTATTATTTTGACTTTTTAAAAAAGCTCTCTCTGTGTCTCTCTATCTCTCTTTCTCCCTGTCCATACAAATACATACATATATGCATGTGTATGCATGCATATATATATATATATATATATATATATAAATAATATACATCCTATGAAATTTGGATCAGAAAACCACCAGTGGCTCAGTTTGCAAAACAGACAGAATGTCAAGTTACCATAGAGAGCCTTGAAACCTTTGCTTTTAAAGGGAATCAATCCAGCATAGAGAAGGCTCATTACCTCCAGGCCTAGGCTAATAGTCTCATTATTACAACGAAAAAGAATCAAAAAGATAATCATTCATAACACCTCAAGGTAAGGCAGACTAATGCCCTCTAATACAATTAGAAATGTCAGTAGAGAAGGCAGCAGCAAATTCAATGCGATTTGGAAGGATATAAAGTACTTTTAAAGCATATGAGGCTCTTTGCAAAAATGAAGGGAGCTAGATTATGGGTTCTGTAGTGTTCACCAATACCCAGAACACTCAAAAGGAAATTTAAATAGAAATCTCAAGTTTTCCTCACTCAACATCTATCTGATTTTACAAATCTAAGACATCATAATCTTGACTAAAACATCACAGATCTAAAAACTAAAGTCTGAAAGTCAATTCTATCATTAATAATAACAACCACTCCCCCAAACCATACAAAAAGACCATGAACAGATTTGAGGGAGAGCATAAAGATCCAGGTTGGGCAGTGTCAGGAAATGAAAGATGGTGGGGGGTGGGGAAGATTTTTCCTGGGAATAGATTTACTTCTTCCTGCTTTGTCTAGCATGGAACCATTTATTCTTTAGTACTTTGATTTATTAATAGTTATAAATATTGTTCAAGTAGTTTCAGCATTGTGGGGTAGTCAAAGAAAATTGAAAGCTACCTCTCCTCTGGCCATCAAATTATTTTTTCAACTAATATAAGGTAATGGGATGGGGTGGTTTTGTGAATATTTTGGTTTTGGGAACTCAGAATTTAGACTTTTATTCTATTAGAAAAAGGATAATATAATGGGAAGAACACACCAGACCCCTTTCTAGGCTTTAGCAATCTCATCTGCAAAAAGGGGAAAATCCTTTCTAGCTCTAAGAACATTCTGTAAGATTTATTTACAAGTCATTTTAAACCATTTTATTCCCTGAGGTTCAGTAGTTCTTTAAAACAAAATATTATGGCATAAACAAAATGAAAAAAAGACTCAGATTTTTCAATTTATCACAAAATATTCTTATCCTACTGTCTATGAAGAAGACAGAAAACAAACTGTTAGCAATCCCGTAACTTACTCCCCAAGTGGAAAAGGACATCATGGCATCATAGAAGGCTAACCTTAGAATCAGGACGATCTAGTATTCAAATCACATTTTTTCCTTGTGGCCATGGGCTTGTTGCTTAGATTCAATTCTCACAACCTCAGTTACTGACTGTTTGCACATAGGCATGGGAAGAAATATGAAACTGAACATCTAGTCATAATAAACACAAAACTGCTATTCACCTATGGGTATAGAACACACTGGAAATTCTGTACAAGCAATCTCCTGACTCCTTGCAATCTAAGGACCCATTTTCTAAGTTCTTTTCCCTATATTGACACTAAAGAATCACCAGAGTCAGAAGTAACACAAATGGTGACATATCACATTTTATAGAGATCTGCAGATTTTAACAAGCTTTCACACATTCATTTAATCTCCACAACAATGCCATGAAGGAAATAGGCCAGGGTTCCCCTTATTTTGCAGATGAAGAAATCAAATCTCACAGAGGAACCAGTAGTTTGATGGGCTCTTTCCTCTGTGCCAAGTTGTGCCCTAGCATAATTTTAATTTGGGAACCCTAGGGTGAAAGCATTCAGAACATAATTATTAGTTTCTGTATTCTTAAGGTGAAAGATAACATGCCCATAAAGTTATAGAACAAAGACTGGAAATGGCAGGTTCTAACTCCTGGTCCATAAAACATTCTACTATTAGACAGCTTTGATTATTATAAAAGATCTTTCTTGTGTTAATCTGAAATCTGTCTCTTTGTTAAGTTTTCTCTGAAGTCACATGGACTAAATATCTTCCTCATCCCTATGATGTCCTCCAGATAATAGAGCAATTATGTCACATCTCTGCTTAGTGTTTTCTTTTTTAGACTAAAAATCCACAATTCCTTCAATTTATCCTTCTGATTCATAGTTTTCAGCCTGGGTCTCCATCTCTTTGGATAGGTGTCAGTTTGTCAATGACTTTCCTAAATATGACACCTGTAACAATAAAGTATAATATTATGGATAGGGTTTGAATAGTACCGAAACCAAGGACACCACCCCGGACATTATTTGGACACTAATTTTATCTTCAGCTGCATTAATAAGATGATGTTTTAATTTTCTTTCTTCTTTTAGGAGCTAGATTATGCTAATTTTTAGTGGGGCTCTGCTCAGATCACCTTTTGTTACTTGCTAGTGAGGAAGGAAAGACAGAGGTATGCGGAAACACTAGAATTAATGAAAAAAAGCAGGTGTAAATCAACACTAAGGTGGTGGCATGTGCGTGTTTTTAATTAAATAATTAATTCATCCAGAACAAAGTACAAATTGTACAATATTATAAACATGCAATAATACAAAAATACAAGTTTTGCTAGGACCTTTGAGGCTCCCTGAGTGAGTACATAGATAGCAGTACATACATTTTTTTTTTAGTACACACATTTTAATAACATTTAAAGAACTTTGTAACCTACAGGTTCTGGGAGTTTCTATTTTAAAAACAAGCTTCCACAGCAGCCTTTTTTACTAGGTATTCTGCTGCTTTAATAAGAACTGCAGCATCCTACCTTCCTATCTTAATTTATACAGACTCTAGGTCTGAAAACTAGCAATACTCTTCCCTAGTCACCTTTTGAAGGCCTACCTATCCTTTAGAGCAAGGGTATAAAACTCAAAAACAGGGGTCACTAAACTCTACATAAGGATTCCTGTGGGTAGGATAGTGACATAGAAAACCACATATTAATGTTACTTATCTTCTATTATATTTTTATTTTTTTTGCTTAATATTTCCCATTTACATTTTAATTTGGTTCGGTTACCACTAAAAAGAGTTGTGGGCCATATGTTTGATTCTTCTACTTTAGTGGCAAGGGTGTCTTTGAAGTTCAAAAGAAAATAATTGTTTTAAAGTATTTTGTAAACTTCAAACCTCTTTAAATGTCAATTATTATTGTTATTATTAGATTGTAGTCACCAGGCCTCCAGTTTAGTGAAAATTTAATTTCCCATAGTCTTCTATTGCCCTCCTATTGAGTTCAAGTCTTGTTTAATAGAACAATATGGGTGTGTGCTAGTGAACATGTAATAACTAGACTCTTCCCTACAAGTAACATTCATATCTACTTTGTTTAATGTACATTATTAATATTTTGTAAAGTTTTAAATCAACAGAACAATAAATTTAGTGCTGATTTGTAGTAATTGTCAATTTCTGAGGTATAAATACTCACACTGAAAATTTAACAATCTGCTCTTCTTAAAACCTATTTAGAACCGGCTCTGTTTGGAGACTAGTTTAAATGTCACCTTCTTTATGAAGCCTTCTGTTATCTGCCCTATTAAGGATTCAAGTAACAAACATTTTTTAAACATCTTACTATAGGCAAAGCATTGTCCTAGCTACTGGAAAAGCAAAGGACAAACCAAAAAGCAGCCCTCTCCTTTCGTGACCTTCAATTCTACTGTGGATTACAAAATGGAAATAAGAAATATATAATGATTTCTGGTTTTGTAAGACAATGGGATTAAGTGACTTGCCCAAAGTCACACAGCTAGGTAATTATTAAATATCTGAGGCTGGATTTAAATGCAAGTCCTCCTGATTCCAGGGTTGGTGCTCTATCCACTATACCACCTAGCTGCCCCATATATAGATTTCAGCAGGGAAAGGAAATAACAATTGGCCTGGGAGCAGGAAAGACTCCTCAAATGTCCTAAAGATTCTAAGTTAGAAGTGAATTCTTTATACCTACTTCATGATCTGTATACTAGACATTTAACCATGAATTATTTTTATATGCTAATTATGTATTAGTGTTTCATTCCCTTAAGAGGCTAAACTCTAGTGGTGGGGAGAAGGATAGAGTCCTATCTAAACTTCAGATCTCGCCCAACACCTTCAACAATTAGAATGCTTATCACTGTTTCTTGATTGATTGATTGATTGATTGATTGACTGAGGCTTCATCAGGCTATAATTTCATCATTCTCCTCTACCTCAAATACTTAGCTAGATATGTCCAAAACTCTCAGTGAAAACTCAGATCTGATTTTTCAGAAGGTAAGTACAGTCAAATACTCAGAGGGCAGTTCCAGGAATACAAAATTCCTGGAAACAGAATCATTTAACCTAAACCGTTTGCCCAGGAGAATTCTCTGAGTCATGCTAGAATCTCTAAACATGCTGGAATATAACACAGGCACCAGAATTGCTTCCAAAAGAGATTTCTAGGTGTCCTGTTTCTTTCCTGTTGCTATAATTTTCCCATCTGTAAAGTGAGTTGCACTACATTATCTTCAAAGGCCCTTCCAATTCTGACATTGCATGTTCTAAAGTTCCTTCTGTATCTGATATTCCATGTTCCAACTCTGACAATGCTTTTGACTGACAATCCATGTTGTAAAAATTCTTTGCAGTTCTATGTCCCAAGGACTCTTCTAGTTCTGAAAATCTATTTTCTAGTCCAAAGCCTCTTCCAGTGATTATTCTTTAATGAAAGTGGAAAAGGAGTAGATTCATAGTCCTTTACCCTGTCACCATACTTTTATAACTAGTCACACCAGGACATGTACCTGAAGGATGTTCTCTAAGATCAAATTTTCCTTGGAATTTTTAAACAGAGAGCTCATTTAAATTATAAACAACAATGAATCTCCTATTCTCTCTCATCTCTCCTTAGGTCTCTCTAATCTCTCAGTCTACTTGCTAGTTTTATATAAGGATCAAAAAGGCTACCATGAATATACAGCTTAAATGCCTTCTCGAACACATTGCAAGTGAATTTTTTTTGTTAGATTAGCATATTGGCAGAGTACTATCTCTGAGAAACTATTGGTACAATAGGATCTATAAGAAGAGTATGTCATGAGTTTTTACATCATATTTCCATATGCTCTCAGAACAAACAAACATTAGATTCTTTAAGAAATTCTCACCTAGACCACCCCTTACATTTGAACAGGGCTTTATAATTTATTTACACATCCCAGGTTATCCATCTACATCTATCCATCTAAAATATATGTAGGTATATCTTTATATATTTTCATTAAAGCCTCAATAAACTAAAAACAAGAATTGGAGATGAGGTTCAGTGAAGGCTCAGGGAGAAAAGTGTCTTGCCTAAAGTCATAAGCCTATTACTGTAAGGGAATAGAACTCAGTTCTCCTGAATCCCAATTCAGTACTCTTTCTGATTCATCAAATTACTACTCAAGACTAAATAAATATGTCTTTCATCTATAAAACACTAAGGATGACAATAAGAACAATTCCATTGCCAAATAATTTTCTTTACAGTGGACTATTATTTTTACTGTTATGTTTTGAATGCTATGCCAAGGGCAGTAAATGAGATAATTGGAAATATGGGCATTTCAAAAAGTTGTAGACAAAGAGATAAAAGCTCTATTTGATTAAAGAAATTATTGCTTCTTACCCTGAGGTCATGGGAAACTGTTTTTATCTGAAATCCCAGGCTTCTAAGAAGATGACAATCCAGTGAAAAGTCTACAGATATAAACAGATTCAAGGTCATGGAATTTTAGAATTGAGACAAAAGGTTGGCTTAGCTCTTAAAAGTCTCTTTTAGTTCTGAAGTGACATCATTTGGTCATTTGGGAAACTGAGGTCTCAGGGTCACCCAGCTAGAAAGTAGTAGTGTTACACACTCTACCACAACAGGCTATTCGGTTATTACCAAGTTTCAAGGTCAATCACAAGGAAAGAATTTGGATATTCTACAAGATATCCCAGGGAAAACAGCTCTCAAAGGTATTTCTAAAAAGGTCGGATTTATTCAGTGTGTATCAGCTGCCTCATTTTGGCTGGTTTCTAAGTGTGCTAAAGTTGTTTGCTTCCTTTGCTGTATCTGACCTCCTCTGCTCATTTCACAGCATTTCAAAACACATGCTGTGTTCCTCAAAAACTAAATAACAAATAGGAAAAGGGAAATTTTAATTTTTTATTTTTTCTTCCCTTTTTCTAGACCCCCATCTCCCCATACTACAATCCAAATCACAGTCATATTGGGGAATAAATCTGCCAGTTGTTATGACCTCATGCTTAGTGGTTTCAAAGTTGTGAACATCATTCAGGGCTGAAAATTGGCTTCTCTGACTGTCAAGGCAGCTTACATTTGCCATGGATCTAATTCAGTTTAGCTAGTAATTAGTTTTGTATTACTTTACACGGTGATGTTAATACTGATTACAAGGCCTGATAACTTTAGCAATAAATACAACCCAAGGCAGAAAATTACCTTTCTTTTTATTGGTGAAGGCTGAAGTTAGTGGAATGAGACACAAATTGCTTTATGAGATGAAGCAGCTGCCTCATGTTACAGATTTACAATTTAATGCCCCCACTGTCATTGTAGCCTTGCTATCTACAGCTACTTAGTTCTGTCCAGCCACTGCTACTTCCTTAAACTCTTAGAATTAACAGTTTACTTAAGTGAAAAGAGACCATAATATCCATTAAAAGCTACATGAGAGCATCTCCTACCTCAATCTGACCTATATGTTGTCTAGTTCATTTATTCATTTTTATCTCATTTTACTAGGAGTTTCCTCTTTCAGAAATCACATTTACAGGGAACCCGCAGCATACAGCAGCTTTCCTAGTATGGTCTGCATTGTTCATGGAAAATTCTCCAGTCTGGTTGATTTGATTCAACTTGAACTAAGTTGAACTTAGTTCAATTCAACAAATACTTCCTGAGCACGACATTTTTGGGTAAGAGAACCATACTAAGTAGTTAAGATTTAAAGATAAAAATGAAGTTCCAACATTCAAAGAATTTACATTCTACTTGCTTGGGGTAGGACACAGAGGCATGGTATATTCCTATAATAGATAAAGTATGAAGGAGGAAAAGAAGAGATCCAAAGAAATACTCTAGAAAAATTTGAGAAAGAAGAAAACATTGTTATTTCAGAGAAATATGGAAGACTTCATGGAGGAAGTGGAATCTGAGCTGAGCCTTAGAGTAAGAGGAGATTCTTAAAGGCAAAGATAAGAATAGAGTACATTCAGACCTGAAAAGATAGCATATGTGAATGAGTATAAGCATGGAATAGCATGCTGAGATAGAAAAACCAGCATATTAGTCAGTTTGATTGGAGGGCAATGAGCGTAGCAATTTAACATAAGGTCAAAAATATAGCTTGATGTCAAATTGTGAAGGCTCTTATGTACAAAGCTAAGAAAAATGCATTATATTACATTAAAAATTTTGGAATTTTTTAGCAACACCTTCATTTCCAAATCTATCCTTTTCCCTCTCCCCTTTTCTATAGATTATCTATTGATAACAAAAAGTTTTCAAAAAGGGCAAAAAAGCATGCCATCAATCAACCAAGTCTGACAGTATGTGATAGTCCCTCAGTTCTGCAAGGAAGGAAGGGAAATACATTTTTCTGTCTCTTAAACTAGGACAAGATTTTCCATACTTTTTTTGGTTCAGGAAACTATTTTACTTGAAAGATTAAACTGGGAAGGGGAGAGATTCACCATGGTCCTATGTTGAGTCCTATAAGAAGCACAACAATGAATAAGGTACTATTCCTGTTCTCCTGAAAACTGTTGCCTAGTTCTTCTTCATAGGGAAGGAAAAGGGATAATAATGGTTCACATTTTTATAATCCTCTCCTTACATTAATTGTGTGAGATGGGTAGAGGAAATGGTATTCCCATTTTACAGGTGAGAAAGGTGAGACTAATAAAGGAAGTGATTTTTCTCATGGTTTGTTAGGGAGTAGGTTTTTGAGGTAGCATTTGAATCTCAATTTCCTTTTCCTGAGCCTACTTTCCATCTTCTCCACTAAAATTGGCTATATATAAAAGGGACCTTAGAGACCATCTATTCCAATTCCCTAATATGCTAGGTGAGGAAAATGAGATGTAGGGCAATTTGTCAAGGTTATACAACTAATGAATAGCAGAGCAGTATTCAAACCCAGATTTTTTTAAAATCCAAAGTCAATATTTTTGTTGCTGTAGGATTATAGAGGACTTTTCACATAGTAGGTGATCTGTAATATTTAGTTACTAATGGATTTTGTTCAGAGCAACTTCTGTTGTCCAATAAAAAGATAGGCAGTGCAAATGTAACAATAAGACCAGTGAGACTTCCTGAATATTCTAAGCAGCATTTATCAACTAAAGACAAAACTAGTATGCTAACAAAGGATTGTCTGATGGCCAGGCAGCTTTAGACCCTAAAGAAGAGGAAACTAGTAACTGTGTGCAGGGCATTCAGAGAGGGGTGGGAGTAATGACCTCTACCTTCAAGTATCTGAAGTAAAATCAAGTGGAAAATAGATTAAACTTATATTGCTTGGCCCCAAAAGGCAGAAGAAGAAGAAAAGGGAAACATCTCATGGAGAAATCAGCAATCCTGAGAGATTGCCAAAAAATCCACCACCCAATGGGCAAGTAAACTGGATTGATTAAAGCAACAAGGCATACTAAGGGAAATATAGGAGGCAAAATGACTAGGGAAGTCAAAGCATTATCACTATCTCAATCACCATCTCCCTCAGATCTTGATAGAGTTAGCCTAGGACCCTGAGCCCAAGACCCTTAGGAATAGCATTGCTTTCAGCTCTCTACACTTAGCAATCCCAGTAGGAAGCAATTCTTATTTAAATACACCTGGATATTGCTTCCACAGATACTGTAGTCATAGGTAAGGAAGAACCAGAAAAGAAAGCTTTTGTCATCAAAGTCCTTGGCATTGTCAAATCAATCAAAATCAGAAACATAATTTTATGCATGGAAATTATATTAAAGAAGAGGCATTGATATTTGTTTTGCTTCCTCACCTTAAGGACTACAGGACTTATCCATCTGACTTCAGCTAAAACCCTCCAAATATGTTGCTTCCCCCATTAGAATATGAAGGCAGGGACTATATTATTTTTCTATTCATATCCTCAGTGTTTAGCAGTGCTTTGCTTTATTCATTCAAGTGGGTAAAAATTACAGGAAGGTAGATTTTGGGTATGTAAGAGAAAGGTTCCTAACAATTAGAAGTATTTTAAAATGAAAGAGGCTGACTTGGAAAGAAGTGAGTTTTTCCTCTTTGTAGGGTCTTCAACAAAGGCTGAATGGTCATTTTGAAGAGATATTGTAGAGGTCATTCTTGTTCAGGTGCAGATTGAATTAGTTTCTGAGGTACTTTACAATTTTGGAAGTTTATGAAAATCAGATCTTATACATTGCTAAAATCTTTAATGTGACAGGGAGTTAGTTGCAAGTTGAAAGCAAGCATAATTTTGGAACTTGATATTTCATCAATATGAGAACTTCAGATATGGAAACTGCCTCCATTAATACAGATCAGCAACTCTTTGGTATCTTTGAGATATGCCTAGGGGAATTGAGAAGACAAGTGACCTACCCAGGACCTTGCTACCAGCATGTGTCAGAGGAGTCTTTAATAGACCTTTTAATGAAGGTCTTGCAGATTGCAAGACCAGCTCTCTATCCACTACACACACAGCTCAACTGCCTCTCAATTTTAAATCTGCTTTGAAGAGAGAAAGGAAAGAATAAATCAGTGCAACAGAATAGAAAACAAAAAGACAAATCATCACTCATCAGTAGTGCTTTGTCTTCACTTCCCTAATCTGAGCAATCCATCCCTTCCTCCCTCTCAACTCTCTTCCTTCCCTTCCTCCCTCCCTCTTCCTTCCTTCCTTCCTTCCTTCCTTCCTTCCTTCCTTCCTTCCTTCCTTCCTTCCTTCCTTCCTTCCTTCCTTCCTTCCTTCCCCTGTCTCTCCCTTTCTTTCTTTTATTTTCTTTGTTTTTTCTTTCCCTAGTGGATACTCATATTGGATGTGAGGAAAGAAAGGAAAACTTTCCCAGGGGAATACTACAAAGTAGGTCTTCTAAATGACCTAGAATCAAGCTCTTTCACAGGTGAGAGATTCAGTGGTGGCAGTCAAGGGTCTATGGTCTGACTGAACTGACTTGGAGGTAGTCATATCTGGAGCTAGCTATTTCTGGGTAGTAAGCTTCTGAGATAATTGGAGAATTTAGGAGTGGAAAGGAAATTGCTTCATCAATACTTCTTTCTGCATAAAGAGATGACAAGATTGTGGCAGTTACCATTCTATAATTAAACTATAAAGACATGAGGACCATTTTATTTTTTTAAAATGTAATTCTTATAAATTTCCCCCCTCATATTCATCCAAAATATAATCCCTTGTAACTATCCTGTTTTTCCTATTTCTCCTTCTTGGGTCTATCCTTTATCCAAATGTCACTCCCTAAAACAGAATCCCAAACTCAAATTTTGATTCTTGTGGGGTGGGTTTTGGCATCCCAGGGATCTTCGTGGTAAAATCTAGGAAGAAAGGAGGAAAGTAAGGTCTTTAATTGCATATGCAAATCTTGTCCTGGTACCAGACTTGAAATTGCTGAGGAGAAGGAAATTAATCCACTCTTTGGGACTGACCGAGTAGGGAACTGGCCATGGTACTGAACTCTTTGGCGCCTATCAGTGGCCCAAAAAGCTGACAGCCTCAGATTCGAATTCCAATAAAAATCATTTCGGGAGCAGGGGGAGGGAAAGAAGGATGGCTTTGGTGCGGTGGGGATGGAGAGTTTCAAATGAATTTAATAAGAGCTCAAGAAGGTGAGGATTGCTAACACAGAGGTATTGTCCTTAATTAAGATTGAGCCTGAAGTTTCTCTTAGGAAAGAGAACCTCTGAAAAGAAGCTATAAAAGTTGTCCTTAAGGGAAAAGGATGATGGTGATAAGAAAGTCATTATGATAGGGCCCAAGTGAGTCCAGCACATTCTGCCCTGCCAGTTTCCCTCAACTAGGTCCTCAGAGTATGTCACAGTCAATCATCACCTGGGAGCAGGACATGCTGAAACTCAACAAAGAACACAACTCTGTTTAGTGACTGCAGGGAGCCAAAAATGCTTAATTAAAGCTCATTCTCATTTCCTTCCAGTATAATTCTTTGTAAATCTGACCCTGCTTATAGCCTGGGTGTGTTAGAGAGGGAGGGAGGAACTAAAAAAGGAGAGAGAGAGAGAGAGAGAGAGAGAGAGAGAGAGAGAGAGAGAGAGAGAGAGAGAGAGAGAGAATATCTTAGTGTGGAAATAAATTGACCCCCTCTTTTTGTGCTTTTCATACTAACCCCGTAAAATTATTTTGCTTTGAACTCAGAACCCATAAATAAATAGAGCTAGTTGGCAGCCCAAGTCATAAAATCATTGACTCCCAGCATGGCACAGACGAGTCATTAAAGGACATTTAAATGTCACCCTAAATCAGTAAAACTATGAAAGGTTCTTCGGTTGTTATTTACACACACGTGCCAGATGTATATTCATACTATGCACACACACATACACCCACACACAATCACACACACACACACACACACATTACTCCCTTTATTACATGAACCTACTGGAGACATAAAACCATATAAGTGATGCATACAGTACATTTACTTGATATATACACATTTAGAAATCTCCCAAGTGATTATAATGGTTGGCTTGGAATGATACTGATACACGTTGATAATTACACAGCATATATACATTTAATATTGCATTTGTGCCCAATCCACACAAAACCCTGAACATTGTACTAATAACAGACCTTCTCTTCATTACCCGCAGTTTTTTCTAGTCTTGTGTCTTAATAAGCAGAGACAATTTATTCAGTCTTTGTCCCTACAGTCATTCATACACTAAAAGGAGAATTGAATACAAAGCCAAAAGAGGGTGATAGGGGATATGAGTGTGTTGGCAGATGGGGATGGTGGTTGCGGTCTGTGTGTATTTGTGTTGGAGATGAGGGTTAGTTCTCAGTTTCTCCGGAAATGCCAAGACTAGGGTTGGTGAAAGCCCTGCCCTCTTCCTCGCTATGCCTGGCACGAGAACTTTTAATTGGGGAGGTGGGTGCCTTGAACACCCCCTCCTCTCTCTCCCCAGCGGATAACGGAGAAGACGATTAGCCCACCTGGGCAGGGCATGAGCCCTGGGCAACCTGCCCTCGGTCTTCAAAAGCCCGAGTCCCAGCCCCCGCCCTCTCTTCGCTCCTTGATCCGGGCTCGCGGAGGAAGCGGTACGCTGCTGACCTCTAAAGCGGACTCAGAATCCAGGGGAGGAGGAGGGGGAGGGGACGGGGACGGGGACAGGGGCGCAGGGGAGCGGTGGCCAGCAGGCACCTGCTCCCCGACTTTCTCCGGCTTCCCGAGAGGCCGGGCGGCTCTAGCAGGAAAATGGCGTTGGAGAGACCTACTTGAGTGAGTTCAGTGCCCATCAGGATGAGGAAGAAGAGACTCAGAAGCTTGCTTGCCGGTCGCATCTCTCGCTCCCAGCTCCAACCTCCGGGCATGCGGATCCCCGGTCCTTGGGCGGCTGCGTGAAGTCGCTCTTCTCGGCGTTGCTGGCTTTTCTATGATTTTCCCTCTCTGGCTCCCTCAGCCCCTGTATTGTGCCTTTCAGCACCCGGAGAAGGCAGAGCTCAGAATCTGTGTTGCAAAGCCTCCACTTTGCATATTTATTATATCCCCAGTTTCTCCCCTCGCCAGTCTCCTGGGCTAGGGCTGGCTGGTTTCCCCCCCACCTCCTTCTCTCTTCTAATGGCTCCCCTGATCGCGAAGCATTTGCGAAGAGGGATGCACCGGAGCACGAAATGATGGGCTCTGTCTCCTATGCCAAAAGTTTGCTTGGAAAAGGGGGGAGGGGGCGGGGTGGCGCAGGGAGGGCACACACAAAGCGCGCGCGCACACGCGCGCGCACACACTCACACACATACACATACACATACACATACAGACCCGGGAGGTAGCAGCTGGAAGGGATGGAGGTTGAAACAGGATGTGACATCAGAAAGGCGGGGGAAATTTAACTCAACTCATCTAGGCCACCGAGCAGGGCAAGACATAGAGGAAGAGAAATGAGCACCATTACTGTCTTCGCTGCCACTGCCGCCGCTGCTGCTCCTGCCAGAGGGAGAGAGTATATTGGGGGGGGGGAAACCCAGAAACGCTGAGGGAGAGAAGGGACCAGACCTAGCTGGGAGTCCTGGGAATCAAGAAGTTTAGGGGCAAGGGAGAGGCACCCTGGAGGCAGGAAAATTTAACCATCTTTGTGTCGGGGCTCTGAAGTTAATAGCATACCTATTGAATTAAGTTTCCCCAGGCTGCTTACAGTTGATACTCTTAGACATGACTGGGACATAGTAGATCAAATCACTTAGAATGTCAGTAATTGCAAGGAAACCATCCGGTCCTACCAACTAATTCTAAAGGGATCAAATGAGATCATGCATATAAAGTAATTTGTCATCTGACCGTCACTAGTCTCTTCTTATATTTGGGAATCTGAGACCTAGATAGGAAAACAAGATCACCAAGACATTAGTTGTGGTATTGAGACTAGAACTCAGAATTCCGTAACCCAGTTCAATAAATAATCTTTTGACCACAAAATACTAGTAGGACCTCACTAAAAATCTGATGGATAATAGTAAAAAATGATGGACATTTATTTAGTATTTTAAGGTTTACAAAGCACTTTGTGTACATGCAATACCTAACATTGACATGGTACCTAATACATATCAGGTTCTTTTTTATTTTTTACAAATATCATTTCATTTAATCTTCACAACAATCTACAAGGTAGGTCCTATTATGGACAGGTAGTTGGGACATGAGAGACTCACTGACCTCAGACACTTAATAGTTATGTGATCCAGGGCAAATCATCTAACCCAATTTGCCTCAGTTCCTCATTTGTAAAATGAGTCGAGGAGGAAAATGACAGACCACTCCATTATTTTTGACAAAAAAAAAAAAAACCCTAAACAGCTTCACAAAGAGTCAGACACAACTGAACAATAATTGAGGTGTTACAGATTAGGAAAATGAGGCAAATAGGTTAAATGATTTGCCCAGGGATTATAGGTAATAAGAGTCTGATGGTAGATTTTAACTTGGTCTTCCTGACTATACTCTGTCCTTTGTGTCTTATTCTTCCTTATTCTCATTTGAACTTCAAAATAATTTTGAGGTAAAATGTTCTGAGTGTTTTCATTCTCCCTACCCCTATCACAGATGTGGAACTGAGAATGAGACAATTCAAGTGTTTTTTCTAGGATTACACAATTAGTAATTGCCCAAGATCGAATTTAAATTCCAGTCATCCTGAATCCAAGGCCTATGGTTACATTTACTAGTATACAATTGGTGATTGATAATGATGATTGTTTGATGGATTGATGGAAGGATCAAATATGGGTGTGTAGAGCATTAGGGATGACTTCTGGAACTGTCTAGTTCCACTCCCATACTCATCTTTGAGCTTTTCATTTATAAGCAGGAGGAATGTACTTATTATCATAAGTATTCAGGAGAAAGAAAGATCATCCAATCCAAGAGTTGCAACTTTTTTCCAATAAAGTCAGAGACTCAGAGACAGCTCTGAAACTACTATGGCAATTGCTTTCTGAGGAGTAACAGCTTTGGAGATGTTTTATTAGAGATAATGCATTTTGGAAGTTATCTATATCTGTGGCACTAGAACCAGACTCAACCCAATGATGTTTCAGAAATAATCTGTGAGTTCACTTGAAATATCTCATTCCAAAGAAGCCCTTGAGGACTCTGTAAAACTTATCAGATATACTCCTCTGTCCTCTGCATTCTCATTGGGGGTCCCAGTCTCTTAGCTAGTAGATCATTACCTTCTTGCATCAGCATTTTTGCCCTTCATTTGGAATGCCACCTCCTTCTCCCCTTCAACAGTTGCCTCTGTCCCACTCATTGTAGAGTAATTTAAGGGACATGGGAAACTAACCATCACTGAAAGCTGGCTAGATATATAAAACCTGACTAGGACTCAATTCAGCAAATACTTACTAAACAACTTTTGTGTAGAAAATCTTTTTCTAAATACTGTGGGTACTGAAAAGGTGACTATGGAATAATTCTTCTCAAGGAGCTCATAAACTTAGAAAAAAGATTAAAGGAAAGTTAAATTTAAAAAAAATTAGAATTTCAGAATTGAAAGAAATCTCAAAGGTCATGTGATGCAGTTATATCTGAAAAAAGAACCTTCTCTACAACATAACCAAAATTCAGTAATCCAGACTTTGCTGGATTATTAATGAGCTGAAACTTGCTATTTCCAAAGGCAGACTACTACTTTTTTTGAAAACTCTAAATTATAGGAAGGTGTTAACATATTTGCTTGTATTATATTTTCACTCACTGCTAGAAGATCTGTTATCTAACTTCAATATAATTAAAGGAATGGTCAGTGAGCACTTAGAAAATGAAGTAATGATCCCAAAGAGTCAGCATGATTTTATAAAGAATTGTCCTTGAATGCAAACCTTGATTGAACCTGGTTTGAATTAAAAGCAAGACTCTACTCATTACTACATTTAAGTCCTTCAAATATTTGAAGCCAACAATCATGACTAGTCTTTTTCATGTTTTCAGTGAATTTTCATGTGGAACTTCAATGACACTTCATGTGTCATTCTTAAAATGTGGCACCCAGAGCTAAGCACTCAAGATTTGTTGTCATCATATAGTAATATGATTGTCTCCTTATTCTCTATTCAGTCTAGGGTCACATTAACTTTGTTAGATGTTATCTTATAAACTTTCAAAAAAATTTTCAGATAAAACTGCTATCCAGGAATGTCTTCTTTATCTTATATTTGTAAAGCTGATTTGTTGGACCGCAGAGTTAGACTTTATATGTTATGTGTAATTTCCTCCCATTGAAGCCAGTATTCTAGTCCTTCAAGATATTTTTTGAAGTTTGACTCTACTATTTAATGTATTAATTTGTCCTCATAGTTTTGTGCTTTCTGCAAATTGGGCAAGCATGTCATTTAATGAGCCAGTCATTGATAAAAAAAAAAAGTTTAAGTAATACAAGACCAAGTATAGATCCCAAAGGCAGTCCACCTTCTAATTTTACATCGAGCTATTCATAGTAAGTCACTTAATGTGAGTTGAAAAATTGTTATGAATAATGCTTTGAAATGTTTCAAATATTTGATAAAATCTTGTTCTAATATTCACAGCTTTACCTTTATCAGCTGGTTTAGTAATCCTGTTCAAAAAAAAAAAAGAAAATAAGGTTAAATGTCATGTCAATTATTTTCAATGAAACCATACTGATTCTTTGGTATTGTACCTTTTTCTAAAGGCTCACTAACTATTCCTTTAATATTTTTTCTAATATTCTGATGGGAATCTAAGTCAAGTTTATTGGTCTATACTTTTCAAATATGATTCTCATTTTAGGGTCATAGACTTATCATATACCATGCAGTCCAACTTTCTCATTTTACAAATAAGAAACTGAGGTTCAGGAAGTTTAAACTCAAATGAGTTCTGTTTTTATATTGTACCATACCATCTTCCAAATTTTTTTGAAAACCAGAACAAAAAACACTAAAAATAACCAAGAATGAAAAAAAGGAAGTAAAGATGGAAGGAAGGGCATAAAGGAAGAAACAAAAGAAAAATAAGAGGGAAGGAAGGACAGAAAAAAGAAGGAATAAAGGAGACAAAGAGGAAAGGATTAGAAAGTGTAGTTCATCTGGACTTGATGTATTGAACTCATCAGTGACAGACAGATGTTCTCTTACTGTCCTATGCATATTGAACATCAACTTTCCATTAGTCCTATTTGTTAAGTTTTTTCCAATCCTATATTTTCCGATTTCTTCTTTATAGAAAAGAAAACAAAATTTCTATGCTAAAAGTTCAGATGGGTCTCCCTTCTAGGAAAAATGCTAAGGAACTCAAGGAATGTTTTTCACTCTCCAGGTTATCAGGGGAAAGTAAATGTTCTTAACAACAATAACAACGGAAGGGCTTCAATGTAGAAAGAAGAAAGATCAGAAGTTCTGTGTGTCAGATTCCATGCATAGAAGATTAGACAGAAGAAAAATAGTCCGCTGAACAAGACTCTTTTGGAAGAGAAAAGTACTTAAGGATAAAGTAGCCACTGCTCCTCTTAGGATTGATGTTGGGAATCTTCTTCCTGAAAAGTGTTTCTGATGCTGTCAGGCAAATGATCATCCAATAAGGGTCAGAGGAAGAAGATATGAGTATGTGACTGGTCAGTGATTTCCTGTTGAGAACTCATAAGGCAGCTGTTTGCTGACCTAAAAATAAATAGAGAGAAGTTTACCATTATTTTTAAAATTTCTGAATATTCTCTTATATACCACTACTTGTTCAGTCAATTGATTGGCAACCCTTCAATTTCCAATTGTTTGCCACCACAAAAAAGAACTGCTTTAAATATTTTTGGACACATGACTCCATTTCTTCTTTTTTTTTTTTAACTCTTTGGGATACAGACCCAGTATTGGTATTGTTGGGTGTGCATAGTTTTGTAACTATTTGGGCATAATTACAAATTATTCTCCAGAATGGTTGGATCAGTTCACAATTGAACCAAAAATGTATTCGTGTCCCAATTTTCTCAAGTTCCCTCCAACATTTGTCATTTTTGGGATCATATTAGCCAATCTGATAGGTGTGAGATAGTACCTCAGAGTTGTTTTAATTTGCATTTCTCTAATTAATAGGCATTTTAGAGCCCTTTTTCATATGACTATAGATAACTTTGATTTTTTTTTCACCTGAAAACTACCTGTTCATAACTTCTGAGTATCAATTGAGGAATAATATGCATTCTTATACATTTGACTCAGTTCTCTATTTTGGAAATGAAACCTATATCAGAGAAACTTTGCCTTAATTTTTTCACAGTAATAATTATGAAAATATTGCATATTTTCCCTTGTTCTATTTTCTCCCCATTCATCCTTCTCTTTCTCTTCCCTTTTGCCCTATCCCTCCTCAAAAGTGTTTTGTTTCTAACTACCACCTCTTCCAATCTACCCCCTTTTCTATCAACCTCCTCTTTGTCTTAATCCCTTCTACTTCTACTTCCCTATAGGGAAAGAAGGATTTCTATACCCAACTGAGTGAGCATGTTATTCCTTCTTTAAGTCAATTCTAACAGAGAGGAAGATTCACGAGTTGTTCCCCAACTCCATCTTCCCCTCCATTGTTCTTTCATCCCATTTTTATGTTAGATAACATCCCATTCTTTGTCTCTCTTACCCTAGTGCAAGCTGCTTTCTCTTTAATTTTACTTTTCTACATATCATGTTCAACTCACACTATATCTACATCTCCTAATTGTACCTAATAATGAGAAAGCTTTTTGGAATTATGAGCATGACTTTTCCATGTAGGAATATAAGCAGGTTTAACATATTGATTCTTTTATGATTTCTCTTTCCAATATACCTTTATATGCTTCTCTTGATTCTTGTATTTGAAAATCAGATATTGGACTCAGATTTAGTCTTCTCATTAGAAATGCATGAAAGTAGGGCAGCTAGGTGGCATAGTGGATAAAGCACAGGCCTTGGAGTCAGGGGTACCTGGGTTCAAATCCAGTCTCAGACACTTCATAATTACCTAGCTGTGTGGCCTTGGGCAAGCCACTTAACCTCATTTGCCTTGCAAAAAAAAACCTAAAAAAAAAGAAATGCATGAAAGTAGCTAAACTTTCAGGGGTGGAGCCAAGATGGTTACAGAAGAGACTCTCTTAGATGATCTCACCATAATCTTTCAAAAATCGTAAAATTATGACTCTAACTAAATTTTCCACAGACAGAACCCATAGAGGGATCCAGTGAGGCAATTCTCCAGATCAAGGTAACCTGGAAAATAGTGGAAAGGCTCCACTCCACAGGGTTAGAGGGGCGGCCCACCACAGTTAAGGAACTTCAGCCTCCCGGAGGCAGCCCTAGGGCACCTGGGAGCCACCACTCATGGCAGCATGGGCAGTTTCCTGATCTATACCCTGGGGAGCACCAGGCACAATTTGGAAGATCAGCGGGGGGGGGGGGGGGACCTCTGCCAGAGCAAGTGTAAAGCCTAGCCCTCAGGGCACTCAGTGAGCAGTAGTGGCAGCAGCAGCCCAAATACAGGAAAAGGAAGCAGGCAGAGCTGGTAAGCAGAAGGCCCTAGGCAAGTGAGCCTTGAGTACTCAGCCTACCAAAGGCAGGGGAGTGGAGATAGACTTTTGAGGTTTGTCCTCTGTACATGGAACAAGACTCTGGGGCACTGACTGCATTCAGATCCTGATCACAGTCTGGGAACCCTATAGAACAGCAGGACCCTCCTAACTCAGCCCCATGGCAGAGGGGTGCACTTGTGAGCATACACAGACCACGTGGGAAGACAGAGCTTCACACACTGAGATCCTTGTAAGGGGGGGTTATCCCAATAATAATCAAAAGCTCAGGAAGCACCCCAAAACCAGGCACAGGCTGGGGAAATGAGTAAACAGAGAAAAAAGAGGAACACTATTGAGAAATACATTGTTTATGATACCAAGAAGGATCAAAATATTCTATCTGAAGATGAGGAAGTAAAAGCTTCTGCATTGAAAGACTCCAAGAAAAATGGAAACTGGGCTCAGGCTATGACAGAGCTCAAAAAAAAAGATTTTGCAAATCAATTAAGGGAGATAGAGGAAAAATTGGGAAAAGAAATAAGAGAAATGCAGGAAATCATGAAAAAGAAGTCACCAGCTTGCTTAGTCAAGGAAATCCAAAAAAAATGCTGAAGAAAATAACAAGTTAAAAACCAGAATAAGGCAAATGGATAAAGCAGTTCAAAAAGTTATTGAGGAGAAGAATGCTTTAAAAAGCAGAATTGGCCAGATGGAAAAAGATATAAGAAAGCTCTCTGAGGAAAACAAATCCTTCAGATCTAGAATGGAGTTAAAGAAAGCTGTTGACTTTATGAGAAGTCAAGATACAATACTTCAACACAAAAAGAATAAAAAATTAGAAGAAAATGTGAAACATCTCATGGAAAAAACAACTGATATGGAAAACAGATTCAGGAAAGATAATTTAGAAAATATTGGAATACCTGAAAGCTGTGATCAGGAAAAGAGCCTTGACATCATCTTCAAAAGAATTACTACAGGAAAATTGCCCTGATATTCCAGAAGCAGAGGGCAAAATAGAAATTGAGAGAATCCACCAGTCTCCCCAAGAAAGAGATCCAAAAAAACCAACCCCCAGGAATATTATAGCCAAGTTCTAGAACTCCCAAGTCAAAGGAAAAAAATATTACAAGCAGCTAGAAGGACACAATTCAAATACCATGGAACTGCAATCAGGATCACACAGGATTTAGCAGCAACTACATTAAGGGCCTGTAGGGCTTGGAATATAATATTCTGGAAGGAAAAAGTGCTCAGAATGCAACTGAGTATCAACTACCCAGCAAAACTGAACATCCTTTTCCAGGGGAAATGATGGACTTTCAATGAACCAGGAGAATTTCAATTGTTCCTGTTGAAATGACCAGAGCTGAACAGAAAGTTTGATCTTCGAATACAGGACTCAGGTGATGAAGCATAGAGAGTGGAGGAGAAGGGGAAAATATGAGGGACTTAATGATGATTAACTGCATGTATTCCTGCATGAAAAAATGATACTGATAATACTCATGAAACTTCTCATTTAATAGATCAGGTAGAAGGAGCTTTTATAGATGAAGCACAGGAGAGAGCTGAATTTGAAGATATATATTGTAAAAATGGAGTCAATGGCTAAAAGGGAAATGTAATGGGAGTAAGAGAAAGGAGAAGTGGAATAGGCTAAGATATTTCATATAATAAGATTTTTTTATTATTGCAATGCGCTTATTGCAATGATATAGAAGGGGGGAAGGCAAGGGGCAGTGACGGAACCTTCACTCTCATCAGAGGTGGCTCGGAGAGGAAACAGCATATATACTCAATGGGGTATAGACATCTAGTATAAAAAGGAGAGAAGGGGGACAGAGGAAGGGGGGGATATGAGTGATGATGGAGAGGGTGGACCATGGGGGAGAGTGGTCAGATATAACACATTTTCTTTTTTAACTTCTTGCAAGGGGCTGGGATTGGGTGGCCTGTCCAAGACCACAAGGCCAGGTGGTTGCTGGGCCTAAGGAGTGGTATGTGGGCTCAGGGCCTCTTGGCTCCAGGGTCGGTGCACCACTCAGCTACCCTACAGCACATTTTCGAATAGGGTCAGAGTGAAAGGAGAGGAAAAAATATAGTGTATGGTAGTGGGAAGGTATGAATGGAGGGAGTTACGATCAACAATGCTAACAGTGGAAAAACATGGAAGTAACTTTTGTGATGGACTTATCATAAAGAATGTGATCCACCCATGATAGAGCTGGTGGTGTTGAAACATAGACCGAAGCACAGTTTAAATTTTTTTTTTCTCTTTGCTTTACTTTATTGTTCATGAGGGTCTGTATTTTGTGGGGGAGGGGGTATTATGTTTACTCTTAAGCAAGAATATTTTATTAATGCATAAAAAACATCATTTGTAAAAAAATTTAAAAAAACAAAATGCATGAAAGTTTTCTAATTCATTAAATATATATTTTTCTCCTGAAGGAGTATACTCACTGTTGTTGGGTGGGTGATTCTTGGTTATAATCCTAGCTCCTTTGTCCCCAGGGATATCAGTTTTTAAACCCCCCATTCTTTTGGTGTAGAAGATGCTAAATCTTTTGTTTTCCTGACTGTGGCTAGGTGTTTGAATTCTTTCTTTCTGTTTTACATTATTTCTCCTTGACCTGGGAGCTCTAAAATTTCACTATAATATTCTTGGGAGTTTCCAGTGATAGGTAGATTCTTTCCATTCTATTTTGCCATCTGGTTCTAAGATATCAGTGCAGTTGTCCTTAATTTCTTGAAAGATGCTAAGATATAATTTTCTTTTTGATCCTGGATTTCAGGTAGTATAATTTTTAAATCATCCTCAAAATCTGTTTTCAAATCAATTGTCTTTTTCATTGAGATATTTATATTTTCTTCTACTTTTTTTATTCTTTTGGTCTTGTTTTATTGTTTTTTGATGTCTAATGGGTCATTAGCTTCCAACTGCCAAATTTTAATTTAAAAGGATTTATTGTTCTTTAATGAGCTTCTGTGCTTCTTTTTCCATTTGATCAATTATATTTTTTTGTTTTTATTTATTTATTTATTTGGTTTTATTTATTGAATGCAATCGGGTTAAATGACTTGTCCAAGATCATATAACTAGGCATTTATTAAGTCTATAAAGTCAGATTTGAACTCAGGTCCTCCTGACTCCAGGGTTGATATTCTATCCGCTGTGCCATCTAGCTGCCCCCCTCCCAATTCTTATTTTTTTAAGGAGTTTTTTTCCCTTCAGAAAATGTTTGTACTTCTTTACCCATTTCATCAATTCTACTTTTTAAAGATGCCATTTTTTCAGTGAATTTTTGTGCAGTTTTTTCCATTTGACCAATTTTGCTTTTTAAGAAATTCTTTTCAGTGAATTTTTTAATGCTTCATGCCATATGGTCTATTCTGTTTTTAAACTATTATTTTCTGCAGTAATTTTGTGCCTCCTTTACCAAGCTGTTAATTCTTTTTCATGGTTTTCTAGCACCACTCTCATTTCTTTTCCCAGTTTTTCTTCATCCTCTTTGTTTCATTTTTAAAATCATTTTTTATCTTTTCTATGAATTCTTTAGGTGCTTGAGACCAATTCACATTTTTCTTTGAGGATTTGGATGTAGATGTTTTGACTTTGCTGTCTTCAGAGTTTGTATTTGGTTTTCCCTTTCACCATAGACATTTTCTATGGTAGTCTCTTTTTTGGTTTCTGTACTTTTCCTCCAGTCCATTTCTTGACTTTGAACATCATGCTAAATTTGGACTCTGCTTCTGGAATAGAAGGAACACTGTTCCAAGCTTCAGGTGTTTTTGTGCTACTATTTGCAGAGTTAGTTTTGGGTAGGGGATAATCCTGTAAGTCTTCAGTTCTTCCAAGGTGATATTATCTAAGGAGAAATCTATCACTCCTTCCCTGACCTTTGTTCTGTACTGTGAGAGCCCACAAGCCCTTTTTTTTTTTGCCCTGAACTTGACCAGAGTCTCTGTTCCCCTGAGTCTGCACCCTCTTGTGTGCTATTATGCATCTTTACCCTGGGACTGTGTCCTGGAATAAAAAAAAGCCCTTTTCCTAGTGCCATCAAAGGGTCCTCTATAATCTCCTTCTGATCAGTTTTTTTTGCCCCCTTATCATTTATAGTCTGAGAGTTCCAAGGTCTGCTGCAAACTTGTCCAGGTGATGCCTACACTGATCTGTGTTCCAGTCTCACCCCAAGAAGACAGACCTCTACTGATCACCCTAGTTATTTTGAGCTTAAAAATAGTTTACTCCATCCTTTTTTTGGTTCTGGCACTCTAGAATTCATTTTGAGGCATTGTTTTAAAGTTGTTTAGAGGAGATTTTGGGAGAGCTCTTTAGAGTCCCTGCCTTTATTCTACCATCTTGGCTCCATTTTGGGTTTGCTATTCTCTGAAGGAATATCCAGGACATGAAACAGAACCTAATAAGACTTGTCAAATCAGTTGACTACTAACTATTTTGGGTGATTCATGTGGATGCAAATAATACCACAGAAAAGAATCAAGACAGAACTGAGACTTTTCTAATACTTCTTAAGAAGATTTGCATATTCATTTGAGTAGATGATATCACAGTACAGTATTTGAATTTCTGGACCACACCTTAAAGTATAGGAAAAGAGGCTTTTGATCTTTGATGGAGTACAAATAACTAGAGCTAGTGTTAAAAAAAAAAGGGGGTTATGTTTGTGTATCTGGATATATGTCTGTGCCTGGATTGTTAGAGATAAGAGGTGCATTTCCTTTAAAAAATTAAACTAAAAATATAGCCTATCCATTCTCCCCTCTTCTTTACCCTGTCAAGAATCTGGAGCTTTATGTGTTAAGAAAACCTCCATGGCAATTTTTTTTAATGTAGTACTTTTAAAAGTGTGAGTTCAATTATTTTAGAATAGGAAATATTAGTATACAGAAGAGTAGCTTTTGTGTCCAGGTGTATGGTATTAACAAATACTTTGTTGGTTTGATTATAATGAATACCGTACAAAGAACAATATTGTGTAACCAATGTTTTCTCTTTTTCTCTGGTTTCTGGTCATGTAACAGTCACATTATAGGAGAAGATACCTAGCATGTGCTATTTTTGAAATGTAAGAAGATAGAGGAGAACTGAGCTGCTTATTTTCATATATATATATATATATATATATATATATATATATATATGATTCATAACTGTATGTGGTACATTTAAAAATATTTCTTTTTTAAGTTTTACTGATATATTTTATTTTTCTATAACCTTCATTTATAAATGTATTGCTCTCCCTCCTATGCAGAAAGTTTATCCATGTAACATTTTTTTCTGGCAAGGTACTTCAAAAAAATCAGCCCCCAAATTTGATAATATTTATAATGTTACATATCCATAATTTGCAGTTAGGCAGCTAGGTTGCCAAGAGAATGTAGCACTATTTCTTTTTTCCTGGAGTGAGACAAATGAGTTCATATCTGCCCTCAGACACTTACTAGTTTTATGATACTGGACAATTTATTTAAATACTCTATGACTCAGTTTCTTCAACTATAAATTGGTGATAATCACACTCAAGATTATTGTGAAAGAGTATTTGTAAAGTCCTTAGTATGATATCTAGCATATGGTAGGTGCTTATATAAATGTCTATTTCCTTCCTCCTTCCCTAATCTATGCAAGGATACATTTTCTCTTCTCTTTCTACAACACTCAGTTTAAGTTTATTCTGTTGTTATATCTATTTTTTTTTAAAACAGCAACATTTCCCCAGGATCAATTTAGTCATGCAGTAGTAATAGGAATTATGTCAGGTATGAAAGAATCTTTTACAACCTAAGGAAAATGAAGTCTTATAGTTCTTTATTCTGCTATTTATATGTTATTGTAATTTTCAAGAAAGTGGGTTTCACTTCCTATAGATTAATAAATGTGATGTTGATGTCTACCAAAATTTCAGATAAGTTCATTTTTTTTGAGTAATTAAAAAGGGAGATAATAATTCCTAGGAGTCAAAGTAAATGCTTTGAAGTCATAAACAATTAGCTTTTTTTCATGTTTACCATACAGCTAAATTAAAGGAATGATGTATCTTCTTGTTTCTACAATATAGCATCATTCCTCTATGTTCCTTTCTCTTTATTAATACAGCCATCACTCTGGTGGGATGCTGTCATCATCTCACAGCCTCCTTCTTCCTAATGTAATTCTTTTTTCCGTTCAGACGCCAAAGTTATTTTTTCTAATACATGTTATCCCTTCCCACCCCCACTAAATAAATTTTAAAGTATACCCATTGCATTTAGAATCAAATATAAAATTCCCTGTTTGGAAACAGAATGAACTAAAGATCCTAAGGCAAAGACGTACATTTGTCCTTATCTTGGTGCAATGAGGCCTGTGAGTGGAATATGACTTTAAAAATGTTTACTTCATTCAATGGGAACAGACCAGGTAAAAAGGCAAGATATATATGAAGAAATTATGGAACTAGAGAGGGGAATGGTACAGAAAATTTGGGTGAAAAGTTCTGCACTAAGAGGCAGAATTAATATTGTAATTAGAATCTACTACATATCACCTAGACAGAAAAGAAAACAGATAAGAATTTGGGAAATAGATAAGACTGGCACTAAGGCATTCTCAATCCATACTCTATCATAATGCACTCTAATATACTATATCAAGTTGTTAGTAATGATAGGCAGTTTCACTTATTTGAACATTAGCTAGTACTTTCTCTTGATAAGAAAGAGAGTACGTAAAACTAATTCACCTTTGTGGCAATTTTATTCTTCAGGAAGTAGAGGAACCAAAAAGTAGAATTTCCTGTTGTGTTTTTAAACTCAATTCTCATCAACAAAGTGGAACTAATTTTTGGGTTGGAAATTATGGAAACCTTGACAGGGAGAAAGGATAACTCAGTCATAGAATTTGTGATACAGGAAAAGTGGACATAATCCAATATGCATCCTAGATTTGGGGAGAGCAGATTTCAAAGGATTCAGGGGGAAAAAGCTATTAGGATACCTTGAATTTAAAGTCTACAAGGTCAGTCATGATGGCTAGAAGGGATAGAAAACACATAATAATGAAATTCTAAAGATCTAAATTTTAAAAAAATTCCAAGTGAAAGAAAAAGGAATGGAGAGGTCAATGAGAACTCACAGAAAACTCAAAGACTTTATTTTTTATTTTTTGGAAAGATTTTATTTATTTTGAATTTTACAATTTCCCACCCTAATCTTGCTTCCCTCCCCTCACCCCCCCCCAGAAGTTAATCTGTTGTCTTTGCACTGTTTCCATGGTATGCACTGATCTAAATTGAATGTGATGAGAAAGAAATCATATCCTCAAGGAAGAAACAAAATATGATATAAAGCAGAAATACATAATAAGATAACTTTTTTAAAATTAAAGGTAATAGTCTTTGATCTTTGTTCAAACTCCACAATTCTTTCTCAGGATACAGATAGTATTCTCCATCACAGATACCCCCAAATTGTGCCTGATTGTTGCTCTGCTGGTATGAGCAAGTCCATTAATGTTGATCATCACTCCCATGTTGCTGTTAGCATGTACAATGTTCTTCTGGTTCTGCTCATCTCACTCAGCATCAGTTCATGCACAAGCTGCCAGGATTCCATGAATTCCCATCCCTTCTGGTTTCTAATAGAACAATAGTGTTCCATCTCTCTCTCTCACACACACACACACACACACACACACACACACATATCACAGTTTACTAAGCCATTTCCCAATTGATGGACATCCCTTCAAGAAAACTCAGAGATTTTAAAAGAACATGTACAGAAAATGGAAGCAAAGGCAAGTAAGGAATTTTTTTGTATTCCCTAAAAAATGATTTTTGGACTGGAGAGAACAGAAAAGAATGACTAACAGGCACTTGAAAACTAAGACAAGAAGGGGAATTTTTAGGGAGCAAATAGAGGGCACATCTACAGATCTAGTTGAATCAACTGGATTCTTAATGTATTGATGGATGTGACTGTTTGTTTATTCATTAATAGTCATCCTTCAATTTTTGAAGAGGACCACACTAACTTAACAGTTGTATGACTTGCACATCATGTTTATTATAGTAAAGGATCTGTTGTCCTTCTCACTTCCCTTTTTCTAGAACCATTTCACCCCATGGCCTGATTTGATAGTAAATTAGACTTTTGGTGATGAGTTGAATGCTGCAGGAGTCTCTTGGCCTTTGAATATGGTTTCTTCTTTATCTTGGTGTTCCAGTGTGTGACAAAATAGTGACTCATGGCATATGAGGCACTATTGTACTTTATTTTTAGGTTTTTGCAAGGCAGTGGGGTTAAGTGGTTTGCTCAAGGCCATACAGTTAGGTAATTATTAAGTGTCTGAGGTTGGCTTTGAACTCAGGTCCTCCTGACTCTAGGGCCGGTGCTCTATCCACTGCTCCACCTAACCACCCCTGTCACCATTGTATTTTAATGACACTGAGTTGCAACAACACAATTAATTACAAACCTGTCTTTTAATCATCAGTTTGGCCTTTCCTCTCAAACCTTCAACCATACTCCCCCAGAACTCAAAGACTTTGGTTTCCTAAAAGTTGCCCAGGGGATTATGGGAATAGTACCATTGGATCACTAATCAGTATCATTTATGGTTGGAACAATGATGGTACCTGATGACCTGACTTTGTTCTTGATAAATGAAAATATTATTGGCAAATCCTCACTCTGGTCTGACTTGCAGCAGTCCAAGAATTTCACCTCTAGCTGCACAATATGGAAGCCTCCACCATCCTTCTTAATCATAGTCCCAGTTGCAAAAACCATCAAAATAGAACCAGAGTCCTATTCCATTATTCCTAGCTGGGTGTCCAAGTGACTTGAACACTAATTTTTTGGGTAAATACTTCAGGCCCTTAGGACCCTCAGTTCAGAGCATCAAGCCCCCCCCCCCCCCCCAAGAAGCATGGGCTAGGAAAGTCACTGTCTTGCCTCACAGCAGCCTGCCAGCTGGATCCCAAGATCCAACTATGAGTCTTTTAACTGCAGCAGATTTAATAAATGTTAAAAGAGCTGAAATTACCATGGCTGCTGGCATCAGACTTGCCTTCCAATGGATCCCCATTAAAGGATTGAAAATGTACTTACTCCAATTACAAGGCCTAGAAAGAGTACTGTATTGTTATTTTTTGTTACTATCTCCCCAGTTGGGAGTGGGTAATTTGCTCACCTGCTAGCCTTCTTTGGACTTAATAGCCAATTTAGGTGGCATAATGGATAGAGCACTGGACTTATGGTCAGGAAGATTCCTTTTCCTGAATTCAAAGCTGGTCTTAGATACTAACTAACTGTGTGACTTTTGGCAAGTCATATATCCTGTTTGCCTAAGTTAGAGAATAGTGAAAGATCCTAAAAATGTCTTTCAGTTGTGTCTAACACTTCATGACCCCATCTGGGGTTTTCTTGGCAAAGACACTAGACTGGTTTTTTCATTTACATTTCCAGCTCATTTTACATATGAGGAAATGAAGCAAACAGGGTAAGTGACTTGCTCAGGGTCACATAGTAAATATCTGAGGTTAGATTTGAACTCATGTACTCCATTATACCATCCAGTTGCCCCCGGGGCAATGGACAAAGTCTTAATTCTCCAAAAAAGGAAAAAGAATGGAATCTACCTACCATGGATAGCCCAGAGATTGTGACTTTAGAACAGATTTAAAATATTGGTTATGAGAATTTTGAAAAGAAAGTTATAATCAAAACTATTTCCTTTTATCTTTATAATATTACCAGACTAGTAAGAGACTACTACAAATTTTAGCAGATCAATTGCAAAGTATCTTGTGGATAAAATGCAATAATAAGAACTAAACAAGAGTATTATTTGGATTCAGAATTGGTTGAGTGAATAGGTCCTTGGTAGTCCTTAATTAATAATAACAAATCAATAGGCATTAGTGAAATTTCTCAAGGAATCTATGCTTACTCCTATATTGTTTAACATTTATCAGTGACTTATATAAAGGGCCATGTAACATGTTTATCAAGTTTGCAAGTGACACAGAAGCTGGAACAACTAGCATGCTAAGTGACAGAGACAAAAATCTCATCAGAAAACATTTGGGATAAACAAAGTTTAACAAAGATAATCATAAAGACTAAGATGGGTCAAAAAATAAGCTTCAACAAGTGCAAAACAGAGGAGGTCAGACAGCTGTTTAACAAATAAAAAATTTAGAGTTTTAGTGGGCATTAATATTAGCATATTTTTCTCTCTTCATATATTATTGCATCCCAAAGGGCAGAACTACTAGTCATGAGTGGAAGTTACAAAAAGATGGGTTTCAGTTTGAAGTAAAGAAAAACTTCCTAACAATTAGAGTGCCCAGAAGTGGAATGGATGGCTTTGGGAGGTAGTAGATCCCTTATCACTAAAGGTCTTGTTCAGGCAAGGGGCCTCTTTTTGGGGATGTAGTAGACAACATAAGGATGATAGATTTAGAGTTGAAAGAGACCTTAGAAGCCATTGAGTCCAATTCCTTCATTTTACAAATGAGGAAACTAAGACCAAAGAGATTTAAATAATTTGCCCTGTGTCCCAGAGATAGTGTTTGGGTCAGAATTTGAATCCTGACTCAGTCCAACACCTTTTTTAATATAATAGACTTGTTTTGAGTACAGCTTCGGCTATATGGTGTAGATGTCCCACCTGAGACTCGCTTTCTACTTTGAGTCTCTGTGAAATTAAATTGAAATTGAATGAACTGGAAGGACATCAGCAGTTCTTTATTAGGTCAGCAAGTCAAGATGAGTCTAACAGAGGAAAGAGGTATTTCCACTAGGCATAGCTAGCTCAAGGCAAAAGAATAAAATTGGTTGAGGTTTATCTTCAAGCCTGCTTTCTCTAATTTTTCTTTCTTCCCACTTTTATTTCCCAAAGATTAATGCTCTCGTGCTCCCTGATCCCAGATCCTTAGGTCAGTGGCAAAATGTCTAATTCATATTCAAGGTGCTCCTGACTGGATAGATTTCTAGATTAGAGGCTGGGGGGGGGGGGGAGGGAGTAGTTACATTTTTTTTTTTTAGGTTTTTGCAAGGCAAATGGGGTTAAGTGGCTTGCTCAAGGTCACACAGCTAAGTAATTTTAAGTGTCTGAGCCCGGATTTGAACTCGGATACTCCTGACTCCAGGGCTGGTACTGTATCCACTGCGCTACCTAGCCATCCCAGAGTTACATTTTTAAAGACATACTTGGAGAGCAAAGTGTTTATCTAGAAGAGACAAAGCCTTAAGGGTGGGATTTCATGAATAAGGGAATATTGGGGATTGAGGACAAGGTAGTATGAGAACCTTGGAATCACACAAAGCAAAAGCATATTTTCCATTTGACTAAATTCGATTTAATTCAATACAGCAAATATTTATTAAAAGCCTCAGCATGGGAAGAAATCCAAACTTTCAGACAAGACTTAAGTCCTTCCCCTTATAGAGCTTATATCCACTCTAGACTTTCAGGATGAAGCCATAATGACAGCATGAGTCTAGAACTTTAAATGAAGCCCCTACATAGAAGTTAAAGTCACCAAAAAAAAAAAAAAAAGAAAAGAAAAAAGCAAGGCAAGTTCTCAATTCTAGACATCATGGAAGACTGTCAATGAAGTTCTGTCTCGTCAGGGGTAAAAGGGACATAGGAAAACCAGGAAGAGCAGGAAAACCAGAAGGAGGCCTCTAGTTATAGCATAGTTCCTGTGCTGGCAACTAGATAGCAGGTCAGTAGGGAGAGTCCCAACTGCAGTCAGTATCTAAGCCTTGGGAAAACTGGGGCACAAGACAGGACTGGGTAGGGAATAAATCTCTGCAAAAGCAATGCCTGGGATGCATGGGCAACACCTTGGAAAGCAGTAAGCCAGGGACCAGCTTTTGGCCTGGCACAAAAAGCTGGGATCTATACTCCCTACAGGAACAGAGCTCAACTATCAAAATGAGCAAAAAACCCAAACCACAGAAAGTTACTATTTGGATAGAGATAATGAAAATGCCATCTCAAAAGAAGAACACAGTGATGGATTACTTACTTGGGAAGTCTGAAAGGAGTGTATGAATTGGATTCAAATTCAAAACTTCATGAAGAACTTAAAAAAAGATTTTAAAAAACAAAGAAGAGAGGAAGGAGAAAAATGAAAAAAGAAATGAAAGTCATGCAGAAGAATAATGAAAACTAACTGAAGAAATCAACTCTAAAAATAAAAATGACAAACTGGAAAAAGAATATAACTCATCAGAAAGTAAAATCAACCAAGTGGAAAAGAAAATGACTAATTTAAAAGTAAAATTAGCTAACTGAAAAAGAAAACATAAAAGCTAACTAAAAGAAAAAAACCCTAAGAATTAGAATGGACAAATAGAAACTAATTACTCTATGAGGCACCAAGAATCCATCAAATAAAATCAAAAGACAGAAAAGCAAAAAAAAAATGTAAAGCACTTTTTAGAAAAAAAATGACCTGAAAAATAGATCCTGAAGAGATAATATATGAATTATTGGTCTACCCAAAAGCCCAGATTTAAAAAAAAAGAGCCTGGAAAATATCTTTCAGGAAATTATCATGGAAAACTGCCCAATATTCTAGACAAAGATGACAAAATAGTCCTAGAAAGACTACACAGAACACTTCCATAAAAAGACCCCAGAATAAAAACTTCAAGGAAAATCATAGTCAAATTCCAGAATTCTCAACTAAAGAAGATACTGCAAGCAGCCAAAAAGAAATAAATACAAAGAATTACAGAATTATACAGAATTTATTAGCTTCAACATTAAAAGATCAGAAGACCTGGAATATAATATAACAGAAACAAAGGAGCTTGAATCTCCAACCAAGAATTAACTACCCTACAAAGTTCAGCATGTTCTTTCAGGAGAAAAGAAGGATTTTCAATGAAATAGAAAACTCCCAAAATTTTCTGATTAAAAAGACAAGAACTACACAGAAAATTTGATCTTCAAATAGAGGACTCAAGAGATGTATATTTAATATTTATTTATTCTCATTTTGTACAAATAATGTTTTTTATACATTAATAAAATATTCTTGTTTAAGAGTAAACAAAATACCCCTCCCCCCAAAAATATAGACTCGCTTGAGTGATAAAGTAAAGGGGAGAGAAAAAATTAAAATTAAAAAAATAATAGTAATAATTTTAGGTATGGCCAGGTGGTGCAATGGATGGAGCACCAGCCCTGGAGCCAGGATCACCGGAGCCCATATCTGGCCTCATACACCCAACAATCACCCTGCCATGTGACATGAAAGCCACCTGAATCCCACTGCCCTACAAAAACCAAAAAAAAAAAAAAAAGAAGAAAAAGACCCAAAATAAAATAAAATAGTAATAATAGTAGGGGTGGCTGGGTGGCAGACAGAGCATTGGCCCTTGAGTCAGGAGTACCCAGGTCCAAATCCGGCCTCAGACACCCAAAGATCACCCTGCTATGCTGCCCCAGGCAGGCCACCCAGCCCCATTTGCCCTGTACCGCCCCCAAAATAATAATAATAAAAAATATGCTTCAGTCTTTGTTTCAACACCAACAACTCTGTTGTAGGTAGATCACATTCTTTATGATAAGTCCATTGCAAAAGTTACTTCCATATTTTTCCACCATTGCCATTGCTGATCACAACTCCCTACTTTTTTATTTCTCCACTACCATGTACTATATTTTCTCTCTCATTTCACTCTGACTCTGCTGTAGTGTAGCTGAGTGGTGCAGCAGACAGATCCCTGGCCCTGGGGCCAAGAGGCCCTGAGCCCCCATACCACCCCTTAGGCCCAGCATCCACCTGGCCCTATGGTACCAGAAAGGCCATCCAATCCCAGCCCCTTGCAAGAAGTAAAAAAGAAAATGTGTTATATCTGACCACTCTCCCCCATGGTCCATTCTCTACTCCATCACTCACATCCCCCCCTTCCCCCTGTCCCCCCCCCCTTCTTACTCCAGATGTCTATACCCCATTGAGTATATATGCTGCTTCCTCTCCTAGCCACCTCTGATGAGAGCAAAGATTCCCTCATTCCCCCTTGCCTTCCCCCTTCCATATCATTGCAATAGCTTATTATAATAAAGAAAAATCTTATTATGTGAAATATCTTGGTCTATTCCCCCTCTCCTTTTTCTTTCTCCCATTATATTTCCCTTTTTTCTATTGACTCCATTTTACACCATATTTTATCTTCAAATTCAGCTTTCTCCTGTGCTTCAACTATAAAAGCTCCTTCTACCTGCTCTATTAACTGAGAAGGTGCATATGAGTAGTATCAGTGTCATTTTTCTATGCAGGAATACATAAAGTTCATCATCATTAAGTCCCTCATAGTTTCCCCCTCTCCTCCAATCTCTATGCTTCACCTGAGTCCTGTATTTGAATATCAAACCTTCTGTTCAGCTCTGTCCATTCCAACAGGAACATCTGAAATTCCCCTGGTTCATTGAAAGGCCATCTTTTTCCCTGGAAGAGGACATTCAGTTTTGCTGGGTAGTTGATTCTCGGTTGCATTCTAAGCTCTTTTGCCTTCTGTTATATTATATTCCAAGCCCTAAGAGCTTTTAATGTAGTTGCTGCTAATTCCTGTGTGATCCTGACTGCAGCTCCATGGTATTTGAATTGTGTCCTTCTGGCTGCTTGTAATATTTTCTCTTTGACTTGGGAGTTCTGGAACTTGGCTATAATATTCCTAGGGGTTGGTTTTTTGGGATCTCTTTCTCGGGGGCATTGGTGGATTCTCTCCATTTCTATTTTGCCCTCTGCTTCTAGGATATCAGGGCAATTTTCCTGTAGTAATTCTTTGAAAATGATGTCAAGGCTCTTTTCCTGATCATGACTTTCAAGTATTCCAATAATCTTTAAATTATCTTTCCTAAATCTGTTTTCCACATCAGTTGTTTTTTCAATGAGATGTTTCACATTTTCTTCTATTTTTTGCATTTTTTTGGTTTTGAAGTATTGAGTCCTGATTTATAGTAAATTCATCAATCTCCCTGAGTTCTATTCTTTGTCTGAAGGATTTGTTTTCCTCAGAGAGCTTTCTTATCTCTTTTTCCATCTGGCCAATTTTGCTTTTTAAAGCATTCTTCTCCTCAATAACTTTTTGGATTGTTTTATCCATTTGACCTAAGCTGATTTTTAGCATGCTATTTTCTTCAGCATTTTTTTGGATTTCCTTGACTAAGCTGCTGACTTCATTTTCATGTTTTTCCTGTATCTCTCTCCTTTCTTTTCCCAGTTTTTCTTGTAACTCCCTCATTTGATTTTCAAAGTCTTTTTTGGGCTCTGTCATAGCCTGAGCCCAATTTCTGTTTTTCTTGGAGTCTTTAGTCATCTTCTGACTGAGTATTTTGATCCTTCTTGGGATCATAGATAATGTAGTTCTCAGTGGTGTTCCTCTTTTTTCTCTGCTTGATCATTTTCCCAGCCCTAGCCTGTTTTGGGGGTGCTTCCTGAGCTTTTGGGACACTCCCACAGGGGTCTCAGTGTGTGAGGCTCTGTCCTCCCTCCTGGTCTGTGAATGACCATACACGCCCCACTCTGCCATGGGGCTGAGGTGGAGAGTGCCCCTGCTGTTCTATGGGGGCGCCTAGACTGCCATCAGGATCTGAATGTGGTCAGAGTCCCAGAGTCCTGTTCCAGGAGAAGAGGACAGAGCTCTGCAGTCTCTCTCTCTCTCTTCACTCCCCTCCCCAGGTTCAATGGGCTCATGCTCTGGGGGCTCCTGCTTACTGGCTCCACCTGCTTCTTTTTCCTGGATCTGGCCATGGCCTTGTGCCCTGAGGGCTGGGCTTCATGTGCTCACTCTAGCAGAGGTCCTGTTCCCCCCCCCCCCCATTCCCCCAATTTGTGCCCAGTGCTCCCCGGGGCATAACTCAGGAAATTCCCCCACTGCTGTGAGCTGAGGCTTCCAGCACCCTGGGGCTGCCTCCAGGAGGCTGAAGGTCTTTCACTCTGGCAGGCCGCCCCTCTGATAAGCTCCCTAACCCTGGGGAACTGAGCTTTTCTGCTCATTTCCAGGTTACCTTGAATAGGAGAACTGCCTCACTGGGTCCCTCTGTGGGTTCTGTCTCTCAAAAATTTAGTTAGAGTCCTTAGTTTTGAAGATTTATGAGAGAGCCCCTAAGACATGATCTGCTCTTGTCGCCATCTCAGCTCCACCCCTCAAGAGATGTATAAAAAGATAAACAAAAAAGGGGAAAATACTTGTCAAGAACATTAAAATGTATATTTCATTACAAGGGAAGCTAACACTTATAACTCTTGAGAGTTATATTTGTCTTAGGATAGTTAAAGGGTTGAATATTATATTTAGAGAATTATATATATGTGTATATATACATATATACATTTATATGAGACATGAAGCAATATTGATTATATATGTATATCTCTCTCTATATATGTATTTATATGAGACATGAAGCAATATATTCTGTATTTCCTATTGAGACAGAGGGAGGGAGAGTACTTTCAGGGTCTACACATAATTAAAATATGACATTATCTTATTTATTAGATATTTTAGAATTTAGTAGTACAATAAGGATAGTGGGCAGAAATGTACTTAGAAGGCTGGACTTACATAGATCAGGAAGTGATACTTAGTTAATAAAGGCTATACTGTTATAGTTGGAGTATTATAGGGACAGAGGGAGAGAGTGTGCTCAGTATTTAGTTAAGGAGGGGTGTGGTGCTATGGTAAGATTGCTAAATGACAGGGGGAGAGAGTGGTTGGGAAAGGGTGTAGTAGTGTTGGAATTCTATAGGAGCAGAGGGAGATAGAATACCCACTACTTTGATTGGGGAGAGTTGTATAGCTATGGTTGTAGTACTATAGAGGCAGAAGGAGAGAGTGTATTTAGAGGGACCAGACATGCAAAGATCATGAATTGATTTAGCTTGGTTTGATGCTTTGACTAGGAGGGAAAGTGTTTAGAGAGAGGGTATAAATGGTTCATGAGATGATTTTGGCTTTGCATTAGTTACTGAAGATTGTGTGTTCATGGAGAGGACAGAATAAATCACTTATAATTTGATGTGATTTATGACACTTGAAAAGTGTATTTCTAATGGGATCAAGAAGGGAGTGTACTCAGTGACTATGATGTAATGCTGCTTATCAATCAATCTATCAAACTTTGAGACAAGAATCTCTATCGGGACAGATGAGGGAGTATATTTTGACAGAGGTTGTAGGTACAAGACAGGGTTAAAACGATAAAGACATGAAAAGAAGGACTATACTAGGAGAAAGCTAGTGGCATTAGTGGATAAATAACACCAAGTGAAAAGGCACAAAGAACTATTAGAGTAGAGGGAAAGAAGGGAGGGTATGTATACTTAAGCAAATTATACTCAACAGATTTGTCCCAAAGAGGGAATAATATAATTCCCAATTGGGTTTTAAAATCTATCCTTTGCTCAGTGAAAGAAAGGAGAAAATGGAAACAAAGGGGAAGAAGGGACTGATAAAAGGGAAGGTGAAGATTAAAGTAAATGTATAATTAAAGTTAAAATTTAAAAGAAAAGTTAAAGAAGAAAGGGAGCAAAACATTGTTGAAGAGGGATAAGAGGAAAGAAAGAGGAAAGTAATTAGGGAAAGATAACATTGAGGGAAATTCAGAATTAATATTATCTTAACTGTAAATGTGAATGGGATTAACTCTCCCACAAAAACAGAAGCAGATAATAGACTAGATTAAAACACCAGAATCCTACAATTTCTTGCTTGCAAGAAGCACATTTGAAACAGAGAAATATATGCAGAGTAAAGGTAAAAGTCTTGAGCAAAATATATTTTTTTCTTTTTTTAGTTTTCCACTTTATATTCCCATGGAGACAAAAAAATCAGGGGTAGCAATCCTGATCACAGACAAAGCAGAAGCAAAAATAGATCTTATTAAAAGAGATAAGGAAGGAGCTTATATCCCAGTGAGGTGAGTATGCAGAGGCAGATCGAGAATAAACAGGGAATGCAAAAGTTACATGCAGCCTAGGTGGCCCAGTGGATGGAGGTGCTGGACTTAAAGTCAAGATAGACTAAAATTCAAATCCTGTCTCATACACTTACTAGCTGGATGAACCCTGGTAGGTAGGTTACTTAACCTTTTTCCACCTTGGTTTCTTCATCTGTAGAATGAGGATAATAACACCTAACTCCTAGAGTCTTTAGGAGGATTGAATCATATAACATATGGAAAAGGTTTCATAAACCTTAAATTGGTACAGAAATACTGGGTAATAATATGTGACACATATAACTAGAATGACATAGAGAACAGGAGAAGGACATAAGGTGGAAGCACTTGACTATGTGAGGAGTTAGAGGAAAAATTAGTTACTGACTGGGCATATTGGTGGTGACTGTGGGGAGAGTGGGGAGGATTTGTTTTACAAGATCTTCCAGTTAATAATTTTCCAGGTTCATCCAAGACTGAAATTTTCTCAGATGCCTTTCCCTTTTCATCAACCTTTTTTCTCCTAGAACTCATTGAGGCTGTGCTTTCAGCAAGTTATATTCTCTGCCTCTTTCCCAGACAACTAACTCAATAGGCTGGCCCAGTTTAGAAAGATAGTGCCTCTCTATGATCAAGGCCATGTCTGAGCATTGTCAGCATTCAGCAACAACAAACAATTTGATATTGAGAGTGGGAAGGACTGGGGCAAGGGACGGGGACAATGGGTCCAGAAGCCCATGAAGTTAAAAAATGTCAGAAACTTTTAGAATTGGAAGGGCCCTCAGTGGACATTTGATATAATCTCTACCTCAGCAGCAAGTTATCTATAGAATCCTCAATATTTTGTGGTCAAAACTTCTCTCTCTCTCTCTCTCTCTCTCTCTCTCTCTCTCTCTCTCTCTCGTGTTTTGTTTTCAATGTCCATTTGTTAAATTGAGTTCCAAATTCTCTCCTTCCCTTCCCAACTTCCCTCAATGAGAAGCCAAGAAATTTGATATAGGTTATACATGTGTAGTCATGCAGAACATATTTTCATATTAGTCAAGCCAAACTCCTTGAACAAGGGATAGGAAAGTTTATCTTCTAAGTTTGCCATGTGGAGACCAGGTGGACCTACCCAGGTTATTAGACTTCCTTAGGAGATGATTAATTCATCTAAGGGGGAAAGGAGATGGGAGATACTTAGTTCCATTCATTATCTGTTTCCCCTTTAAATTTCTGCTCTATGAAAAATAGATTGTGTAAGGCACTCTCTTGGAGTTATAACATTCAGAACCCATACTGCTTTTTTTGTGTGATAAAGTCTCATGAGTCAAAAAGAAAAGATTATTTGAGATGAAATTAATAACTGTAAAAAAACATTTGTTATCTTAGGATTGTTGGTCACCATCATGTTAAAGGTAACTGTGATTCAGAGGAAAAACTTGAAGTCAGGAAGACCTGGGTTAAAACCCCACCATGGGGATTTACTAGCTATATAATTATGGACAAGTCACTTAATCTTTCTTAGCTTTAGTTTCTATATCAGTAAAATGAAGAGATTGGGAGATAATTCCCAAAGCTTCTTGTCACCCTCAAACCTATTTTCAGCTCTTCAGAAGAAAAGGTCTTCTCAAAGCACATTTGGATAAAGAAAATATGTATATTCTCCATTCTGAAAGTTCAGTGATTTTTCCAAGAGGCTAAAGGGATAGGTGATAGAAAATCTCTGAATTTGGTCTATGTAGAAATAAACATAGCATTCTACAGAACTTAAAGAAGTAGAACTTAGAAGCTTCCTATTGCAAAGCTGGAGGGCAGTGATCTATCTCACTATGTCTGATGTTTGTTAAGAAAGGAAAGAATGAAGAGGTGGCACTCTTAACTTCAAGTCCCAGTTCAGCCACCCCACCTCCCCTTGTGCTTTCTTAATTATAGTGATCCTAGCAGGGATCACAGGGAAAGAATCCATTTTCCTTCCAAGATCCCTTTCAAAATTAGCAAATCAATAAATATCATGCTTCTTTAAGAGAAGTCTCCCAAACACAGTTTCTCATTAGAATGTGCCATGATTATATAGAGCCAAGATTGTGGAAAAAAGGCAACAATCTACCTAAGTACTCCCTAAAATACTTCTGAATACCTTTATAAAATGACATAAAACAATTCATGAAGTTTCAGAATCTAATCAGAATCTAATCAGAATCTAATCTCTAATAAAGGAACAGGGTTTAATAATTTTCCAATCAAAGACAATTTAAAAAGTTGTCAAGGGTAAAAGTGGAGCATAGTCCAGCACAATCCAGTTTCCAGCAAATCAGGAGCCAACAGCAGTTGCTACAGGAGCACCAGGCCCAATGATGGTAAGATAGTCAAATAACTGGCCATATGGAGATTACAGTGATCTCTTTGTTAGAACTAAGGCAGGACTCTGTTGATTTGCACATATGCAGATCTGTATCACAATCCTGGGTGACAGTCCCAGGATAAAGACAATTACTAGCCCACTAGAGCTTGCAACCACAATGGAGCAGGGACCTTCATCACAGTTACAGGAAAGAAAAGAGTGCTTGTGATCACTCATAAACCAGAGCATAAACTAGGAGAGTAGTAAACACACTTCTCCTTAGATAATATTGTCTTAGAAAAAGCCTAGAGATCCCTAGAAGTAGTTCTGAAAACAGCACAAAATTCCTGAAGCTTGGGATAATGTACCCTCCACCCTGAAAGCAGAGGTGCACTTTAACAAAGAGTTAAAAGTCAAGAAATAGACTGGAAAAATGAGTAAATAACAGAAAATCTGACCATTAAAAGTTACAATCATGACAAGGAAGATCAAGACACACACTCAGAAGAAGATAACAAAGTCAAAGCTCCAACATCCAGAGTCTTCAAGAAAAATATGAATTTGTCTCAGGTTGTGGAAAAGTGCAAAAAGGATTTTGAAAATCAAGTAAAAGAGTTAGAAGAAAAATTGCAAGGAGAAATGAGAGTGATGCAAGAAAATCATGAAAAAAGAGTCAACAGTTTAGTAAAGAAGACAAAAAATACTGAAGAAAATAAAATCTTAAAAAACTGACTAGTCAAATTGTAAAAGAGGAAGAAAATACAATGAGGAGAAGAAAGCCTTGTAAAGTAGAATTGATCAGATGGAAAAGAAAGTACAAAGACTGACTAAAGAAAATAATTTCTTAAAAATTAGAATTGAATAAATTAAAGCTAATAATTTTATCACGAAATCAAGAAACAGGGGTGGCTAGGTGGCACAGTGGATAAAGCACCGGCCCTGGAGTCAGGAGAACCTGAGTTCAAATCCAGTCTCAGACACTTAATAATTACCTAGCCATGTGGCCTTGGGCAAGCCATTTAACCCCGTTCACCTAGCAAAAACTTAAAAATAAAAGAAATAAAGAAACAAAATAAAACCAAAAGAATGAAAAAAATAGAAAACAATGACAAATTTCATTGAAAAAATAACTGACCAGGAAAAAAGATCACAGAGAGATAATTTAAAAATTATTGGACTATTTGAAAGTCATTTTTTAAAAAAAAGTCTAGATATCACCTTTCAAGAAATTATTAAGGAAAACTGCCATGATATTCTAGAACAAGAGGGTAAAATAAAAATTGTAAAAAAAACCAACTATCACCTCTTGAAAGAGATTCCAATATGAAAACTATCAGGAATATTAATGCCATATTCCAGAGTTCTCAGTCAAGGAGAGAAAATTGCAAGCAGCAAGAAAGAAAGTATTGTAGAGTCAGTCAGGATTGCACAACATTTAGCAGTTTCTACATTAAAGAATTTAAGGGCTTAGAATATGATATTATAGTTGAAAAAAGAATTAGGATTACAACCAAGAATCACCTATCCAGCAAAAAGTGTAATTCTTCAGGAAGAATAATATTTATTTAATGAACTAGAGCACTTTCAAGTGTTCTTGATGAAAAGATCAGTGCTGAATAGGGGATTTTTACTTTAAAATACAAATCTCAAGAGAAGCATAAAAATGTAAACAGGAAAGGGAAATCATAAGGGACTTAATAAGGTTAAAGTGTTTATATAGTTTCATGGGGAAATTATTCCTGTAACTCATTAAAAATATTCTCATTAGTACAGTTAGGAGTATATACAGACAGAGCACATAGGTTTGAGTTAAATATGATGGGATGACATCTAAAACACTAAAATTAAGGGATGAGAAATAGGAATGCCCTGGGAGAAAGGAAAAGGGAGGAATAGAATAGGGTAAATTATCTCACATGAAAGAGTTAAGAAAAAGAGAGCAAGTGAATTAACCTTACATTATACCTGGCTCAAAAAGGGAATAACATACCCTTAATTGGGTATACAAATCTATCTTATCCTACAGGAAAGTAGGAGGGGAAAGAGTTATTCAAAGAAGTGGGGTGATAGAAGGGAAGGCAGGTGAGGGGAGGTGGTAGTCAGAAGAAAAATACTTTTTGAGGATGGCCCAGGTGAAAGGAGACATAAAATAGAATAAATGGTGGGAGATGGGATAGAGGAAATATAGTTTGCAATCTTACCTGTCAGAAAAATTTAGAAGTAAGTATCTCTGATAAAGGCCTCATTTCTCAAATTATAGAGAAATGAATCAAATTTATAGAAATAAGTATTCACCAATTAATAAATGATCAAGAGATATGAACAGTTTTCAGATGAAGTAATAAAAGTTATCTATAATTAAATGAAAAGGTACTCAAACTCACTATTGATTGGAAGAATGTAAATTGAAACAATCCTGAGGTACTACCTCATACCTATTAGATTAACTAATAGAACAGAAAAGGAACATGAAAAATGTGGGAGGTCATGTGGGAAAAAATGAGACTATTGTTGGAGTTGTGAACTGATTCAACCATTCTTTAGAGCAATTTGGAACTATGCCCCAAGGGCTAAAAAACCATATAAACCCTTTGATCTAGCAATACCACTACTAAGTCTTTATCCCAAAAGAAATATAAAACAAAAAGGAGAAAGACCTATATGTACAAAAATATTAATAATAGTTTTTTTTCCTGGAAGCAAAGAATTGTAAATTAAGGGGATGGCTATCAATTGGGGAATGGCTAAACAAATTGTGGTATACTGTCAGAAAAGCCTGTGAAGTCTTACATGCACTGATGCAAAGTGAATTGTACTGTGTTCAAAGTAGTAACAATATTTTAAGATAATTGACTGTAAATAATTTAATTATTCTCAATAATGCAATGATTCAAAACAACTCTGAAGGTTGATGAAAACTGCCATCCATCTCCAGAGAAAGGAATGATGGTGTCTGAATACAGACTGAACCATACTTCTTTAGTTTCTTTATTTTTCCTTTATTTTTTTGGTCTATTCTCTTTCATAACATGGCTAATAAAGAAATATGTTTTGCATGTTTACACATTTAGAGCCTATATTGAATTGCTTGCCTTCTCAATGAGGGTTGTCAGGAGAGAATTTAGAACTCAGTATTTTCAAAATTAATGTTAAAAGTTGTTTTTACATGTAATTAGGGAAAATAAAAGACTAAATAATTTTTTAAAAGAATACAACAAAGCAGTTGCTAAGGCAACAGCACTCAGCACTTCTTTTTCTTTTTTCTCCCATTTCTCCATGAATTACCTAGTAAATTGGCACAGCCACTGAAACCAACATGAGTTATCAAGGTGTCTATTCCTGGAGCCCTCAGGCTGCCAGCATTTATAGATCCATTCTGGGGGAGAGAGAGACAGAGGGAGAGAAAGAAAATCCGAGAGAGAGAGAGAGAGAGAGAGAGAGAGAGAGAGAGAGAGAGAGAGAGAGAGAGAGAGAGAGAGAGAGAGAGAGACAGAGAGAGACAGAGAGAAACAGACATTCAAATTCTTCTTAGCATTTGGGTTTTTTTTAGCTTCCTTCCCACATTTTTATTTGCATTCTGAGAATTCAAGTTCATAACATCACAGATTTTTTTTTTGTCTTTGATTAATTTATTTTTTCTAATTATATGCAAAGTTTTCAATATTCATCCTTTTGCAAGCTTTTGAGTTCCACATTTTCTACCACAGTCCCTTCTGTCCCCTCTTCCCATGTCAACAAACAATCTGATACAGGTTGTACATGTCCAATCTTGCTAAACATATTTCCAAGTTATTCATGTTGTGATAGAAGAATTAGAACTAAGGGGGAAAAGTATGAGAAAGAAGAAGCATAAAAGAAGTTTTAAAAAGTGAACATAGTATTTTTGCTTTAGTTTTTTGGATGTGGATGGTATTTTCCATGGCAGGTCTTTCAGAATTGTTCTTGATCACTGAATTGGTGAGAGGAACTGTTTCCATCATAGTTGATCATCTTACAATGTTGCTGTTAATGTGTACAATGTTCTCTTGGTTCTGCTTACTTCACTTAGCATCAGTTCATGAAAGTCTTTCCAGGCTTTACTGAAGTTCACCTGCTTATGATTTCTTCCAGAACAAGAGTACTTCACATTATTCATATACCATTACTTGTTCAGCCATTCTCTAATTGAGGGTCATTCCCTCAATTTCCAATCTTTTGCCACTATAAAAAGAACTGCTATAAATATTTTTGTACATGTGGGTCTTTCCCCTTTTTAAATAACCTCTTTGGGATATAGACCTAGTAATGGTGTTGCTGGATCAAAAAGGTGTCCTCTGGGCATAGTTCCAAATCACTTTCCAGAATGATTGGATCAATTTCCAACTCCACCAATAATTCATTAATGTCACAGTTTTCCCACATACTCTCCAACATTGGGGTAGTACCTCAGAGTTGCTTTAATTTGCACTTTTCTAATCAATAATGATTTGGAGCATTTTTTAATTTGATTATAGTTTTAATTTCTTCTTCTGAAAAGTACCTGTTCATATCCTTTGACCATTTATCAATTGGTAAATTATTTGTATTCTTCTAAATTTGACTCAGTGTTTTATATATTTTAGAATTGAGTTCTTTATTAGAAACACTAGTTGTGAAGATTGTTTCATATCTTTCTGCATTTTTTCTAATTTTGATTGCATTGATATTGTTTATGGAAAAATTTTTCACTTGAATGTAGCCAAATTATCCATTTAACAATTTATAACATTCTCTATCTCCTGTTTGGTCATAAACCTCTCCCCATTCCATAGATCTGACAGATGACTATTCCTTGTTATCCTAATAGGCTTATGGTATCACTCTTTATGTCTAAATTCTGTACCCATTTCAATCTTATTTTGATATAGGGTGTGAGATATTGGTCTAAGCCTAGTTTTGGCATTCTATTTTCCAGTTTTCCCAGTGGTTTTTGTCAAATAGTGAATTCTTATCCCAGAAGTAAGTCTTTGGGTTTATCAAACAAGACTACTATAGTCATTTGCTACTGTTTCTTTTGTACCTAATCTATTCCATTGATTCTCTCTTTTTTAGCCAGTACCTAACAGTTTTGATGACTGCCACTTTATAATACAGTTTTAGATTTGGTATGGCTAGGCCACCTCCCTTTGCATTTTTTTCATTAATTCCCTTGATATTCTTGACCTTCCCCCCCCCCAAGTAAATTCTGTTATTATTTTTTTCTAGCTCTATAAAATAATTGTTTAGCAGTTAAAATCATAGATTTAGAACTGATTGAGATATTAGAAATCATATAGTCTCACTACCTAATTTTACAGATGGAGAAACTAAATTAAATTACTTGCCTTCTAACTCTAGGTGTATCACTGATTTCACTGCTTCCTAGGTCTTCTCAATTTCAAACTCCTGGCTTTTCTTTTTTCTTTGTATAGGATGTGCATGCTATGCCCTCTTCTCATCTATAGATATGTTGTTTGGCATTCTCTATGCCATTAGTGGAAATGATGGCTCTTCAGAGCTTCTTGGGGGGAGCAAGCATGAACAAACATGAAGGGGGGGGATTTAGAGTAAATAAAACAATGCAGAGTCTATCCAGAGTAAATAGAAGTTTGGAATGTCCTGGGAAGAGTGAACAGATTGATGAGGGAACTTGAAACTATGTTTTATGAGAATCTAGTTGAAAGACCTAGATTGTTTAACCTTTGCTTGATTAACCTAGAGAATAAACATATGGAATCAGGAGGTAGTGAAATTAGTATTTTCAAATAACTGAAAGACTGTGATCATATGATCAACTTACATTTACCTAAAACTTGGGCAGCTAGGTGGTACAATGTATAGAGCCCTAGCCCTGAAGTCAGAGGGATCTGAGTTCAAATCTAGTCTCAAACATTTGATACTTACTAGCTGTATGAACTTGGACAAGTCACTTAACCCTGACTGGCTCCCATCTAGGACCATTTTTCAGTCTGGTCACTGGACTCAGATGGTACTGGAGGAGAAAATGAGACTTGGGCTTAGCACAGCACCCCTGCCCCTCAAATCCAATTCACTTGCATGTTATGGAACCACCTTCTTAATAGTATGATCTTCTTCAAAAACAAAGGACAAACATCATCACCTAGAACTTTAGGTTTTGAAAATCTCCTCAAAACTGCTTATAAAAACTCCAATAAAATTAACTGACATTTATACAATTCTTTATACTTTGCAACAGACTATAGGACCCTTTTTTATCTCCCAGTAACACTGTATAGTGGAGGGCAGAATTGGCCAATGGTACTCAATCCATTCTACTCCCTATTAGTTAAGGTCAAAGTCAAATTCTTCCCAAGTCTTTCCTATCTTTTCCCTGAGGGGTAGTTTAGAGTGTGAACTTCGTTCTGATCACCAGCTCTCCTTTGGTCCTTCTTTCTCTATGGAGTTTTAATTAGTCATACCCTGTCACAAAATTAGTTTTGTTATGATTTCAGAAGCTGTAAAATAGTCCCAAGGCTCACAATGGTCCATTTTTCTCTATTTTATAAAATTGATATTGAAAGAAAAAATATTTATATAATCATAATAGCTTATAAGCCCCCAGTTAGGAAAATTCAATACATGATTTGGCTGCCTTCCCTAAATAATTTTTTTTGTTTATCTTCATATAGCCATATTCTTTTATGCTTAAGGCAAAAAAAATAGGATACAGAAGATATTTAAGTAAAAGAAGCAAATAGATCATATTATGGTATCTGTTATTAGACTAGCATGTGGAGGGGTAACTGGAGAATGTACAAACCTTTTATTAAAAACCTTTTCACATTTTTCAAAGATTTCATACAACTACTAGATTTAACTCAAGTCTTCTGCTCCAAGATGCCAAAAGGAGCCTGATAATTTTTTCATTTTCTCCTTTCTCTGCTGTAATTTAGTCCTTAATTTACTTTCTCTTTTTGGTTTCTTCATTTTTCTGTTTTATCTGTACCATCATTTTTTCCTAACTCATCTTTTATAAATCTTTGGCATATATGGATGACACCTCTCCATTGCTGCTCCTCAGCTTTTAAATTCTTAGTCTTTCCTCTCAGTTTGTATCTCACAGACTGTATGGATTGTGTGTGTCCATTTAAAATTCCTGGTCATGACTTAAGTCATCCTTCAGGTTGAAGAATCACAATAAGCCTGAATTACTCTCATGGAATCCTCATCCCTCTGAATTTCAAATCCTTGAATACCAGTCATTTCTCAAATCCCTATTATCTCTCATTCAATCCTTATAGACATTTTTGTGAGAGAAGTATATAGATATATTTTCCTAAATTCAAACATGAAGAAATTTAGGTTTAGTGATTTTTAATTGGTCATGTAAGTAGGAAGTGATGAAAACTTGAGTTAAGCCTAGGTCTCTCCTACTCTAGAGACTGATAGTCTTGCATGTAAATATTTTAATCAGTTTTATAAATAAGGTAATTGTAGCTTAAAATATTTTCCTAAAATCCCATAGCTAGCAGGTAGCTAAACCAAGTTTAAATGAATTCTCTATTCTCCAAGACCAACATTTTCTCTCCAGTTTGTGAAAGAAGGAAAATACTTATTTTTATGGCTTCAAAAGACAAATGAGAACCAGTTAAAAGAAAAGAAATTTTGACGCAGCTTAAGGAAAAATTTTCTATTAATTAGAGATACTTCAAAATGAAATGAATTTGCCTACTTGTTTAATGAATTCTCCAGTTACTGGAGGCTTCAAGTTAATACTGGTTGATCACTCAATAGGGAAGTTATAGAGGGGGCAATTCATGTTTCCTGTAGAATTTGGACCAGTGATTTCCAGGACTCCTACAACTTCTGGCTTCCATATTAACAGTGTGACCCTAGAAAAGTCACAAACCTCTTAGTTTTATAACCTTAGTGCCTTGGGACACTCTCTGAGACTATCTAAGTTGTAGAGAAGTTGTCATACTATAATGATAAAGGAAGTTTCTCAGAGGGGCTTCCTATACTGATGAAACCACAGGACTAACAAATGTAAATATTATCTCACACTTATACAGCTCTTCAAGATTTATAAAGCACTTTTTTGTTAGGTTTTTGCCAGGCAAATGGGGTTAAGTGGCTTGCCCAAGGCCACACAGCTAAATAATTATTAAGTGTCTGAGGTCAGATTTGAACTCAGGTACTCCTGACTCCAGGGCCGGTGCTCTATCCACTGCACCACCTAGCCACCCCTATAAAGCACTTTTTAAGTTATTTTCAAACGTTTCCTGAATCCCCATTTACCAATGTATTCCTTTAAACTTGTATTGAATTTGTATATATTTGTATATACTTATATATCTATACATGTTGAACTTTCTATATATATATATATATATATATATATATATATATATATATATATATTTTTTTTTTTTTTCCTTTAAGAATGAAAGTGCCAGGACATGTAGGTAGCACAGTGGATAGAGCACCGGCCCTGAAGTCAGGAGCACCTGAGTTCAAATCTGGCCTCAGACATTTAATAATTACCTAGCTGTGTGTTCTTGGGCAAGTCACTTAACCCCATTTGCCTGGCAAAAACCTTAAAAAAAAAGAATGAAAGTGGCTAGAAGGCAGACACTTTTTTCTTTTTTTTCTTTCTATCCTCAGAATCCAGCATGGTGTTAATAAATGTCTATTGATTATTTGATTAATTTCATTTGACCCTTACAGCAACTCTTTGAGGCAAATAAAGGAAAAAGGGGAAAATTGTGATATATTTTAGTTTTAAAAAATTCATCCAAAATGACTAAAATTTTAAAAAAAAATTTGGGTTTATTTTTTGAAAAACTAAGAGAGCCATCATATCTCATTCCCTAGCAGCTCTAAATCATGAAATGATCTAGATTATAACGATTGTAATAATCTAGAACAATGAGATGTATTTTGGCCAAGTTCTGGAGCTGAGAAATAAACAAGGAGGTCATTAAAATATATGTCGGCAAGATAATATTCATAGTTTTGAGTTTGGGGAGGAAGAAGCAGAAAAAGTATTTTTGCAATATATATTTTGCTTACTATTACCTATCCTCCAAAAGACTAAATACAGTCTATAATCTTCCTAATACAGCCTATAAATCTTCCCAAATTTCTTGAGAAATGTTGCTGATCTGCCTAGGAATGTAATTCATGTTTTTGTACTTATATACAAAATTATAGAATGTTCAACCTGGAAAGGGCCCCAGAGGTAATCTAGTCCAGTCTCTCAAAATATGATTGGGGAAATGAGGCAAAGAGAGAAGCAGTGACTTATATGAGACCACAAAGGTCCCATACAAGGGCACGAACAGGACTATAACCCAAAGCTCTTTTGTCTTACTCTAGGACTCCCAGTGATTTTGGAAATGACCCATCAAATTATACTTCCCTAAAAAGGAAGAATAATAAAAGAAAATGGTAGCTTTATGTTTTGCAAATATATCTCAGTCTTATTTTAAGTTATTGTTAGACCTTTTCCTTATGTCTTTCATTTTTTTTTGAAGAGTTTCTCTTTTTTAGAGTTGTCATTGATGTGAGGTCAGACACTGAGGTGGATAGACTTCAATGCATTCACTGATGCTTTTGAGAGCCAAATAGGTCAGCACCACCAGCAAAATTTGAAAAATGACAAGATTCAACTTCCTTCCCTGGAGGGGAATGATGTAAAGTATTTAAAGAGTAAAGGAGATTAAGCAGATGAAACAAAAGTTTCTCATTCTGGAAAGAGAAAGAAAACAAACCAATTTCTACAATTTCTACCTTGCATGAAAACTATGTCAGTATAGACCAAGGGAAATGTGAACATTAAAAGAATTATCAAGGTAGCTCAAGTTCTACATGTCCTAAAGAGAAATGGAGCAAGAGGACTATATTAATAGTCAAATCAATCAGAACTCAGGAGATAATTGGTTAGCTCTTCTCCATTTGGTTTGCTCAAGTCAACATAGAGTTCTAACTATGACATTTCAGCAAAATTGTTTTTTTGTCCTTTGTTCTTAAAGAGGACTGTGATGTCAGGGAGGTGATATCATGATATGCCAGTGAATCGGACTTCAGCAAAATAATAAACACTGCCTATATATGAGTTGGATCATAGAAGTAGCAACTGTTAGAGTTTAGATCTTGTTTGGTATAGTGTGAAAGGATGATTCAAGAGACACAGCAAAGACAATTACTGATAATTTCATGAACTTCATTTCAGATTTCTCATAAAATTGAGGATTGAGTTTCCATTGAAGTATAAGAAGAGGTCAAAGGGAGGTTGGGGTAAGGAAGAAGAGAAAAATGAAGGAAGAACTCCTTGGAGGAAGTCAAGGAAAAATTCTCATAAAGTCTAATTCAGTGAGTTGAGAAACATAATCCTCATCATTATAACTCAAGGCTCTTCTGAGTATAAAAGAAATAGACTAAGGCCTGAGATGCCAGAGGCATATTTAGAATCACAGAATATTAGACTCAAAAGAGAGACCATGATACAATCCTTTTATTTTACATATGGGGAAGCTGGGGTCCAGAGAGGAGAATAAATTATTTAATTAGAGATTTTGTCTCTTAAATGTTTGTGTTAAAAAAGGCAAAAACTCTGCTTCTAAATTTTACAATTTCTGTCTTAGACAGCTTGACATATCCCATGGTGTCTATTACTCAGTCTTACCGATACTAAGTGCTCAGTAAATGTGTATTGAATAAATGTAACTATTTGTTACTAAAGAAAACAAGCTTAATCATAGCCCAACTCTATTCCATTTAGCAATGACTTGGTAGGGTTTGTTGTTGTTGTTTTTTTAAACAGAAAATATTCCCCCTCAGTCATGAATTAACAGAATATGATTAAAACAATTGCTGATCTGCAATTCAGACCTTTTTGAAGTAAGGTAGCAAAAATTCTCTTAAAAAAATCCTCCTATTTTAGGAATTGCCTGATGCACAGTAAATTTTTTCTAACCTTTCATTTTTATTTTGAATACACCTTTATATTTTAGATTTCTTTCTTATAGACTTTGATTTCTTAGCCAGTTTGCTTTTCCTCTTTCCTTTTATTGATTTGTTTAAACCCTTTATAATTAAGATTAACATTTTTAGGTCATTATTTTGAAAATCAACACTTTGTGGGAGATGAGGATGAAGATCAAAGTGGAAGGGACATGGTATGGAGTGGATGACTGAAAAGAGATTTCAGGCACTGTCTATTTTGAAAGACATGGCTACTATCTACAAATGTCAAAATCTCCTCTTCAATCCTATTTGTGTATCAGTACATTTGCAGATCTTACCCCATGCTTTGTTGTTGCTGCTCAGACATTTCAATCATGTCTAACTCTTTTTTGGTCCCATTTGGGATTTTCTTGGCAAAGATACTAGAGTGTTTTTTTATTATTTTCTTTTCTAATTTATTCTATTATGAGGAAATTGAGGTAAACAGGATTAAATGAGCTGTCTAGGATTGCATAGCTAGTAAGTGCCTGAGGCTGGATTTGAACTCAGGTCTTCCTGACTCTGGACTCTATGTTTTCTTCATTGCACCACCTAATAATACATACCCCATTCTATTTTTGTCTTACCTTTTTGTTGTTTCTTTAGAATTTTATTTTTTTATTTTTGTAGGGCCTTCTTCTGATTGTCATAGCTAAGGTCTACATATCCTTCTTCTAGATATATGTCTTGCCTATCATGCTATATACCATCATTCTCAGGAAGCTTTGCTGCTGGATGTGAGATTCAACCCTATTTTCCATTCTTTCCCTTCACTATCTTCTCACACACCATTCTAATTGTGCTGATTAAAATCAACACCCTACTGTAGAGTTCTAGGAAAAGATAGATTCAACTATCAATCTGCTACTTAGAATGTGTTTCTAGAAGAGATCCTTCTAGAGAATCCTGCTAATTCTTCATTGCTCTTTAAAAAATTGGAAGGTGGTGGAACAGATAGATATAGGGAATTCCCAAAGGAGAAATTCTTTGTACCTGAATATTGGCGTTCTGTAACTTACAAATTTGAAAGAGTTGCCTAGAACACCGCTGCCTGGGCTGCCAGAGATGTAGGTGTCAGAGATGGACTTTTAGTTCATGTCTTCCTGACTCCACTATGTTTTCTAGTCATTATGCCATATTATCTTTCTTATAATCCAATAGAGTTCTAACATGGAACTTGAAAAGGTTAGTCCTTACATCTGATCATGTGGCATCCATGTACTAGTAAACAGAAAGATACACATACAAACACACCTTCTGGAATTTTTTCTTTTTTAAACTACGAAATAAATTTTGTTGCTAGCTTCTGACTTTACATTACACATACCTACTCACCTCATCCTTTCCAGACTGAACTCTCCCTTGTGACAAAGAAAGCCCAAGGTAGTAACTCCTGTGATTCCCTCTAACAGATTCCCATGACATCATAACATCCAGGAATCAGTTGAACAAGTACATCAGTTTAGCCAAGAGATGAATTTTTAAAGGGAGAAATAAGGTGCCTACCTTGAATTTACAGTCAGCAATCAAATCCAATGGACCAAGATTCTATGAATGAAGTGGTGGAGGACAAACTGTGAAATCACACTTTCTTTTCCTTCTTTGTTTTACTCAAAGAAATAGTCTGAAAAAAGTAGTCTGTAAATGTTTAAGTAGTTAATAGAAAAGTTGATAGGTACTAAAATTAATCTTATAGAAAAGATCAGGGGGTGACTAGGATGTGCAGTGGATAGAGTACAGGCCCTGGAGTCAGGAGTACCTGAGTTAAAATCCAACCTCAGATACTTAATAATAACCTAGCTGTGTGGCCTTGGGCAAGTCACTTAACCCCATTGACCTGCAAAAAACCTAAAAAACAATGAATGATTTAGAAAAGATCAGAACAGCCACAACAATAACTACCACCAGTACCATAACAACAATCTCTTTATTAGGAAAAAAATACTCATGATCAGATCATCACCAAAGTGGAATGGGCTACAATAGGACACAGAAAATCTCCATCACTGGAGGTCTTCCAGCAAATACTGGATGATCATTAGTTAGTTTTGTTGTGGAGAGGAATTCTGCATAAGTTCATCTCAATTCTCTTCAAGAAATATTTAAATGCTTACTGTGTACAAAGTATTGTGCTTGATGCGGGAATACAACACAAATAATCTCTGCCCTCAAGAAGTGTATATTTAGGTGGATGCTAGGTGGAGCAGTAGATAGTGCACCAGCCCTGGAGTCAGGAGTATCTGAGTTCAAATCTGGCCTCAGACACTTAATAATTACCTAGCTGTGTGGCCTTGGGCAAGCCACTTAACCCCAATGCCTTGCAAAATCTAAAAAAAAAAGTGTACATTTTATTGGAAAGCATATAATCGATAATCAAATAAATTAATTAGAGGAGGGTGAGGGCAGTGCCAATTACAGAGAAGGGGAAAGAGTGCTAGCAACTGGGACAACTAGGTGGCACAGTGGATAGAGTACCATCCCTGATGTTAGGAGCACCTGAGTTCACATCTAGCCTCAGACACTTATGTGACCTTGGGCAAGTCACTAAACCCATTGCCTTGCAGTGCCCCCCCCCCAAAAAAAAGAGTGCTAGCAACAGGCCTGCCCAATGTTCTTTACACAGGTTCTCCTATCTTGGTGTTTTTGCATAGATTATGTCCCATGCATAGATACTCTCCACCTCTACCAACACAAATCCCTAGCTCACTTTAATATCTAGATCTAAGATTACTTCTTTTATTAGACTTTTCTGATTCTGCCAGGTGTTAGCATTCCTCACCCCATGCTGAACTTTTATTTTAATCATTTTGTATATATTTGAAATGCACTTTTCCTGTATTTGTAAATATTTCTGTATTTACTCCTTTGTGTAAATGTTATTCTCATTCTTCCTCCCACTCCATTCCAATAAACTATTCAAGGACACAAACAACCTTTTTCTTTATATCTTTTATAGTGCCTGGCACAGTAGTAATAGGTACTGCAATTGAACTCATGAACACTTTCTTTTTTTTCCATTCCCATTGCCACTCCATATTACCTTATGCCTGAGTTATTGCAATGTCTTCTGATTGATCAGTCTCTTGTCACTTATTTAATCTGTATACAATTCCAGATGCTATTTTTTAAAAACAACTTTTTGCATGTACAAATCCTCCTATTACTTGCTCAAAAGTCTTCAGTTGCTCCCTCTTTCTATAGGATCATACGGGGCTTAAGTCACCTTGAAGATATTTTATTTCATCTGCTTTTTAAATGTAATTGATGATTATGTCAGTATTTCTTAGCTGCTTTACAATTATTATCACCAGGGGTGGTAGAAATTTTTAGTAGGGGGAGGAGGACAGAGACTGATGGTGATTAAGAAGATTATTCCTTTACCTCCTCATTTGGAGTTTGGTCTCTGTCTTCAGGTAACTGATCACTCCTTAAGACTAGTGGTAGGTAACTGGGACAGCTGGGTGGCACACTGGATAGAGCACCTGCCCTGGAGTCAGAAGGACCTAAGTTCTAATCTGGTCTCAAACACTTAATACTTACTTAGTTGTGTGACCTTGGGCAAGTCACTTAGTCCTATTGCCTCCCCCCCCCCAAAAAAAGACTGGTGGTACTCTCACTCATGGAATAAACTCATCAAGAGAACACAACTGTGAGGAAGACAGTGCATGGAACAGGATTCTGTGCTCCTCACTGTTTTGAGTTTTGAATCTTCCCCAACAAGTGGGTAGCAGCGGCTTGTGGTTGTCATTGTGCAGCAAGTATAAAGAGATGTTTCTAGTTTTCAATGCTTTGCCATCAAAACTGAGAATTCCTGGGAGGGTTCTACAGGCAGCCATCATTGACTACTGTAGCCACCTCCATGGTTCATAGTAAAAGCTATGATAGGAGAGCTGAGACAGATTCTAGGAGAGAGACAAGATCAGTCAAAGTATTGGGGAGGCAAAGATGGTGTAGGATGGTTTTGGGAGCTATAGTAAAATATTAAAGGTAGATAAGAATGTCAAAATAATGTTTGGATCCTGGGTACTCACTTCTGTTTCATTGCTTTCACTGTTTTAGTCTGGACGCTAGATTGCAATATTATCCCCAACTTAAATTCCCTTTTTCCTTTAAACCCAACTTTCACAACTTGTGGATGTAGAAGGAGACTTGAGTGTGGATTGATAGTTTCTTTGAAATTTTACTCTGCCTAGTAGACTCTATATGGTTCCAGAAAAGTTGAGAATATGCCTAATATCAGCATAGAGGAAGAGTACTTAAACTTTTTTATGTCCCAGACCCCTTTTGCAGTCTGAACAATCCTATATTTATAAATATATAAAATAAAATCCAGAGAATATATATTTATATATATATATTAAAATTAAAATATATTTTTATCCCATTCAAATTCATGGACCCCCTAAAATCTATATCCAGATGGAGAGAATATCTGTAGATCCCTGGTTAATAATAATTGATATAGATAATTGAAACTGAGCTCAGAAATTTCATAGACAAGTGAGACAGGGCAAGTGATTTAAATATTTCAATAATCCTAAATCATAACTTTCATTGTACCCTAAGTTCATTCAGTCCTCATCTGAAAGAATTTCTCTTGTCAAACCTTTTGGATGCTGGAAGCTTGGTTGGACTGACCTCTCTATGCATGAGCTTGTAATGAATCTTTCATGAATACCACAAAAGGACCTTGAAAGGACCACTAGCTATTGGTTGGAGTTTCACTTCAGGTTATTGTCAAAAGGAAGAAACTATAAATCCCTTGCTGGTTAGTGCAAAGTGATACCCTACAGATTTATGGGAGATAGAATGTAAGCCACTTCTACAACTTACTAGGGGTCACCTAACAGACCCATTCCACATCCACATAGTCTGAACCTGGGCCACATATGGAGGGAAAAAAAATGAGTCTCAGAGAAGTTAGAAAACCTGCTCAAGGTTATATAAGTAATAAAACAAGATCTGGGATTTAAAAGCAAAACTTTGAATTGTAAATGAAGCCTTCTATCCATTCTGTCAAGTCCATACTTCTTGGCATGGCCTTCTAGTCCTACACCAGTCTGGCACTAGAAGCTTCAACTTTATTTTCCACAACTCTCCTGCACTATTTACTGCTTCAGTTAAATTCCTCCTTTTTGCTTTCTTCCCTGAACTCTATTGACTTAACAGCTTTTTTGCCTTCTTCTGAATTCCATCTCTAAGAAAATTTATTTGTTAGGTAATGAATGTATTTATTTTGACTAATTCTCAAGAGCTCATCTCTTTGCATAGGCCATGTATCATATAAATGTGACCATAAACATTCATATGCCTTGCACTTCAATTCAAAAGTTTCAAGGAAGAATTCCAGACCCTCTTCTTCTGATAATGAAGTAGGGTCTGTCAGGGCAGGTAGTGGTATACATTTTCTTAGTCTTCTGAGGGGACATAAGAGGTAGAATGTGTTTTATGGACTTCTGACTTTGGTATTGGTTGGTTGGGGGGAAATATGAGGGTGTATTTCAATCTCTTAATGATTTAATAGAACAAATTTATTTGTTAATAAAAATGTACCAAAAGAAAAAAGGGTCCAGGGTTGACACTAATTCTTAGTATCCTACCCCTCACCCTACACTTTTTAGTTCTAGGTTATTTCCTTACTATTTAAACTATATTTTGATCTCTTACAATTTGAAACTATGTAAACTACTAATAAGCTTAATTATGGCTAACTGTGGAATAGGTAACAGAAAGGGGGTGGTAGAGACTGGGTTTCATATGCCAATATAACCATAGGGTTTGGAAAGCCCATGAGAAGCATTGAAATCTCAAGCAAATCTAGTATTTATCTTCAGGTAAAACATTTTGGAAATAGAGATCAGGACTAAACCTTTTTAGGTGATATGTGAAGGCAACCCCTAGATTGGAATTTGCCAGTGAATTGGATTTGTGAGTGAAAATAGTCCTAGAAAACCCTTGGCTCCTTATGAAGAGAAAGATGGCATTTGTCACCCAATCAAGGAAAAACTGCGTGACAATGGTTGTCCTTTACTTCTCTTGGCCTCAGGTTCTTCATCTAAATATAAATAACACTGAGGGCACCTCCAAAAGCTATTCTGAGTCCTAAGTACTACAGTCATACAGAGAAATGCTAGTAAAAGAGGAGCTTCATGAGCTAAAAGATAAAGGAATTCAACATGTCTAATACAATATTCCAATAAGTTTGGGTAGATGTAAAATATTTTCCAATTCATGTCAGGGTACAGACCAGAACCCATGTTATTTTTGTCATTTTTATGAATGATTGACTATTCTATAATCTCTGATAAGATAACTTTTGGGGAGAACATCTGGAAATTGACAACTAAGTTCCTCCAAATAGTTACAAAGAAGACTCAGAACTAACTTTGCAAATGGAGACATTGTTCTGAAGATACTGGGAGATAACTAAATGGGCTTGTAGATGCTATGAATAATAATAATAATAATAATAATATTTATATTGAACAATTTATCATTAAATTCACATTAAATAATAATAATATGCAAGTGCTACAAGTAATATATATTAATAAATCCTTATTTTATGTATATCACTGGGTCGCCTCTGTACTTGGTATAGAATTTGGATCCTAGTAAGCCCCAATAAATTTATTGAATGGCATAAGTCTTTTGAATGCACTATTATTGCAATGGAATAAGTTTATTGAATGCAATATTGTTGCACTATTAAGAAAATATATGTATTGTTTTTAAGCCACCATAAGTGCCTTTTTAAAATAAATATACCATGATATTTTAATAAATGAACTTCTAGGAGCAGTTAGGTGGCACAATGGATAAAGCACCAGCCCTGAAGTCAGGAGTACCTGAGCTCAAATCTGGCCTCAGACACTTAATAATTTCCTAGCTGTGTGACCTTGGGCAAGTCACTTAACCCCATTGCCTTGCAAAAACCAAAAAACAACAACAAAGAAATGAACTCCAAATTGGATGAACAGTAAACAAGTTGTTTCCCCTGATCCACTCAAATGACCAGATATTCTGTTAATACGGAACTCTTAAGTTTTACTCTATAGGCCCTCACCACTTTCCTCTAGCACTTCACTTGGTTGAAGTAGCTTCCATCATGTTTAAAGGAGGGAAGCACTGAACATACCAAAAGGGTCTTTCATCTTAAATACTAGGAAATGACAGCTAAGGCACTGTCTTCATATATTATAATGTGGAACTACCTGAAGATGGTAGCAAAAGGATGTTTTTAAACAACTCCTAATTGAAAGCTCATCCCATAGCTGGAGAGTCCAGTTTGACTCTAATGTGCAAAGTGATTCATTTTGCTGTCTTGGAGCCAAAGGAGTTAACTTACTGATAAGGTGGGACTAGCCTTTTTGACTTCTCCCAGTTACATTTTAGTTTTCCTATTTGACACCCAAATCAGTAAATTCTCAGGAAAAGAACACATCTCTTCTTTGGTGTGAGGTACTCTGAGCTTCTGTCTGCCCTGTGGGAAAACAGTCTTATAATCTCAAACTATTGTAATATTTATATATTAATAGATTATTTAAACTATCAATATACTATTAGTGCACTGTTTAAACTATTATTATACTATTGTATATTAATGAGTGTCAAGAGGCCATGTAGTATGGAGAGAGATGAAAACTGTCCACCTGTATTCTAGTTGAAGGTCTGATTGTTGTTGTTTGTCCTTCATTCTGGAAGACCACGACATCAGGAAGGTGATGCCATGACATACACATGAATTGGATCTGAGTGAGGGGATGCTGTGCTAAGTCACCAGCTTCATTTTCTTCTTTGGAGCCATCTGGGTCCAGTAGCCATTCATGAATCAGGACTACTGGACATTGTTCTGAATGAGAGGCAATCAGAGTTAAGTGATTTGCCCAAGGTCACACAGTTAGTAATGTCTGAGTCTGGATTTGAACTCTGGTCCTCTTGACTCCAGGGTCGGTGCTCTATTCACTAGTGACTGTATTTGTCAGATGACCTCACTGGAGCCAGCTCAGAGAGTTATTTAATGAATTTTCAGTATGAACATTTGCAGCTCAGAAACCAGCAAATGTTGCTAATCAGGGTTTGGTTTATTGTTTTGTTGACTGTCTAGACTTAAGAAAGTTAATAAAAAATGTTTAACTTAAAAATAAATCCTGCAATTTTCAGTGTCAGCTGTTAAACATTTATTAGCAGAAGCCTGAATAGGATAATTTCCCTCTTTGGGCTTCAGTCTCTTTTCTAAACTAAAAGGTTAGAAGATCTTTACATTTCTGATATTTCCTGGTCCCCTTTTATTCATATGTCAAGCTCATAGTCCTAAGTAGCCTTAGCCTTTTTTTTTAATTTTTTTTTTTGCAAGGCAATGGGATTAAGTGGCTTGCCAAGGCCACACAGCTAGGTAATTATTAAGTGTCTGAGACTGGATTTGAACCCCGGTACTCCTGACTCCAGGGCTGGTGCTTTATCCACTGCACCACCTAGCCGCCCCCCTAAATGTCTTTAAAAGGCATGTGATACTTCTTTTTTTTTTCTAATCCCAGATTGTCTTCCTCCTACATCTAGCTTTATTATTCCTAAGCACACTCATTTGGGAAAGAATGGGACACACATTTTACCTGGCATACTCTTTGGCCCCAAAGTACCACTACTAGTTCTATATCCCCCAAAAAAGATAAAAAAGGAAAAGGAAAAGGACATACTAGTACAAATATATTTTTTGTGGTAGCTAAGAATTGGAAATTGAGTAGATGCCCGTCAATTGGAAAATGGCTGAACAAATTGAGGTATAAGAATGTGATGGAATACAATTTTGCTATCAGTAATGATGAGCAGAATGTTCTCAGAAAAACCTGGGAAAACTTATATGAACTAATGCCAAGTTAAATGAACGGAGCCAGGAAAACATTACATAGTAACAGCAATATTGTATCATGATCAACTATGAATGACCTAGTTATTCTCAGCAATACATTGATCTAAGACAATTCTGGACTTTTAATGAAAAATGCTATCCATCTCCAGAGAAAGAACTGAATTGGAAGCCAGATCAATGCATACTCTTTTATCTTCTTCTTCTTCTTCTTCTTCTTCTTCTTCTTCTTCTTCTTCTTCTTCTTCTTCTTCTTCTTCTTCTTCTTCTTCTTCTTCTTCTTCTTCTTCTTCTTCTTCCTCCCCCTCCCCCTCCTTCTCCTTCTCCTTCTCCTTCTTCTTTTACTATTCCTCCTCCTCCTTCTTCGCTGCATTTTAAAAATATTTTTGCAAGGCAAATGGGGTTAAGTGGCTTGCCCAAGGCCACACAGCTAGGTAATTAAGTGTCTGAGGCCAGATTTGAACTCAAGTACTCCTAACTCCAAGGCCTGTGCTTTATCCACTGTGCCACCTAGCCACCCCTTCCCTGCATTTTCTTTCACAACATAACTAATATAGAGATATGTTGTATGACCGATCATGTGTACACTATATCAAATGATTTGCCTTCTCAATCAGGGTAAAGAGAGGAAGAGAATTTGGGATTTTAATTTCCTTCTTCTTGCCTGTGTTTTCATTCACAACATAACTAATACAGAAAGATGTTTGTATGAATGAACATGCATAAAATATATAAAATCATTTACCTTCTCAATAAGGGAGAAGGGGGAAAGAAAATTTGGAACTTAAATTTTTTTAACATTTTATTTCCATCCCTGTTATATGTTAAAACAATTTTAAACACTTTTAAAAAATGTTTTGGGTTTCAAATTTTATCCCTTTTCTCCCTCTCTTCTCCCTTTTTTGAGATGATAAGCAATTACATATAGATTATACATATCCAATCATGTAAAATATTTCCTTATCAGTCATTTTATACAAGAAAACTTGAATAAATGAAAAAGAATGAAAGAAAGAAAGTGAAAATAGCATGCTTCAGTCTGTATTCAAGCAATATCAATTCTTTCTTTGGAGAACGATAGTATGTTTCTGTCTTTGGGATTTTCTTGGTTCATTGTATTGCTTAGAATAGCTAAGCCATTCACAGTTCTTCATCAAATAAAATTGCTTTTTGTACATACAACATTCTGCTAGTTTTATTCACTCCTCTTCACATCATTTCATGTAAGTCTTTCCAGATTTTTCTGAAATCATTCTGCTTGTCATTTCTTATAGTATAATAATACTCCATTACAATCATATACCAAAGTTTATTTAGCCATTCCCAATTGAGGGGCATTTCTTCAATTTTTCACTTCTTAACCACCACAAAAAGAACAGCTATAAATGTTCTTGTACATATTGGTCCTTTCCCCACCCCTGAACCTTTCTTTGATGTCTTTGGGCCTATAGATCTAAGAGTGATATTGCTGGATCAAAGAGATGTACAGATTTATAAGCATTTGGCATAGGATCTCACATTTTTTAATATTATTTTATTTTAGTTTTCCAATTGCATGTAAAGATAATTTTCAACATTCATCTTTTTGTAAGTTTTTGAATTCTACATTTTTCTATAACTCTCCCTTCCCTCACCCCTCCCCATGGCAATGAGTAATTATATGGGTTGTACATGTCCAATTGTGTTTAACATATTTCCATAATGTATTGTACATGTCCAACTGTGTTTAACATATTTCCATGTTACAAAATAAGAATTAGAACTAAAGGGAAAAAATGAGAAAGAAAAAAACATGAAAGAACATTTAAAAAGTAAATGTAGTGTGCTTTGCTCTGCATTCAGACTCCATGGTTTTTTCCCTCTGCTTATAGATGACATTTTCCATCACAAGTCTTTTAGGATTATTCTTGATCATTGAACTGTTGAGAGGAGCTGAGTTCACTATAGTTGATCATCTCACAATGATGCTATAAATGTGAACAACATGGTTCTTCTCATTTCATTCAACATCAATTCTTTCAAGTCTTTCCAGGCTTTTCTGAAGTATATTTACTCTTGATTTACTATATAACAATAGTATTCCATTACTATCAAACACCATAATTTGTTCAATCATTCCCCAATTGACAGGCATCCCTTCGATTTCCAATTCTTTTCACAACAAAGACATCTGTTATAAATTTTCTTGGATATGACTTTTCTCCTTTCAGATATAGACCTAGTAGTGTCCAAGGATATGCACAGTTTTATTGCCCTTTGAACACAGGAACTCAAAATCTATAATAATAAACCTAAACCTTTTTCCCCCACATAGCCCGGTGGGGGGAAATAAATTATTAACTAATAAATGATAGTTCCTATAGCACAGGCAGATTTGAAGGCCTTTGGCAAAGATATTTGCATCCATTTTGGTTCTAGTCTTCTTTGAATCAACTAATGTCACAGTTAGCACTGGTCCAAAAGCTGCTGTCTTCACCAATGCTACTGCCACATTCAAAGTCAATGTCATGATTCCTGGATGTTCCTTTACTATTTGCCTATGCTTATCTTATTCTTTTTCCTGGTAGTCTGCCAGTATGCTCTCTTTCAATCAGTGTCAATGTCAAGTTATAGAAAATTATGGGAAACAAAGTCATTGTTCCCTTCCAGTTAATGTCCATGCCCTAGTTATAGAATACCAGGGAGAATAAGCCCTTTACATAAAACAATTAAATTGTAGCAGATAGCACTGGGTGGGTGGGTGGGGGCACCTCAGAGATTATTTTCCAGGTAACTGAGAAGGGATTTACATAAGTAGCAAAATTAGGATGAAAACCCAGGGTCTTTGATTTTAGATCTAGAGTTTTTGGACTCTAGCAGTACATTAGGGACACAATTGTCTTTCTTTCTTTTCCTTTTCTTTTGGAAACAATTGATGGTTAAGTGATTTGCTCAAGTCTCCTAACTAGTGCCTGAGGCTGAATTTGAACTCAGCTCCTCTTGACTCCAGTACTGTTGCTCTATGCCCTGCATTGTGTAGCTGCCTCCAGTTTCTTTTCCTGGGTCTGGGGATTGAGCAACAAATATCATTATTCATGTGGCATGACTTTGCTGATAAGCAAGCTCATGTGTAAGGAAATGAATCTCTTTATTAATAAGAGATATCAAAATCATTCTCTAAGAAACCTTATTGCCTAGTCTATTGACAGAAATTCCATTTTTCTGATATGTATACTAAGAACAGGCAGGGAACAAAGAGTAAAACTAAGAAAATAGTAACTTTAGGCAAGATGATACTGATGTTTAGTGGGATGGGGGAAACATCCATTATCTACACAGACCTTGACAGAAGTGCTGAATTGTGACAAAACATAGAGGTGAGCTTTTGAATAAGACTCTGTTTGATCAATGGTAATGGTTCTGGATTTAGCTTAAGAAGATCAGCAGTCCCTCTGGCCTCTGGATGAGGTAGAAGATTGGCTTGCCTAAATCCCCTTCCCATTTGCCTGACTGTGGGACTTGTCTTCAAATGCCCCCTCCCCCAGGATTTAGTCACCAGGTCTGGCATCCTTATTCAAGGAACAGAACTCTCCCCAGGGTCCTGTCATTTGGTGCAATATATTTTGTTTTGTTACAGAGAAAGTGTATTGATTGAACAGCTCAATTCTCTTAGCAGGTGCGGGTCAATTTTCTATTCTAGTTGGCTGCATGGAGTATTTATTCTTTTAGTGGGCTGGTTTCTGCAATAGGGATGCCTCTGAAATTGGCCTGTGTTTCATCAGTAATGGGTGAAGATGTCTTGAATTTGAGAGGTCAACTTCTCTCTCCCACCCCAACTTTTACCTGCTCCCCCCAAGCTCTTCCAACAGAACATCCCCTACCCCTTTATGAGTTGACTATGAATTGCTTCACTATTGTCTTCATGTTCCTATCACATAGGATAGCACCTAGCCTGGATGAGTGTTTGTTGAATGGAATTGAATGCTGTGCTTCAAACTGCAGAAGGATAACTGGTAGAAACTTTAATTAGCACCCAGCCAAATTCAGGAATGTGAAGGAGGAGGAGGTGAAATAAAAACATTCTATACTTAGCCAAGTTTCTACTGGAATTGATTTTTCAGAGCTTAATGGGGAGTGTATCACCGTGGAAATGCTGGATCATGTGTTAGGCAGAGAAAATGATGGGCTGTGTTTGCTCCCTTGAGGTTACTTTATTTTCCCAACTATTACTGCTACAATGTTTCCCCAGGACAGAAGTGCAACTTGACCCTTAATTTCCCTAAAATATTCCCTTTGCCCAATACCATCCATGCTGATGCAAACATTATATTTTATGTGGCAAAAATCTCCATGTCCATTGTATTGCCTGATGCCAAATATCTTATTGTAGCACTTGAATTAGGATTATTTTTTCACAATCTTTCAATTCTGGTGAGTCCTGATTTCCTGCATCCAATTTTAATTTGCTCTTTCTATTCATCTCAGGCTCTCTTGTAATCATCCATCACTGCTCGAGGCCTCACAATGATGCTTCAATTATCAACACATTTGATTTGGTTTTATGACTCATCCAATCAATGGGGAATGAAAGAGTGGAACAAAGAAAAGTAGAGACATGCGTCACGTGGGAAATGAAAAAAAGGGAAAAAAAATCCAACATATCTAAGACAATGAGGATTCCTGATAAGACATAAGTGATTCACAAACTGCATTGATAAAGATAATATCTATTCTCAAGTTCCATCTGGAAACAGGTATTCATTGCTTTTGTTAAAATTATTTTACTCTGAGGCAAAAACCGGTCAGTTTTAATTAGAGCTGTTTGTAGGACTTAAATCTTCCTGTTTTATAGCAACTTTTCACATCTCAGCTTGTTGTCCCCTATATCCAGACAAATGACTTTGCTTCAACGAGTGGGACAAACTGGAGAGCAAAAATCATTTAGATTCTGTTCAATTAGAACAGCTCTTACTGGAGGAGAATGTCACACAGTGCCATTGACCATGCAGACTGGGCCCTCCAAAGTATGCCAAAATTAGCAAAATTTGATTTTAAAACATCACTCATCCACCATGATCTTGAATTTCAAACCTCTAACCATGGATAGAGGATAAATTGGAGATAATTAATAGAGGGAAGGTACTAGAATTAAGAGGGATTAGAAAAAGTTTCTTTTAGACTTAAATTGAGACTTGACAGAAGCCAGGATGGAGTTGAGGAAAGAAAATACTATGGGCATAGTGGATTACCAGTGAGATGTAGATGATTACAGTTGAACTTGGAATCAGAAAGACTTGAGTTCAAATTGTGCCTCAGAAACTCATTAGTTATGAGACCCTATGTGACCCTAGGCCAAACACTTGCTTTTTCTCAATTTCAGTTTCCTTGCCTCTAAAATTTAAATAATAATAACCCTTACTTTACAGAGTTGTTGTGCGGACCAAATGAAAAGTCCAATGCAAATCTTAAAATGCTAGCTCTTATTATTATTCATAATTTTTACAGACTGCAGAATCCTTATCCTATGGTAACTGCCTTCTGTTCACTGATTGATGTACAGCCCAAGGCATGCTCAACTTTCATTTGATTTTGAGAATTCAGCTTATCCCAAAAAGCCTCTTTTGGGTGCTAAGAAATTGCTAGACTTTTTAAAAAATTTTAATCTTTTATAGATGGTTCTAGTTGGTAAAATTGGAATGGATTGGAAAAGCCACTAACAAATTTCTCATTAGTGACTATCAAACATTCAATCAATTAAAAAGCATTTATTAAATATCTCCTAAGTGCTAAGAACATAATATACTGGATAATATACATAATATACATGCAAGACAGGCCACACTTTCAAGGAGCTTACAGTCAAAAGGAGGAAAGAACATGTAAATGTTCAAAACTACACAGAATGCAAATAAAATATTCAAGGTAATTTGGAAGGGATGAGTACTGGTTGCTGGAGGTAGGAGTAGGAAATAAGGAAAGGCTTCATGCAGAAAAAGGTGCTTAAAATGGATTTTGAAGGGAAGCAAAGATGCTAAGATGCAGAGATGGGGTTTTATGTGAGAGTAAATGCCAGTAGACCAGTCTGGATGGATTGTGGGGTTTATAGAGGGGAGTACTATATTAAGAATAATGGAAAACTAGGAAATGACCAGGTTAAAAAGGGCTTTAAATACAGAACAAGGAAGTTTATATTTGATTCCAGAGGAAATAGGGAACCATCATTGGTTTTTGAGTGGTTTTTTGGGGGCTGTGCTAGGGAGTGACCTCAGGATCAGATCCATATTTTAGGGAATTATTTTTGATGATTGTATGTAAGCTAGCTTGGAGTAGGGAAATACTTGAAGCAGGGGACAAAAAAAGAGGCAATCAAAATGTTCCAGACAAGTAATGATGACAGTCTGAACTAGGGTGGTGGCTATTTCAGTATATGGAAGGCTATAGAATAATGACAGGAAGGACAAGGATTGGGGTCTGAACATCACTGGATCCCCATGGAGTTTGTAACATCCATGAGAAATAGAAAAAGGAAAAAATCAAGGAGTCAGAAATGGAGGCTAAGAAATTTCCCATGCAAGTAAAATATAAGGATGACCACAATATGAACCTAGGCTTGTCAGTGAGGATAAACCTAAATCTTACACAAGAGCTGGGGAGGGGAGGGAGACAGATGGAGAGGATTTGACATTGGTTCAAAATGAGCTGAGTCATTTTGTACAAATCATTTACTAGTGAGGATTTCATTTACTCATCTATAAAATGGGAATCATAGGTATAGAATCACAGGATTTAGATTTTGAGCTATAAGAGAGTTTAGATATCAACTAGTCTCATCATTTAAAAAAAATGAGTCAATATACCTAATAATCCTTGCCCTGCCTCTTTCCCAGCAATGTAATGAAGATGGAATAAGATGATAGGAGCTGATCTCTCTGAGGTTGACTGCCCTAACTCTCTCAAGATTGCCCATTCTGTATAATTTCTTTCTGTATCTGTCTCAAACTTTACTACCAGAGATCTGACTCAAATGAGGGTCCATCAATTTCTCTTGATATTATTAGGATGCTATGAAAGCATAAGCTTGTTCTGGTCCTAACTAGTTAAGAAAGTTTTATGAATAGGTCAGTCAATGGACCTTGTGTCTGCCATCTTCAGTATCAGTCTAGTTCACTGCAGAGAGACTTATCAACAAAGTGATAGTTTTTTTTGGGGGGGGGTTGGGGGACAACATCACATTAAACAGTGTACTGAGGCATAGTTGAATTGTTGGTATGTGGTTTATAAGATGAAAGGGAAAGGAATTAGTATTTACTGAGGACCCAGTTATATGCCAGTCACTATACTAAGTTCTTAACACATATTTCAGTGATCATGAAAACAACCTTGAGAGGTAATTGCCATTATTATACTGTTATTATCCCTATTTTACAATTTAGCAAAGTAAGGCAGACAGATGACTTGCTCAGGATCATGTAGTTAGAAACAGTTAGAGACTGAATTGGAACTCAAATGTTCTTGACTCCAGGCATAGTGCTCTATACAATACACCACCTAGCTTCCCCAGTAACAAAACACTGATATGTTAATATTTCGAAGTATTAAACATCATAGGAATAGTAAGATCAAGTTCCACTTGCAATTTAAGATATCACTTTAGTAAGGAGTATGAGGTGATGGCTATAGAATAATCAGGGCTACTTGCTAGTTCAATCTAAAATCAGAGGCTAGGAACAACCCAACATAATTGTACTGGGATCAGAGTGCAGCCTAAGATGTCTTAGGCTGGTTTCTTTCTGGTTTCTTTTCTTTTCTTTTCTTTAAAAAAATTTTTATTGAGGGGAAGGAGCCAAGATGGTGGCATGAGGACAGGGTTTTCCAGGAGCTCTTTTCCAAAATATTCAAAACCTTAAAATTATGACTAACTAAATTTTTGAGAGACAGGACCCATAGAAAAATCCAGTGAGGCAGCCCAAGGTAATTCTCTAGTTCAAGGTAATCTGGATGATCATGGGGAGGCTCTGTTCCATGGGGTTGGAGGGGGCAGCCATGCAGCCAGGATCATTGCAGGAGAAAAGGAACTCCAGCCCTCTGGGAACAGCCTGCAGGCCCCCTGGGTCCCTGGGAGCACTGGCTCATGGTAGCAGAAGTAGTTTCCTGACCTGCCAACCCAAGAAACACCAAATACAACTTGGAAGACCAGTAGGAAAACCTCTGCCAGAGTGAGCATGGAGCCCAGGTCAACATGACCCTCAGCACAGGCAAGGCCCTTGGCACAGTAGAAGTCCTGGGAAACATAGGCAAGCCTACAGAGCCACCCAACAGGGAGCCACTTGGTAGCTTCTCTCACAGCACTCAGCCCACGGAAGGTTAAGGGGGTAGCGAAGACTGTTGAGGTCTCTCCTCTGTCCCTGGGGCAGAACTCTTGTGCTTTGTCCATATTCAGATCCAGGTCACAGTCTGGGTCCCCATACTTCCATAGTGGAGCAGGGACCCTCCTCACAGCTCCAGGGCAGAGGGGAGAGCTTGTGTTCATCAACAGACCAAAGCACAGACCAGGAGAGCAGTCAGAGCCTCTCATAAGATCTTGAAGGAACTGAAGGCCTTGTGAGGGTACCCCAATGACAACTAAAAAGCTTGAGAAGCACCCCAAAACCAGGGCAAAGACTGGGGAAAGGAGTAAACAGAAAAAAGGAACCTGACCATGGACAATTACTTTGGTCCCATGGAGAATCAAAACACACACTCAGAATGTGACAAAGTCCAAGCTTCTGCATCTAAAGCTTCCAAGAAAAATAGGAGTTGGACTAGGGAAGAGCTCAAAAAAGATTTTGAAAATCAAGTAAGGGAGGTGGAAGAAAAATTGGTAAGAGAAATGAGAGTGATGCAAGAAAAATATGAAAATCACATCAGCAGCTTGGTCAAGGAGATCCAAAAAATGTTGAAGAAAACAGCATGCTAAAAAGCAGTTTAGGTCAAATGGAAAAAAAGCAGTCCAAAAAGTTAATGAGGTAAAGAATACCTTAAAAAGTAGAATTGGACAGATGGAAAAGGAGATAAGAAAACTCTCTGAAGAAAATCACTCCTTCAAATGTAGAGTGGAGCTAAAGGAAGCTGATGACTTTATGAGGAATCAATGAACAATAAAACAAAACCAAAAGAATGAAAAACTGGAAGTCATGAATGATCACACTAGAAAAACAACTGAGCTGGAGAACAGATGAAGAGATATAATTTAAAAATTATTGCATTACCTGAAAGTCATGACCAGTAAAAGAGCCTTGACATCATTTTTAAAGAATTTCTATTGGAAAATTGCCCTGATGTCCTAGAAACAGGATAAAATAGAAATTGAGAGAAATCACTGATCTCCTCCTGAAAAAGAGCTAAAAAATAATCCCCAGGAATATTGTAGCCAAATTCCAGAACTCCTAGGTCAAAGAGAAAATATTGCAAGCAGCCAGAACAAAACAATTCAAATATGGAGCTATAATTAGGATTATACAGAACTTAGCAGCTTTTTCTTGACTTTTGGAAAGCAATCAAAAATCAACTACCTAGCAAAACTGAACATCCTCAGGGGAAAAGATGAACATTCAGTGAACTAGATGAATTTCAAATGTTGAAATGGCCAGAGCTGAACCGAAAGTTTGATCTCTGAGCACAGGACTCAGGCGAAGCCTAGAGAAGGTGGATGAGAAGAACTCATAAGGTTTGAAAGATAATATTCCAGAAGGCAAAAGAGCTTGGAATGCAACAAAAAATCAACTACCAAGCAAAACTGAACATCCTCTTTCAGGGGAAAAGATGGACATTCAATGAAATAGGAGACTTTCAAATGTTCCTGATGAAATGGCTAGAGCTGAACAGGACGTCTGATCTTCAAGTACAGGTGAAGCATAGAGAGGGTGAATGAGAAGGGTAAATTATGAAAAAATTAATGGCATTGAACTGCATATATTCCTGCATGGGAAGATATGAACTTTCTCATTTGACAGAGCTATTAGAAGGAGCATATTTAGACAAAGCACAGGAGGGAGCTAAATTTGAAGGTATGATATATTGTAAAGATGGAATCAATGGGTGAAAAGGGAATATATTGGGAGAAAGATTGGGCTAAGATATTTCATGTAAAAGAGTCAAGAAAAAGCTTTTTCAATGAAGTGGAATGGGGGAGAGGAAACAACATATATACTTAATAGGGTATAGAAATCTATCTTACCCTAGAGGGAAAAAAGAGGGGAAGGGGATGAGAAAAAGGGGATAAGGGGAAGGGAGGGGGTGTAGGTAATAGAGGAGAGGGTAGATCATGGGAGAGGGTAGTCAGATACAATACATTTTTTTTATTTTTTGCAAGGTGGTGGAAATAGCTGGCCTGTTTGGGACCACATGGCTGAGTGGTTGCTGGGTCTCTGGAGTGGGATGTGGGCTTGGGGCCTCCTGGCCCCAGGGCTGGTGCTCTGTCTGCTGTACCACTCGACTGTCCCACAGCACACTTTTGAAGAGGGACAGAGTGAAAAGAGAGAAAAATATATAACAAATGGGAGGAAGGAGGAATGGAGGAAGGGAATAACAATCAGCAATTACAATTGTGGAGAAATAAAGAAGTACCTTCTCTGATGGACTTAAGATAAAGAATGTGATCCACCCCAGAGACAGAGCTAAGGGTATCTGAACATAGACTGAAACACATTTTTTTTTCTGTTTCTTTTGCTTTATTTCTCATGAGATTTTTCATTTTTGTTGGGGGAGGGTGAGATTATGTTTACTCTTACAAGACTATTTTAGTAATGTGTAAATAAACAAAAATGTAAATAAAAACATAAAAACTTTGAAATAAAAAAATTATTGATCTATTTTTACAGCATTTCATTTCTGAATATATTCCTACCCTCTCCCTATTCAGTGTCCCATATAACAAAGGAAAAGAGAAAGTGATTCAGAAAAATTAATCCACATATTAATCAAGTCTGACAATATGCAGTTTGCTATATCCATACAATCAGTTTCTATAACTCGGAGTAGAATCAATCTTGCTTACCAAAATGAGCAAGTTCTTTCTGGAAAGAACTTTCTTATTAAACCAAGGTATGTAGTAACCACCGTAACCCCTTTGGGTGGAAACAATATCATAACCACTACCCCTATGCCAGTTAGGCTAGTTTTTCTTTAAAACGAATAGAAATCATTTCTAGAGATTGATTGGCTCAAGAGACTAAGGGTACTGATTCCACATGATGGAAACAACTGTGAAAAATGCTATCCATCTCCAGAGAAAGAAATGGTTAATTTTAAATGCATATAGAAGAATACTTAATAAACAAAAATCTTTCTTATTTTTTATCATTTTATTTTTTGTGTTTTTTTTGCAACATGAGCAATATGGAAATATGTTTTGCATGACTTCACATACAGTATCAAATTGCTTGCCTTTTCAGGGAGCAAGGAGGTGCAGAAGGGAGGGAAATAATCTGAAACTCAAAATTTTAAAAATGATTATTAAAATTTTTACATGAGATTGGAAATATTTATGTAATTAAATAAAAATAATTTTAAAAAGAGACTAAGAGTCATGACTATTTTCATTACTTCCTGTTCCCTGAATACAAAAGAAGCTCCAGACATCTTCAGATGCTTATTTTAAAATGATGGATAACTCAAATAAGTAAGATTAGCTCATTGGATCAACCCAGGTTGTCCTCAAAGCCTATCCTAGTTTAGCACCATTTTCATGCTGTGCCCCACCCCAAATCTCCTCTAATTGATCAATAACTGACTAATAAGTGTTTCATTAAAGATAAAGTACCTGGGGGGGGGTGGCCTGAGTCTGGCTTGGCACAAAACACCACTGTATTCTGAGTGAACCCATTGGAGGAGAAAACTTTGAAGTGGTAAATTATTTTTTGTGATACTTCTCCTTTACCCAGAGGGCAATGAAAGTCCCATTACTATAATTGTCCCAGAGAGCGTCCCTACTCTGTTCTTCCATTCTCCATCTTCCAGTTTCTTTAAAATAACCAAAATGTAACCTATTGGGTTTTGAAAATATGAAATAGAATATGATCTAGACACTTAAGTAACTTGATAAATGGATCCATGTTGGTATACAAATGGGAGAGTCCTAGGAGCAAGGTAGGTAATCGTCACAACAAAGGAATAAAGGATTGGTCATCTTCTCCTTGCTTCTCATCTCATCCCATCATTTTCACAGGACCTTGGGTAACAATGGGAAAACTTAAGAGCAGCTTTCTTCTTATACTAGGATTCAGGAGGCCAGACATCCTTATCTAGGCTCCCTGGGAGATAGCCACAAGGACTATTTAGTAATGCATTATATATGATGATAGCTCACAATGAGCTTTTAAACATGGAGAATTTTTTTCACCCACTTTTCCCTTTAACATTATGGGAATCTCCTGCAGTCAGGAGTATTATTATGAATATTTAAGAAGAGGTTTAAGCAGCTACATTGTGAGTCCTGTATGTCAATTCCCACATTCAAACAATTCTGTCCCATGGTTTAGGGGGTATTACAAACAGATAACATATTAGACAATGGTTCATAGGGGCAGAGAGATGGGGGAGGGGAGAGGGCAGCAACCACTTGAAGATGATAGAAATGGCTACTTGATCTAAAAGACAGTTTTCCTTTCTGAAGAAATTTGTAAATAATCAAGCAGTGAACACCAGGTAATGACAGAAAAGTGTCAGTGTATTCTGCTTAATGAAGGATCAGAAGGAAGGTAAATGGTTTGCAAACCAAGATCAGCCCATTCATTTATTGATCAAAGGCTGCCATTGAGTTTATTTTGAGTCAAAGCTCCTGCCTTCCCTAATCTTAAATGATGTTCCTCCCTAGTTGGTTGATCCTACATCTCTGGAGAAAAATCGATGACTTCCACATACCCTCCTCTTTTTACTGAACTCTCAAAGAAATAGTATCTTATTCACTTTTCCTGTTGACTTAGAGCAATGATATCAAACTCATAGAAATGGGGACCACTAATCCTTACACATGGATCCCTGTAGGCTGCATGCTTACTTAATTTTAAAATGTAATATTATCTGTATCTTATTGTATTTTTAACTTATTTTATTTAATGTTTTCAAACATATTTTAATCTGGTTAGATTCAAACTCAGGAATAGAAGTTGAATGTACCTGAAGATATTATTTTGACACTTCTAATATAAGGGGTCAGAGACTATGGTATTAGGGAGAGAAGGATGGTAGTGGTTTCTGAAGTATTGTACTTTTTTCCTGTGCCTGCAAGAAGCGGACTGTGTGAACTCTCTCAAAGTCTTTTAAGTAGAATACTGAGGTGTGTGTGTGTATGTGTGACTTCCGTTTTATCTATGTTGATTTATCTTCTTGGGGTGTATCTTACGGTCTACATGTTTACTCATATCACTGTATTCCCTTAGAAAGCCCATTTTTACTGTTTAAATTGATAATGACAATATCAATCAATTTAATTCAGCAAGAGTCATGCTGTAACTAGAGAGTACGTAGGATCTAGTATCAGGAAGATCTGGGTTCAGATATTACCTTTGACACACACTGAGGTGTATAAATTTGGATAAGTCTCAGCTTCTCAGTGTCCCCAGGAAATCCTCTAAAATTAGAAATTGCAAAGAAGTTGATCTTCTCTGGTAGGAATTCCCTACCAGTCATTTTCCATACCAATAAAATCACAGGTCTAGTCCTATTTGTGCAACGTAGTCCAGTAGAGGCAATACCAAACTGGAAGTCTAGAGACCAGGGTTTTCAAATCCCAATGAAGTCACCATTGTCTGTGACCTTGGAAAAGGCAATTTTCCATAAACCTCAGTTTACTTATTTGATAATTGATGAGGTCTATCAAGTCTTTGCCAGCTCTTACATGCTGCGATTCTATGATTTTAAGCTTTATGAACATTTACTTAGCAAGTAACAGAGTACAGATCAATACAGTGCAGACTGATTACGTAAGGGCTGAGGGACAGACACAGAGAAAGGAGAAGAGGAATTGGATTTAGATGAGTTCTAATAGAAGCACAAATGCTTCCAGCCCAGTAGGCAATTCTTTATTCTCTCATCTTTTAGCAGGGTAGCACCAGCAGCAACATTTATCTGCTTGTCTTAGTTCCTTTTCTCATCAGTCTTCACCTAAGGAAGACCTCTCCAGGGTCATCCTGGTCATACTGAGATCCTCAGAACTGAATTTTCAAACCTCCATCTTTCCTCTTCCCTTTGTCTCAAGTGACATCTATGCTCAACAATGTCAAACACTACTACCCAAGTCACCAAAGGAAGAAGACAAAAATACAGAAAATCTTGCTACAGGAAAGATCTTTTGGGGGAAGAAGGACTGGGAGGAAAGACTTTATGTGAGATGGGTCCCAAATATCAGGTCATTTAAAGAGAGGTGGATAGGCAAGTCATTCAGTAAGAATGAGTTCAAACTATACTTTTGTGTGGAGAAAGTTTGGTAGAGTGGAGAAAATCTTGGTCTGGCATTGAAAAGTTAAGGTTTTTGTTCTCAACTCTGACCCTAACTTATTACTGGTTTTCTGGGTCAGTCACCAGATTTAGAACTAGAAGGGACCTTGCCAACCCCTTCACTTTGCACATTCTGGCTCTACTGTCTGTCTTGGACAAGTCTCTTAACCATTTTGGTTCTCAAGCTCTAAATTCATTGTCCATTCCTTGGGACCACATTGTTTCCTAAGTTACTTCCAAATCTCTGTGCCTCTGTTTCTTAGTGTGCAAATTGGGGATCAGATAATACCTGTCTATATCACAGGGCTGTAGTAGGAATCCAATAATAAGATAATGCATGTGTAACCAGAGCTTTGTAAAGCAAAAATCTATTGAAATGAAAAAGGTTTATTCACCACCAAGAAGTCACCCTAGCCTGAGGAACTGAATCCAAAGCCACAGACCAATCTATGTTTATTCTCTGATTTTTATGTTCCTGATCTAGGAAGCTGCTCTTTGATCAATAACCTGAGGTCAGTCTTTTACTGCTGTTAATAAGACTTGTTAACTACATACTTACCCAAAAGTAAAATATTTTCAAAAATGTTATAAGAAAAACAAAATAATGTTTTGTGAAAAGCTTACCCAGGGAGGACACCAGGGTAGCAGCTTTCTTCACTCGCCTGTAAATAGGAGGGAGGGTTAGATCCAACAATCTTTATTTTAGCCTCCCCTGGACAAATGCATGTAATAGCAACAGCTCTCTGCAAAGAGCTGAGCTGAGGAATGAGACCAATTAGGAGAGGCTGCAGGCCCCAGTTTGCCCTGAGGCCCTATGTTCACTATAAACACCAGAGCTATTCCACAGCTGAGTAGGCTGTTAGGAGGTTTATCCCTCTCTTCCCCAGCTCCTTCTCCAAGAAAATTCCAGGGTGTGTGTGTGTGTGTGTGTGTGTGTGTGTGTGTGTGTGTGTGAGAGAGAGAGAGAGAGAGAGAGAGAGAGAGAGAGAGAGAGAGAGAGAGAGAGAGAGAGAGAGAGAGAGAGAGAGAGAGACTGTGTGTGTGTTGTATATTCATGAGGCAGGATAAATACATTGTTAGATTCTGGTTGTCATATTTCATTCTCATTTGTGGCACAATCCCAGGCAGAGGTTTGCTCATTTAAAACCCATTCCCCACCCCCATCTCCAGAAAAACTTTCAGAGCAACCTTTTTTTCCCCCAAATGATCATTGAAATGGGGGAGGCTGGGATCAAATATTTAAGGAACTTTTTGACAAGGAGCACAGCTTGTGGAGTGGAAGAGGAGGGAGGGTTATGGAAGAGGAGGGGGATAAGCAGGTTGCTGTTTTGCTGTTGAGTCATTTCCTGCTGCTGCTTATTTTACAGATAAGGTGAGGTGTATGGGATACTAAAGGAAGACAGAAACCTTGGGTATAACGGTTTGTTGAATTCTTCCGAAGGCTGTTTAACTAGCCCTGATGTTGAGGTTGAGGGTAAAACCAGTGTGACAGGAAATGCTGGACCTCAAACAAGTCAGTGATGACTTCCCCCAGCAGAAGTGGTGAATGAGAAAAATTTGTACAGCAAAACAAATTCCAGTGGCTGAAGCAGGTGCTATGGAGTACTTAGAACTTGGACAGATGATGCCAAGGTCATCCACTGCATCCCAGGCATTCAGCAATTGTCCTAACTTTTGTCTTGCCACTGGTCTTCAATGACTCTGGAAGAGAGAGTGAGATTGGTGCATCTCTGTGCATCTCTGCCTCATTTAAATCTGAATGATACAGGAGTCAAGATATCATGTAATTGGTTCTCTTTGACAATGAAGCACAAACAACAGCAAATAAGGAACTGAGGCAAACGTGTTTAAGAGACTTGTTCAAGAGATCATGCAGCTACAGCAAGTGTCTGAAGCTGGATATGAACACAGGAAGATATCTCCTGATTCCAAGCCTAGTGATCTATCCACTGTATGACCTAGCTTCTCAATAAGCAGGTTAATAGAGACCAGATTAGGTTACCTTTTTTCCCCTCTTAGTCTATAGATTCATTGGATTGTTTTTCACTTAAATGACCTGGAGGCATTTCTTCTGAGATCTCAAGCCATTTTTGCCACCTAAGATACAAATACTACCAAGGACCTTCCACTATAAAGTCTCAGAGTCAAAAGGACCCTCAAAATAGGTAATATGCGAACCTGAGGGAAGTTTAGAGATCCTCTTGTATCAAAAGATCATATATTTAGAATTGGAAGAGATCAGGTAAAGTCTGGAGGTAGGAATACTTTTTTGATGGAAGCAAGAGGAGGAGGTGAAAAGAGACTGATTCAAGGTGGGTGATGGATTGTCATGTGTAAGGAGCAACATGGAGGCCAGGTTGATTGTATAATAGAATGCATGATGGGAAATATTGTGTGAATAATATTGATATATAGGTAGGAACCTGCCTGTGATGGAATTTATAGCTGTTCATCCTTTGTTTTTGAAGAGGACCAGTGAAATCAGTAGGTGCTGTGTTGACTCATGGGTAAATAGGATTTAAGTGAAGTGGAGTTGAACAAAGTTTCGAGTCTTACTCTCTCTTCCAGAGTCATTGAAGTCCAGGACAAAAATCAGGACAGCTAGTGATGGCAAGGGATGTAGTGCAAAACCTTAACATCTTTGAAGCTGGACCAAGCTCTAAGTTCTCCATAGCACCTAGAGAACCTTTATGGTCATTGGAGCTAATTATTCTCATCTATCCATTTCACTAGAGAAAGTTTTCACATGTTTAGGGTAGATGTTCCTACCCCCACCTATGCCAACTCACCAGTGGGTTTGAAGCCCACCAGTTATGTCACCCTGATTTAGCTTGTTTGCCTAGAGGGCTTACTGAGTTGTGAGCACTGCACGGATCCTTGGCTCCAAAGTTGAGAGTTAGACAAAGGTGGACTCCAAAGGTAGATGGACATCCCTGAAAAGGATTCAGCAAGTCCTCAAACCAGAAGTGATAGTCCTCCTTTAATATCTCATATAACCCTTGAAGGGTTTTAGATGACAGAGATATTTTCATTTTGTCCTATAAACAAGAGGAAGTCACTGGAGTATATTAAAGAAGAATGTGGTCAGAAACATTCTTTAAGGATATCAGTTTGGCAATTGATTGGATGATGGATTGGAGAAAAATGCGACTTTAGGGAGGAGGCCAATTAGGAGAATATTGCAATAGTTCAGGCAAAAAAGTAATGAGGATGAATCTTGGTAATAATTCTCAGATGAAAGAAAAGAATAGAGATGCAAGAGATGGTGTGGATATAGAAGATTTGATAACTAATTGGACAATGAAGAGAGGAAAAATCCAAAATATTTCTGTGGTTGCAAAAGTATAACACTGCCCTTGAAAGAAACAGAGAATTTAGGGTTTGGGTGGATGTGTTGGGGGAAGGGAAGGAGAAGATGATGAGTTATGTTTTGAACACATTGAGTTGGAGATGTCTATGGAATATCCAATTAGGAATGTCTAATAATCAGCTGATAATGAGATACTGAATACTCAGGAGAAAGATGGACATAGAGAACTGGGAATCCTCTTCACAAAGATGATTATTGAATTCATGGGAGATGAGAGAGAGAGAGAGAGAGAGAGAGAGAGAGAGAGAGAGAGAGAGAGAGAGAGAGGAAAGAAGAAGAAAGACGGAATAAGAAGTAAAAAGAAGGAAGAAGACCCAGAATACTCTTGTGATATGCTCACAATTAATCAATCAATCTACCAATACTAATTTATTAAGCACCTTTATGTCCCAAACCCTGTGCTAGACACTAAGGATACAAATACAAACAATAAAACAATGTTTACTCTCAAGGAATTTACCACAGGATCAGGATATGATGATGGAAGGTCCAGCAAGAATGTCTGAAAAGAAACCAGACAGGTAGGAAGAGAACCATATGAAAATAATGTCACAAAAACATTGAAAAGAGGGAAGGAGGTCAACTCTCTTGACCTGAGGAGCAGTCAAGGATGAGGACTAAACAATGAACCATTGGATTTGGCCATTGAGAATTTATTGGTACTTTGGGGAGAAGAGTTTACACTGAATGATGAGGCTCCAATCCAGATTGCAAGCAGTTTATAAATGAAAGGAAGGGAAGAGAAGCAGATAACTAGTAGTCAACTTTTTCTAGGTAAGGAAAGAGAGAGATATAGGACTATAACCTGAGGATACAATAGGATCAAGTGGAGATTTTTTCAATTGATAAAGTCAACTAGGGCTCATAATGTTAGTCCTGGGAAAGGAGCTAGTAGAGAGGGTGATAATAGTTAAAATAGTTAAAATTTATTTGGTGCTTTAAGGTTTGAAGTGCTTTTTTATGTTCATTTTTGAAGAAGACCACAACATCAGGAAGGTGATGCCACGAGGAGGATGCTGTGCTAAGTCACCAGCCTCACTTTCTCCTCCAGAGTCATTTGAGTCCAGGGTGCAGATATGAATCAGGATGATTGGAGATGGCCCTGGATGCAAGACAATCAGGGTTAAGTGACTTGCCCAAGGTCACATAGCTAATAAGTTTCAAGTGTCTGAGGTTGGATTCGAACTCCCATTTTCCCAAATTCAAGGCCAGTGCTTTATCCACTATTCCACTTAGCTGCCTTTTAATGTTTGAAAAACCCTTTTAATATTCTCTTTTGATTTTCATAACAAACCCAAGATATGATTTTTAGCCCTATTTTACAGGTGAAGAACCCCAGACTGAGAGAGGTTAGGTGATTTGCCCTGGGACACACAGCTAGTCAATCAAATGTAGGATTTGAATTTTTCCTGACTCTAATTTTCAGTAATCTGTGTATTGACCTCTAGATACTGAGGACATCAAAGAGAAAAGATAATTATGAAGAAAATCTGCTGAAGAGAACAGGAGGGGATAGGTTACAGGACACAGTTAGAGGGGCTGGCCTTGATGTAAAAAATCTCTTCATTTGAGATCAGCATAAAGGAGAAGAGAATTGTTGATAATCAGAAGAATGAAACAAAAAGGAACAAGATGAAGCTCATGATGAGGGACAAGGTAATTGCCAAGAGAGAGAGAGAGAGAGGATTGATGAGAAAAGGTAAGATTTTCAATAGTAGTTTTAGGGAAGGCAATAGACTAGAGAGTCTCAATTAAGGAAGAGTAAAAATATTATTTTGTGGCATTGTGAACTCAGTTGAAATTAGACAAAATCAATCTGTGGAATTAGACAACTGGGTGTTTTGTGACTTCCTCTATTCTACAGCATTGAGAAACAGTATAGGATGCTGAGAGGGAGGAGGGGCTGATATAGCTTTCTCCGCTGTACCAGCAACAATAAAACAATGGCTGAGGGAAGAGTTTTGAGAACATAAGATAATCTAATGTTAGTGAACTGGTTAGCTATAGGGTTAACATTGAGTAAGAAAAAATATATAAATCAAGTGGACATGATGATTTGAACTGATAGACAAAGAAAGTAAGGTATAAGGAATGGCATTTCAACTACATGATCTTTAAGTTCATAGTTTTAGATCTGAAAGAAACTTTAGAGGTCATTCTTATCAATCGCTTCATTTTTGATAATGGGAAAATAATTTTCCTGAAGTCATACATTATGTACTATGTATATAATACAAGGGGTATGCAAACACAGACCTTTGACTTGAACTCCTAAAAAATGACTTTCACAAAGTCACAGCGAGTCATCAAAATATCAAGCAACAAACATTTATTGGGTACTTACTATGTGTCCTGTACTTCACTGACCATTGAAAGACAAAAATAACAGAAATTTTAGGAATTAGAGCTCTGATCTCCTGACTTCTGGTCCTCAAGTCTTCATTTCTTCATACAATCCTCTTCAGGAGCATATGGGGTATTCAGGGAGGACTAGCACTTCTGCTGTGAGGACTTGCTGAGCCATTTTCAGTGCTGCTCATTTACTTTTGGTATTTCCCTGTCACTCAGCTCTTACCTGGAGTTCCAAGAAACTATAACATATATAGCAGCCACATTTCAATAAAACTTTCTCAGCAGATGAGCTAAACCAAGTTGAGAGTAATTGATAGAGCTCAAACCCATTGGTGAATTAGAGGAGTGTCTATTCCAAACATGTTAAGATTTCCCTCAGCAGAAGGGGAGATTAGAACAATTTATTTCATTGGTCACAAAAATGACTGAAGCAGGTGCTGTGGAGTATTTAGAATTTGGTCAGACATTGAAAATACCAAGGTCATCCACTACATCCTGAGCCATTGTCAGTTGTTTTGACTTTTGTCTTGCAACTAGACTCAGATGACTATGTAAGAGAGAGTGAAGCTGATAACTGAACAACTCTGCCTTGACTGAATCCAATTCACACATGAGTGAAGATCTCATCCCATGTTGCTATTTGTCCTTTTTTGAAAATGAAGGACAAACAATCATAATTTTCTCTAAATTTCCTAATTTAGATAAACTTAGTCCAGATAGATTATAATCAAGAAGATGACTTAAAATATGATGATTTTCTGAGAGACCTGGAGCCACAAAATGAAAAAAACAAAACCTGACAAGATGTATCACCTATTTCTTTTTTTATATCTTCACTTGTAAACTATGCTGAAATAGTGTGGCAGTAGGGTTGTAGGACTTAGGCAGAATCATAAGAAACTAAAGAAAACCTAGAGTGTAGGTTTCTGAATAATTAGTCACAGCCTCTTCCTAAGTGACTTTCCCCAAAACTAGAATGAGGAAGTAGGAAGAGCAACACATTACTATAGCCCTCCACAAGTAAAGTCTCTAGAACCACATGAAGCACCCCAATAGAATTTCTGGAGTTTCACTAAAATTGTGATGAATTGTCCAAATTGCTTTCCTCTTCCAGAAAATAAAATTGTGTCTAGTTTGATCAAGAGAACACAAGAGGATACTCCTCTTGGGAATAGGGTTAGAGGTATAGGAATCAGAAAGATAATTTGGTTAAATGCCACATGTAAGAGATACATGGGCAGAAGACCCCTCTTTCCCCAACTTGAAGCATTTGAGATCAGTGGAAATTCACTTGTAATCCCTACCCTTTCCTTGTAGATTTCTGGCTGTTTTGAAACTGGATTAGATTTCTACAAATTTCACTTTCTTATTAATGATCTGGATTGCCTTGTTTACAAGGTTCCTGGATCAAAATACTACTATCTCTCTCTCTCTCTCTCTCTCTCTCTCTCTCTCTCTCTCTCTCTCTCTCTCTCTCTCTCTCTCTCTCCCTCCCTCCCTCCCTATCAGAAACAGAGTTTCTTGTTGAAAACTTAGCCAAAGGGTAAGAAAATTATTAGCAACTACTATTTCTCTTTACCTGGATTTCTGATTTCTCTGTGCTGGTTCTCATTCTGCACTATCTCTCTGCCCTTGGGTTCTGAAGCAAGAGGTCCCCTGGGAACTAAAGATGTGATTCACTAGGGATGAAATGTTTGTTGACTTTATAGATAGCAGAAATACAGCAATTTTCTAACCTACCAATGATCACTTTTCCATTTCTGCTGCTTAGATTAAAAATTTAACCCTTGATGTGTGGAGCTTGACTTACTGAATAAACATTTATTAAATACCTAGGCATTGAGATAAGCAATGAAGAAGGACAAAAGAAGGGCAAAAAGCAATCTCTATTCTCAATGAGTTCATGGTCTAATGGGGGACGACAATATATAATTGAGCTTTATAAAAGACAAATTTGAAATAAAAGGGAAGACAACTAGTTTATATATATATATATATATATATATATATATATATATATATATATATGTTGCTTTATTTTTCCCATTTACATGTAAAGGCAATTTTCAATGTTCATTTTATGTTTTTAAAGTTTGAAAGTCTGCCTAAGTCCTACAACTCTACTGCCACACTATTTCATTATTCATTAAAAAGATCTTGAGTTTCATGTTACCCTCCCTCCCTTCCCTGATCACCTCCTCATGAGAGCCAGCAGTCTGATACAGGTGATATACATTTGCAATCATATAAAGCATATTTTTCCAGTGAAATTTTCTTGTGAAAGAAAAAAACAGAACAAAAGAAAATAAATAAAAAAAACAGAAAAAATTGCATTCTTTGATCTGCTTTCTGACTCCATCGGTTCTTTCTGTGGATGTGGGTAACATTTTCCATCATGAGACTTTTGAAATTGTCTTTGATCATTGTATTTCAGAGAAAAGCTAAATCAATCATAGTTGATCACTGCAAAATGTTGCTGTTACTGTGTAGAATGTTCTCCTGGTTCTTGCTCACTATCAGTCTATGCAAGTCTTTCTAAGTTTTTCTGATATTGGCTGCTCATCATTTAATATAACACCATAGTATTCAATTTCATTCATATACTACAACTTGTTCAGCCATTCCTGGATTGATAGGCATCCCCTCAATTTCCATTTCCTTACCACTATATAAAAAACTCCTATAATTATTCTTTTACATGTAGGTCATTTTCCCTTTTTTATTTCTTTGGTATTCAGACCTGGTAGTGGCATTGCTAGATGAAAGGATAAACACAGTTTGAGTGTCCTTTGTTCATTATTCCAAATTATTCTCCAGAATGGTTGGATCAGTTCACAAATCTACCAACAATACATTAGTGTCGCAATTTTCTCATCTCCTCCCCAATATTTATCATTTTCTTTTTCTATCATATTAGCCAATCTGGTTTGAAGTGCTACTTCAGAGTGGTTTTAATTCATGTTTCTCTAATACATATTGATTTAGATCACTTTTTATGTGACTATTGATAGCTTTGATTTGTAAGACACCTGTACGAAGAGAGATTGGGGAGACAGCTAGGAGGTACAGTGGATAGAGCACTGGTCCTGGAATCAGGAGGACCTGAGTTTAGATACATTCTCAGACATTTAATAATTGCCTGCCTGTGGGACCTTGGGCAAGTCACTGTTGCCTTGCAAAAACTGAAGCGGGTGGAGAGAGAAAGGTTTCCTATTGAAGTGATATAGATTTTAACTGGAATTTAAAGAAAGTCAGGCAGCCAAGAGACAAGAATGAAGAGGAGGAATTTTCCAGACATGATAGAGATCTAATGAAAATTCCCAAATCATGAGATGGAGCATCTTTTTCAAGGAATAGCAAGGAGGCCAGTGTCCCTGGGCTTCATAGTATGTAGGAAGAAGGGACATAAGGTATAAGTAGACTGGAAAGATCTAGGAGTTGAGGGAAGAGGGCCAATTATGAAGGTTAAATGCTCAGATAATCCTCACTGTGTAGATACATTCAATTCCATGACCATGCATGGGTTAATGTGGAGTAACCACTATTTTTCATATTTTTGAAAACTTAGTATCACATCCCTCTGTCAAGTAAATTCTATTTCTAATCCTACTACCAAGTGGGAATCTTGGGCAAGTCACAACTCTGTGCCTCAATTTCCTTCTTTATAAATTATTTTAAATTATCTGAGAGGACTTTTTCATCCTGGTGTTCTAGGATTATATGTGGTGTCTTTATTCTTGGGGCCCCAGAAATTGTTGGGATTATTGAAAAATGTGAGTGGGAAATAACCACTATCTTTATCACATCACTTTTCAGCTATCAACTACAGATCAAGTCAGTGATTGTTTTGATTGGTGGTTATTATTACCTATTTGTTGTCCTAATGCTGACCAAATAGCCAGTTCAGATAGTTCAGATAGTCAGTGAGGGTTGATGTCAGAAAACTGGAGGATTCAATAGATGCCATTTCCCTTTCTTCCTTTCTAATGATGAAATATAAAAATAGGGCTCCAATCTGCTACCCCTGGAATACATAATAAGGAACTAATAAGTAATAACTAATAAGTACATAATAAGGAACTCCCAGATTGCAGATTAATATCTTTACCTCCCTTCCCCTTCCCTCCTCTTCCTCTTCCCTCCTTCCCTCCCATCCTTCCCTCTTTTCATCTCTCTTTGGCTGTTTCTCTCTCTCCTCTCTCCACCCCAACAGGATACCTATCTCATCTAGGGTGGAAATGTGGTAACCATTTGGGCCAATATCACTACTTATTGATCTGTATGTTTTTGCCTGCTCATTTTCTAACTTGAACCTGTTTGCCTCTCCTTAGGTAGCCTGGTGCCCTATTTCCTCCACTCCCAGGGGTTCACCATTCTGGTGTCAGATTTAGTGTCAGTAGCTTCAACCCTATTATAGAACAGAATTCCAGAATCAAATGACTTAACAGCTTCTCCTCCCCAGTGGCAGAGTTTACAGATTACAACTAGTCATCACTTCCTATGAAAATGAACCTGGGGGTTTCCAACTAGGCCCTAGACATCCCCAAAATATTCCCCTCCCAATTCTTAGTGAGGTTATGGCCCTTTATTAACTACTTAGCCTAGGGATTCTGTAGAGCTGGCTAAGGTGACCCTCATGCTGCAGCCTTGTTATGTTTTTTTATTTCAAAAGCTCTTATAGTCTACCGAGAATGATCATGTACAAATTTTCTTAATATGTTGAGACAAAACAGCTACAGCCATATATCAGAAAATGCAGTAAAAAAATGCTCTCTTTGTATTTCTTGAATGTACCCAAAGGCTCAATCTGAAGGAGCCAGGCAAACAGAAATCTCTGTTTGCTTTGAAGCACTCAGGTCGATATTTCTATTTTAAGAAAGCAGTGTGCCAGTTTTATCCAATTATTAAAAGGTAGGAGTAGAAGGCTAGAGTATCCAGGCCTTGACCATTAAGTGCTACAAAGAACATGATATGTGTGACTGGAATGGAAGTTCCTTTTAGAAATGGATAAGGATTTCCCTTGTTGAATTTTGTTTTCAGTATTAGAAATGCAATCTCTATTATGAGGAACTCACAGATTGTTTAGCACATTCAGAGAGTTATGAATACAAGTGAAATATATTAAGTTCACAATTCTAAAGAATAGATTTTAAGTAAGCACCTACTATGTACCATGAACAATGCTAGGATCTGGTAACACAAAGACAAAACAAAATCTTACTTGCCATTAAGGAACTTGCATTCTACTAAAAGGAAATGGCATGCCAATGGGCATGTAAGTTCAAAACACATTCAAAATAAATAAAAAATAATTTTGAAGAGAGCAGCTAGGTGACCCAGTAGATAGAGGGGGCCTGGGGTCAGAAAGACTCTTCTTCTGAGTTTGAATTGGCCTCAGATGCTTACTAGTTTAAGTATTTATTCTCAGTTTCCTCAAAGATAAAATGAGTTGGAAAAGGAAATGGCTAACAACTCCAGTATTTTTGTCAAGAAAACCACAAATGGAATCACCTAGAGTAGGACACTATTGAAATGACTGAATGACAACAACAACAATTTTGGAGAGGGGAGCATTACAAAATTGTGGGGAGAGAGGTTTCTTTGTAGGACATAACCTTTGAACTGAGTCTTAAAGGACTTCCAGAAAGCAAAGAGCCAGAAAGGTACAAAAATAAGAAAGAGACCATTGTTTGTCAGTTTGACTGGAACACAGAGCATACAGGTGGTGTGTAATCACCTAGAAAGAGGCTGGAGTTAGATTATAAACAGGTCTTAAAAATATATATAAAAAGGAGTTTGCATCTTTTCCTAGAGGAAATAGGGAATGATTAAAAATTTTTGAGCTAGAGAAATGACATTAATCAATCAGTCAACAAATATTCATTAAGTGCCTATTCTGCATTACTGATGATCCACAGTGAAAAATGAAACAGGTCCTTAGAGGAGGTTATATTCTATCTGGGAGATAAACAGGAACACATATAGACTATCCCAAAAGTCTTAGTGAAGTTTCAAGTTATTTTTATTTAAACTTTTCAATAGCCTGAAATGGTCCTAAGACTTTTGGGACTCTCCATGTAAATATATATTTTTTAAAAAAGTGCACATTAGTTTTTTTGGACGGGACCCAGCAGTTTGGATTACCAAGACAAGTCCCATATAGAAACTGAGCTCTGAGGCATACTAAGGATTGATTCTAAGAGGTGGAAGTGAGGCAGGAGGAGAGACAACCAGCACAAAGCACAGAAATGGGACAGGAACAACAACAATGAAAAAAATAATTTGACTGTACTTAGGATGCTTGAAAGGGAGTACTGGGTAATAAGTCTAGAAATGGAAGTTGGAATGCTGTAGTTGAGGATTTTAAAGGCCAAATAGGGGAGTTTGTATTTGATCCTAGACATAATAGTCATAGAAGTTTATTGAACAGGGAAATGACATGAACAGATTTGTGTTTTAGTAATAACAATTTGGCAATTGGGTGAAAAAATGGACTAAAGAAAGGAAAGGCTAGGAAGTGAGACCTTACCTAGAAAATAGTTTAGGCTCTTAAGAAGTTATTATCGGGGTGGCTAGGTGGCACAGTGGATAAAGCACTGGCCCTGGAGTCAGTAGTGACTGGGTTCAAGTCTGGTCTCAGACACTTGATAATTACCTAGCTGTGTGGCCTTGGGCAAGCCACTTAACCCCATTTGCCTTGCAAAAAAAAAGAAGTTATTATCATTAAGGAAAGACAATCTGAATTAGGGTGATTATAATGTGAGAGAAGGCATAATTATCCTTTTATCTTACCCTCCATTTAATAAATGGGAATTATAATTATTAAAAGTGGTATATAGTATTACCATATCCATGGCATATATTTATTGATTAAAAGTGAATGGCATAGGGTGGCTAGGTGGCGCAGTGGATAGAGCACCAGCCCTGGAGTCAGGAGTACCTGAGTTCAAATCCGACCTCAGCCGCTTAATAATTGCCTAGCTGTGTGGCCTTGGGCAAGCCACTTGACACCATTGCCTGCCAAAAACCTAAAAACATAAAAGTGAATGGCATGATAGGGAGACATACAACACAGTGATTGGATAAGTAATTACCTAGTGGACATTAGGATCTTTGCCCATTTCTCTGAATAACTTTGGACTCTCAAGAAGCACAGTGAGCAAAAAATGAAAATACCAAAGTATACATTAATTTAACATTTTTCTGATAAATACAATCTCTTCTAAATTATCTCTTTGTAGATTGTAGAACTATAAATCTTGAAGCTAGTAGGGACTTTGGAGATAATGTAGATAATATAGGTAAGTCCTATTTTACAAAGAGGAATACTAAGGCCCCAATTACTCATCAGAATTTTTTAAATATAGGTAAGTTTCCCCCATCCAGTCTGCCTTTTGGTATCTTCCCTCAAATATTAATTGATCTAGAGTCAAGGAAGGCAAATTCATTTCAGTAAGTTAAGAAAAACAACTAGGAAGGTACATTTTTTTTTTATCAAATAACTATAGCCAAAATAACTACATAAAAGATCCCTAAAATGATGAGAAATTAATTTTTTGGAGAGGGCAATTGATTACTCTTCTAATTCTATGACCATTAATCATCTAACTTCACAAATAGTCTGTTTGTAGCTTCTATTTTTTTTTAAAAAAACTCTCATTCCTTTTTTAGTTCCTTGAAATCTGACTTCTGTGAAAATCACCCAACAAACTCCTAATTGTCAAATCCAGTGTCCTTTTCTTAGTTCTTATCTTTTTCCACCTCTCTTCAGGGTTTGACATTGATGATAGTCCCATGCTCTTTCAGTTTTTACAATTTTATGAGATACCAGATGAAGTCAGAATTAGATTTTCGCAGACTGTAATAGGAAACATGCTTAGAAGGACCCTCCCTCATTGCCTCTTTTCCAGGAAGAGGGAGTTTACTATGTCCTGATTCCACTAGATTTCACTAGAATGCCATTTCCTTCAAAATATGGAATAACTTTCAGTTTGTCATTGTATTCCTAGCAGCTAGTACAGTGCCTTGTACATAACAGAGGCTGAAGAAATCCATTTTGGAAGGACTTGCATTAGATGCTCTATCCACTATTTGGGATTCCTTAGAACAGGTTTAGACATTTTTGTGGAGGCTAAATCTCTTTTCATTTCCATTTCATTGTAAATCTGTGTTATTTAGGAATCAGACTAGGAAAAATGCTCATTACTCAGGCATATGTCCCAAAGAGCTTCAGAACATTAGAAATGAACACAACCCAAGACATATGAATGTAATGGTCTGCTAATGTACTGCAAAAATGACAAATTCAGAAAACTTTGGGAAAATTTGCATGACCTGAGATAGAGTGAAATGAGAAGAACCAGAATACAGTACACAAAGATTACTATACTATAAGAAAAAGCTATTACCAAGGATTTCAGAATTCTTATAGTAAGGGAGTGATCAAACATGACTTCAGAAGATTGATAATGAAATATCCTATTCACCTCATGACAGAAATGTTATATCTCATGAGAACAGAATAAGGCACACATTTTCAGATATAGCCTGTGTTGAATATTTTTGTGCAACTATACTTATTTGTTTCAAGGTACAATTTCTATTTGTTTGTGGAAAAGAGATATTAATGAGAAATGAGAGAAATGCAAGAAAAATGAAGGAAAAACATCAATAAAGCATGAAAAAGTACACAGGAGCAACAAAAAGTTCAGAATATGATACAATGAACAATGTTGTCACTACTGGACTAATTAATAATGGATTAATAATAAAAATACTAAATAATTAAAAATGCCTTTTTAAAAATCTATGTTATAAAAAATTGAGAAAAGACAGTCAGAGGGAAATTAAAAACCAGAACAGCTTTGAGTGTAAAATATTTAATTTTGTTTTATATATAAGTTTAGTTACCCATACATATGTGTCTATATAGGCAAAAAACATTATACATTCTAGATTCATGGTTTAATATATATTTCTCTTTTTCTCTTCTACTTTTTGCATGCAAATGTTCTTATTTTGGCATTAAATTTTAACAGAACTTTGAAATTTTATGTATTTTTTCCCTCCCTTGTTTATATAAATCTTCATTTTTGGTGATAATTATTACAGTAAAAAATTTTAAAAAGACATTTAAACTATGAACCTTAAAACATCCAGTTGAATCCTGTCATTTTATAGATGAGGAAACTAAGTTTCTAGACATGCTTGACTAATTAGTGGCATTGCTAAGATGAGAACTTAGGTCTGAGTCTCATTTCTATTAGTTTGTAAATTTGTCTTTTCTCTAGATGATCTATTCCTTTAAATCAGATCTAGTGGGATGTTTCTGGCCCATTTTGCTGTGATTCAAGGATCCTGTGGCTACCCAAATCTGTGATGTCTTCTAGTAAGACTATTGGGATAGCAAGGTGACTCAATGGATAGAATACTGGCCCTGGAGTCAGGAGGACCTGAGTTCAAATGTGACCTCAGACACTTAATAATTACCTAGCTGTGTGACTTTGAGCATGTCACTTAACCCTATTGTCTTGCAACACCCCCCCCTTAAAAAAAGAGCTATATAATGATTTGAGAGAAAAGAAGATCTAAATGGACTAGGCTATGGTTATACTTGCTGAGGAGGAACCTTAGTAAAAAGACAGAATGGAAGACACAAGGACAATATCATCCACTGATAGTCTTCCATTTTGGCCTTAGTCCCATTTAGTGAAGGATAAAGCTGTGAAAATATTGAGGTAACTCCAGGGCAGAATGTATTTGGTACCTTATATAGGATCATGTATGAACATAGCTTTTGACCTGAAGGGACTTCAGTCATCTAACTTCTCAGTCCTTCACTTTATACACGAAATAAGTAGAAGATCCAGGATCCTCTAAGCCTTCTGTCTCCAAGTCCAAAGTATATTCTCCTTTACCATCCAAATGAGTTATTAAGATTCAAGAGGGAATAACCTCTAACAAATGATATAGGCTGTGCTTGATGTCCCATGCTAAAAGGAAGCTAATTGAAAAGGCAAAGGAAACTAGTGTCAGAAATTAGGAACAACAGTTCTGAACCTTTTTCTTTGTTACTCAATTTCATCACACTCCTGAAAATCAAACTGACTCAGGGCTTGAGATAAGGATGTTGGGTATTGAGAGGTAAGATGGCTCTGGGGCTAGACCCCTAAGAAAGCAGGAAAAAGGCTTCAGGATCAATCACTAGATTCTAAATCCATTGTTCTTTTCATAGCATGGAAAGGCTGTCTTTCAGAATCCTCTTTTCCTATTGAATGAGAAACATCATATATTTATACAATGCTTTAAGGATTTGTCAATGAAGCATTCTTTGGTAATTTTTTGATATTCATTTTGAACTGAAATAAAAAAATAAGAAAAATGAATATTTATATATACACAGCAGAACATGAGATAATTCAATATAAAAAAGTAAATTTCCAATTCAAGGAAATCTATATAATAAATAATATGCACTGTTTTTAAAGTTACCCAGATTTTCTTTGCTTCCTTATAGATTTTCTTTTGTTCTCTGCTGTGATCTTTTTACTTTATTTTTCCCCTTCCCTTCTCTTCCTCTCCCAGCCCTAAAGAAATAAACAAAATGCATATGTGTGTGTGAGTGTATATATGTATAATTGTATTTATACACACATAAATATCTACAAACATACACAAGTATGTTATGTATGCACATAAACATTTGTATAAGATACCTATGAGGTAAGTCGTACAAATATTATTATTCCCATTTTACATATGAGGAAACAGAGCTCAGAAATGTTAAGTAGTCACATAGCTATTAAATGTTAGAGGTGGGATTCTGGATCTGATTTAAAGTCTGGTTATCCTTCTAGTACAATGGGTTGGAGATGTTTTTATTTTTATATCTGAAAATAGAAAGTTTGAGATTTCCATGATTAAGAGTAAATCAGATCATCTTAAGTTCCTATTAATAAATATTAGAGGCAGTTGGATTCTCTTTTCAGGTCAGAGTAGAGTTTGCTTACTCCCCGTCACTGACTCGGGGAATTGGAACAAGTCAGCAGCTCAGGAAGAGAGAGATGAAGAGAAGGTTACTATTTATCACATCTCATATGTGCTGGCTCTCTCCTATCCTAGTGGTTGGATATACCAATGCTCCTGATTCTCTGCTTCTTGGTGACTGATTAACTCAGGGCAATATAGAAAATCAGCACTGGCTGAGAGGAGAAATTATATTGAAGTAGGCACAACAACTCCGTAAAGTTTATAATTTCATTTGGCATCTAATTCTCCCTCTTTTAATGGTTCAATATAGCGATGAATTTCAGCTTTCCATTGAATTCTGGTGTTGGCAGTAAATACAGTGAAAAAAAATTAAAAAGGAATAAAGTAGCAATTGCTTGAGGAAAGCCCTTAAGGTTTTCATCAGATTTGGAAAGGACATTAGACACAGATTTTTAGAACTGGAAGAGACTTCAGAATATTGAATGTCATAGTTGGAGGAGATTTAGAACATAGAATGTCAGCACTGGAAGAGATCCATGTAATGTCAGAATTGGAGAGAATGTTAGAATACAGAATATGAGAACTAGAGGAGACTTAGAGTATCGCTGTTAAGAGACAGAAAGGATCTTAGGACACAGAATGTCAGAGGACAAAACTGGTTGAGTAGAGAGGTAAAATTAGTTAGGAGACCTGGATTCTAATTCATTTCTACTATTTACTCTTTCCATGGTAGCCTACAGACTAATGATGGTCCTCCAAAAGTATTTCAACCCTGTAATAAATTCCTATATTTAATTTCAAAATGTTTTGAGATCTTTAGACTAAAGACGTTTACATCCATAGACAGGCTTATTGTTGTGTTTGAGCAAACCAGATTAAGGCCTAGCTTCAGGCAAAAAAAAAAAAGAAAAAGAAAAGTTATTCATTAAAATTAAGTTAGACTCTTTCTTGCATCACTTCATTTAGCCACAAAACTCTGGGGCTTAGGTGATAAAAGTGTAAAATCCAGTCTAGAAAAGGCTTCATGGAAATAGCAGCTGGGGGAAGCTGGCAGTCTTTAAAAAGCAGTTTTTCTCTTAATAAGGTTGGGTTTAGCTGAAGGAAAGTGAGAATTATTATTTAAAGCTCTATCAAGTACAACTTGTAGAGTTTATTTATTGGAGTCCTAGCTATGACTGCTGAAGGCCATAGCATTTGGAGTCTGAAGAGATCTAGGATTTCATTTAGTTCAACCCTCCCCTTTTCCCACTCTCCCTTCACCTCTTTTTACAGATGTTAAAATTGAGGTTGAGATAAGGGAAGTGACCTAATCAAGATTGTAGACTTGATCCTCTGAGAAGTCAAATTAGGTAGAGCAGGAGCTAGAGTTCAAAATTAACTTCAGATACTGATTAGCTATATGACTTTGTATAAATCACTGTTCTCCTATCTGCTCTATTTTTCTCAACTGTAAAATGGGGATAATAATAACATCTACCTCACAGAGTTGTTGGGAGAAGCACAGAGATAATATTGTATTGTGTTTAGCATACTGTCTTTCATTCATAGTGTTTGTTATATAAATGCTAGCTATCACTGTATTGTTATCATCATCATCACCATCATCTTCCTCCTCCTTATCACATCTTTCTAGACTGATTACATTTTAGTCCTCTTTGTACAATCTACTTTCCAGATAAACATGATGCTTTGCTACTCCTCAATGTTTTATTTTCCATTCTACCTGTTTGGAATACTCTTCTTCTTTACCTTTGCTTCTGAAAAACCTGTAACCTATCTTCAAGGCACAGCTCAAGATCCATCACCTACAAGAAGCCTTTCTTGATATCTCAGGTGTTAGAAATCACCCTTCCCTCCCATTGCTTTTTAATTTATTTTTATAAGATATAGGTAAATGTAAAAGTATCTTTATATATATTATATATTAAATATATATATATAGTTCAAGAAATCAACAAACATTTATTAAGTACTTTATTATTTGACAATACTTATTTATAAATTTTGACAACCTATGGAAGAGATGATACATATGATCTGGAACCTAGTCTGTTTTTGTAAAGAGTAGGAAGGTCATATTGTTATTAACAGCTGCCTAGGAACAAAATACTCAGATCAGCTTTATTTTGCCACACCTCAGCCCTCAGCAACTCCTCTAAAAAATTTGCCAGACCAAATTCTGATCAGAAAATACAAGAAAAAAAATCACAGTGAGTCATTTTTGCCATCCAGGTCATCAAAGGGAGACAGACAGAAGAGTCTGTTTCTATTAGGGATAGGATCTAGTTAGATGAGGGTTTGTGGAGCATTCAAACTAAAGGAGAAGTTATGAATCTGGTATTGAGGAGCCCTCAGGTCCAGCAGAGGGAACAAGAACAACTGCCAAGTGGTAGCTATGTCACTAACTAAGGAGTTCCTGGTCACAGTTCCAAAACAGACTGAAAAGGGGACCTGTACCTAACAACAGAAGTCTTGAATAATGAACAGTCATGGATCCTTACCTCTGCATTGAAAAATTTGTAAATTCAGAAACAAGTAGAAGTTATATGGTTCAGTTCTCCTAGGGTCTTAGTTCTAATTTCTAACCCAGTCTGAAACCTGAAGAAAAATAACCAGGGCAATCTATCTTTATGTAACTCTAAAGCTGCACAGCTTTTCAAATGGATAATAGTGAATGAGTACAGTAGCATTTTAGTGTTGTTCAGATCCAAAACTAGGTCAAGAATTTGCAAGCTCAGAACAGGGATAGTGGGGTACAGATCAGACTTGCTTGGAACAGATCATTTTGAGAAGCTAAAAGCTTGCAAATTTCTAGGCTGAGTTGTCTCTGAGAGTAGGGAATAGACAATACTCAATACCCCCCAAAAAGCAGCAGTAGGACCAACCCAGGCATTTCCTCCATAGGATTGCAGGCAGGCCCTAATAAAAAAAATCTCAAGTCTCAAGGACATAGTATTAAAAAATGAGTGCACAAAGAATTTTATTATATCAAGCTATCATTATAAGAAGCCAAGCTCAAGGCACAAACAGAAGACCAAGATTCCAAAAACATCCATAACTGGGACAAAAGTTCAGCTAGAACTGTATGACATGAAACTAGAGTTTTAAATAAGAGTTTAAAATATTTTAATAAATACAATGAGGGTGCAAGAGGAAAATATGAAAAAGAAATGAGGACTATTGAAAAAAGAACTGGAAAAGGAATGAATAACTTGGCACAAAAGCTATAAAACCTTGTCCAAGCAATAAAATTCCTTGAAAAATAGGATGGACTAAATAGAAGCCACTGAGTCTATGAGACAATAAGAATATTAAAACAAGGTCAGAGTAAAGAAAAGATTGAAGAAATGTAATAAATCTCATAGCAAAAAAAAATAGTCAATCTAGAAAAAAGATTGAGAAAAAATTTAAGAATCACTAGACCATCTGAAAACCATTACAACAATTTTAAAAAACCTTGGCATTATATTTTGAGAAATAATAAAACTGCCCAAATCTTTTAGATTCAGAAGACAAAGTAGAAAAGAAAGAATGCACCAGTCACCTCTTGAAAGAAATCCTCAACTGAAAGTATTAGGAATATGGAAACTCATAAATAATATAGTCAAAATACAGAGCTTGCAAGTCAAAGAATAAATAATGTAAGCAACTAGAAAGAATCCAAGTACCAAGGATCTACAATCAAAATTGAACATGATTTAGCGGATACTACTTTATTTATTTTTGAATTTCTTTCCTTTGTTTTACTTAGTATTTTTTCTTAGTTACATAAAAACATAATTTTTAACATTCATTTAAACACTTTGAATTCCAAATTCTCTCCCTTCTTCGTTCTGCACTCCCACCCCAATGAGAAGGCAAGCAATTCAATATAGGTTATATATGTGTAGTCACACAAAACATTTCCATCACAGTAATATTGTAAAAGAAAATATAGAACAAAAAAAAGCTATTGAGAAAACTAAAGAAAGTAAAAAAATGCCTCAATCTGTATTCAGATACTATCAATTCTTTCTCTGGGAATGCATAGCATTTTTCAGCATAAGTCCTTCTGAGTTATCTTGGATCATTGTATTGCTGAAAAAATAGCTAAGTCATTCATAGCTGATCATCTTACATATTGCTGTTACTTTGTACACAGTACATTTCACTTTGTATCAGCTTGTGTCTTCCAGATTTTTCTGAGAGCATTCTGCTCATCATTTTTTTATAGCAGAATAATATTTCATCACAATCATACACCACAACTTGTTCAGTCATTCCCCAATTGATGGGCATCACCTCAATTTCCCAATTCTTTGTCACTAGAAAAGAGTTGCTATAAATAATGTTATCCATAGAGTTCCTTTTCTTCTAACCACTACTTTAAAGAAACAAGGTTTGGAATACTTTATTCCAGAAGGTAAAGGGTATACACTTACAAGCAAGAATAACTAATCCCACAAAACTTAATAAAAGCCTACAGGGGAAAAATGAATCTTTAGCTAAAAAGGAAATTTCCTAACATTCCTGATGAAAAGATCAGAGTGTTATAGAAATTTTTAAGTGAAAAGATATTAAGAGAAATATAAAAACTAAAAAAAGAAAGGGTCCTAAGGGACCAAACAAAGATAAACTTCTTGCATTCAAATATGAGGAGAAAATGGATATGTGTTTGGTCTCTGAACTCAATCATCATCAGGTGTCAGAGATGGTCTAATTAAATAGAGGTCCTATAAACAATTCTGTTACTATCTTGCTTATTTAAAAAAAAATGGAAAGAGAAGGCAAGAGGAATATACTGGTGAAAAGGTAAAGAATGTTAGGAGAAATTATCTCACATAATTAGATTGCATAAGAAGATTTCTATATAAGCAAAGAAGAGAGAGGAGCAGCTGATACTTGAATTTCAATCTTATCTGAACTGGTCAGAGGAGGGAAAAAATGTATGCACATGGTTGAGTACAGAAATAAAATTGTTCAATGGGGGAATCAGAAAGACAGGGAAGAATGGAGAAAGGAGAATGAAAGTGAGGGTAGATTAAGAGAGAAATTAGTAATAAACAAAACAAATTCTAAATATGTCCAAAAATATTTATAGCTTTCTTTGTGTGGTAGCAAAGAAAGGAAAACCAAGGTAGTACTAATCAATTTGGGAATGGCTAAACAAGTTATGTATGTAAATGCTATCCAGTATTATCGTGCATAAAAGGCATGATAGAGGGTGTGGTTTTGAAGAAATTTGGGAAGATTTTTATGAATTGGTGCAGAGTGAAGTAAACAGAACCAGAATATCAATTTATACAATGAGTATCATATGATATAGATAAACAGTTTTAAAAGACTTGGGAACTGTGAAAAGAGTTGAAAGACTTAGAGTGCAGAATTAGAAACACATATGCATCTTTTGTATATATATATTTATATATACATATGTATATCAGTGTGATTCTGTGTGTGCACATATGTCAGGTGTGATCAATGCAAACGTTTGTTTTGCTTGACAGGAACTTTGCTTTTATTGTCAGTTGTGAGGAAGGGAGAGGGGAAAGAATCAATTTTGCCAACTGAAAAAATTAATTTTTCTCTTAACAAAAGAGTGTATTGGATGTTTCAGTCCTTGCCCTTTGCTAGAGAGGATAGTAGGTCATCAATTCCATCCATGATTATATGCAAAGGATAGCTCATTATTATTTAAACTTCAATAACCTTCAGTAATTTCTTAGTTGTCTAGGTCTTCTTAACTTGAAAGGATTAACCTAGTAATTTAGGAGACATTGGAGGAAGAATCTATCCCCCTGTTTTGAGCTCAGAGATCTTATGAGGAAAAATAAAAATAAAAATAAGAGGATTTTATTCTCTCAGGCTTCTGGCAAAGTCAGCACTACAAAGAGATGGGGGAGGTGATGTTATGTAATTAGGATAATCATAAATACAATTGGAGCTAGAAGGAGCTTCCATTGCCCTAATTTTTATAGCTGAAGAAACTGAGGCCCAGAAAAGTATGAGACACTTCAAGAGTTATGTTCATCCTGAATATGGGCAAGCTCTGACTGGATTTAAAATGAAAAAGATCATCAAAGAAATTCTCACAAATTTCCAACATACAGATCTTTTATTCAGAGAGAAAAAGTAAAATTATAAAGACAAAAGTGTAATGACTTTATGGACTTGAAATGTTCAATTCTCTTGAAACATTTTTCAGCTTAATTGGTTATATGTGTGTAAGGTTGAAAGGGACAGCTCAAGTAATAAATTGATTTAATAACAACATCTCACATTGGTAGAGAGTGGTTATACTTTTCAGAGCACTTTCGAATTTGTTATCTCATTAAGTCCTCACAATTATTCTCTTGAGGAAATAGGGCATGAACTATTACCATAATTTTATAGATCAGAAAAATTGGTCAAGGAGGGAAAGTAGTTTTCCTAAGGTCACATTTTAAGGTAGTAACAGAGTTGGACTTTTCTTACTTAGGAGTCTTAAATGTTGAATTGGCCCTTGTCTTTGTTAAGACAAACTCACTTATGTACCCTTGATCCCATTCCACTCAGTCTTCTATAGACAACACCCTCTTTGATTATTACCATTCACTAATCTACATTCTTGGTTTTATTTTCATTTATTTATTTATTCCTATTATATACAAATAATGTTTTTTATACATTACTAAAATATTCTTAAGAGTAAACATAATACCCCCTCTCCCCAAAAAATAAAGACCTGCATGAGCGATAAAGTAAAGGGGAGAGAAAAAAATTAAAATTAAAAAAAATAATAATAGTAGGAATGGCCAGGTGACACAGTGGACAGAGCACTGGCCCTGGAACCAGGAGCACCCAAGCCCAAATTTGGCCTCAGACACCCAACAATCACCCAGCTTTGTGGCCCTCCAAAAATAATAATGATAATAAATATGCTTCATTATGTGTTCCAACACCACCAGCTCTATCGTGGGTGGATCACATTCTTTATGATAAGTCCATCATAAAAGTTACTTCCATATTTTTCCACCATAGTCATTGCTGATCGCAACTCCCTCCATTCGTACTTCTCCACTACAATATACTATATTTTTCTCTCTCCTTTCACTCCGTAGCTGCTGTAGGGAAGCTGAGTGGCGCAGCAGACAGATCCCTGGCCATGGGGCCAAGAGGCCCCAAGGCCACATACCACCCTTAGGCCCAGCATTCACCCGGCCCTATGGTCCTTGGACAGGCCATCCAATCCCAGCCCCTTGCAAGAAGTAAAAAAAGAAAATGTGTTATATCTGATCACTCTCCCCCCATGGTCCATCTTCTCCTCCATCACTTTCATCCCCACCTTCCCCCATCCCCTTTCTCTCCTTCTTACTCCAGATGTCTATACCCCATTGAGTTTATACGCTGTTTTCTCTCCGAGCCACCTCTGATAAGAGCAAAGATTCCCTCATTCCCCCTTGCCTTCCCCCTTCCATATCATTGCAATAGCTCATTGTAATAAAGAAAAATCTTATCATATGAAATATCTTAGCCTATTCCTCCTCTCCATTTTTCTTCCTCCCATTACATTTCCCTTTTATCTATTGACTCCATTTAGTTGATTTTTGGTTGCATTATAAGCTCTTTTGCCTTCTGGAATATTATATTCCAAGCCCTATGAGCTTTTAATGTAGTTGCTACTAAGTCCTCTGTGAACCTGACTGCAGCTCCATGATATCTGAATTGTGTCCTTCTGGCTGCTTGTAATATTTTCTCTGACTTGGGAGTTCTAGAACATGGCTATAATATTCCTGGGGGTTGTTTTTTGGATCTCTTTCTCAGGGAGATCGGGGGATTCTCTCAATTTCTATTTTGCCCTCTGCTTCTAGGATCCCAGGGCAATTTTCCTGTAGTAATTCTTTCAAAATGATGTCAAGGCTCTTTTCCTGATTATGACTTTCAGGTATCCCAGTAATTTTTAAATTATCTTTCCTGAATCTGTTTTCCAGATCAGTTGTTTTTTCAATGAGATATTTCACATTTTCTTCTAATTTTTCATTCTTTTGGTTTTGAAGTATTGTGTCCTGATTTCTCATAAAATCAGCCGCCTCCCTCAGTTCCATTCTTTGTTTGAAGGATTTATTTTTCTCAGAGAGCTTTCTTATCTCTTTTTTCTATCTGGCCAATTCTACTCTTTAAAGCATTCTTCTCAATAACTTTTTTGAACTGTTTTATCCATTTGACCTATGCTGGTTTTTAACATGTTATTTTCTGCAGCATTTTTTTGGATCTCTTTGACTAAGCTGCTGACTTCATTTTCATGTTTTTCCTATATCTCTCTCATTTCTTTTCCCAATTTTTCTTCTATTTCCCTCACTTGATTTTCAAAGTATTTTTTGAGCTCTGTCATAGCCTGAGCCCAGTTTCTGTTTTTCTTGGAGTCTTTAGATGCAGGAGCTTGTACTTCCTCATCTTCAGATTGAGTGTTTTGATCCTTCTTGGAATCATAAACAATGTATTTCTCAGTGATGTTCCTCTTTTTTCTCTGCTTACTAATTTCTCCAGCCTGTGCCTGGTTTTGGGGTGCTTCCTGAGCTTTTGATTATTATTGGGACACCCCCACAAGGATCTCAGCATGTGAGACTCTGCCTTCCCTCCTGGTCTGTGAATGACCATAAGTGTACCCCTCTCCAACAGGGCTGAGGTGGGGGGAGGCCTGCTGTTCTATGAGGGCCTACACTGTAATCAGGATCTGAATGTGGTCTGAACCCCACAGTCCTGTTCCAGGGACAGAGGACAGAGCTCTGAAGTCTCTCTATCTTCATTCCCCTCCCCAAGCTCAGCACTCATGCCCTGGGAGCTCCTGCTTAGCTTTCGGTTCCTGGATCTGGGCTGCTGCAGCCACGCTCATTGCTTGCTGTGTGCCCTGAGGGCTGGGCTTTATGTGCTGGCTCTGGCAGAGGTGCCCCCGCTGATCCCCCAAGTTGTGCCTGTTGCTCCCTGGGGTATAGGTCAGAAAACTGCCCTTGCTGCTGTGAGCCGTGGTTCCCAGTGTCCTGGGGCTGCTTTCAAAAGTATCATCATCATGCCAATCATCCAGGCTCCAAAATCCATGTCAGCTTTGACTCTTCACTCAAATGCACCCCAAATATTCAATTTCTTGTTGATCTTGTAATTTTTTTATATCTCATATATATGTATATCCCTTTCCCTTTATGTCATATATATATATATATATATATTTATATATATATATAAATATATATATATATATATATATATATATATATATATATATATATATATATGTATGTATCTTTTTTCCTTTACTCACAAAGCCCATCAAGTGGTCTGGACCTTTCTCTATTTATTAAACTCCCATTTACCAACAAAACCAAGTATTAAGTCATTCAATTGACTTCTAGAGGCTTTCATAATCTGACCTCTTCTTACCTTTCCACTCTTCTTATTCTTTCTTCCCTTTTATATACTCTATGATCTAGAAACACTGGTCATCTATTGTGCATACACACACACACACACACACACACACACATACACACACACATATACCTTGTGCTGCTTGGTACAGTATCGGCATATATTAAGTACCTAATAAATACTGATTGAGCGATGCAATGCTTATTAATTGATTGATTGATAAGTCAATTCTGATTCCTATTCCAAGAGAAGTTCTTGGATGATTGGTACCTGGACATATTTGATCAAGAGAACTTCCCAGAAATTCACTGTGTCTCAGTTTCCTCATATGTAAAATATGGGAATTGGATTTAATGACCTCTAGGGTCCTTTCTAGCTCTAAATCTATCATTCCATGATTTGACAATCTTAAAGGTTGTAAAATTCTTTCTTTGTTTCTTGTAGAAGAGGGGATCTTAACTTTTTTATGTGATAGTCAGTCAATAAGTATTTATTATGCACTTAATATTTGCCAGACACTATGCTAAATACTGGTCCCTCTGGCAACTTATTGAAGTTGAGTGATTATGTCTCAGAATAATATTTTTAAATGCATAAAATAAATTCATGTGATTACTGAGAAAATAAATTATATTGAAGTACAGTCTTCAAAAATATTAAAAATTTTAATGCAGTCATGGATCTAGGGGCACATCTAATAAGTATAGTAATTTCAAAATATTGATGAATATAAATGATATTTTGAAATATTTGTAATAGTTGAGATATAAAAAACTATGATTTCTGTTGATGACTAAATAATAGAAAATACTAATATTACTATTGTGTTGCCTATATTCATAATTTAAAAAGTATCATTTAGAGGCCAGTGAAAATAAAGATATATTTTTGTCTTATATAAATTGATGGACTTCCTGAAATCTATCTATGGACGTGTATGCTGGGTACAGAGGTTCTTTGTAAACAATTTAATTATTTATTTATTTATATTTTCCACAGTACATATTTTATTTTTTCCAATTCCATGTTGTAAAAGTTTTTCAACATTTATCCACATGCATAGGCATATTTATTAGTTACATAATTTTCTTCCACCCTTTCTTCCCACCTCCTTTCCCCAGTGCCAAACAGTCTGGTGAACATTGTGCATGTACATTTGTGTTTAAATGTTTATGTATTAGTCAACATCAGTTCTTGTAATTCTTTGCATGATTCTTTACAGTCTGATTATTCATGGTTTCTTTATGGAAAAATAGCACTCCATAACATTATATACCATAAGTTGCTCAGTTATTTCCCAATTGATGGGCATCCCCTCAATTTCCAATTCTTTGCTACTGCAAAAAGAGCTACTATGAATATTTTGGAACATATGGAACTTTTCCCATTTTTTATGATTTCTTCCTATTATAGACCTATTATTGGTATTTCTAGGTCAAAGGGTATGATCCAATTTATTGCTCTTTGGACATAGATCCATATTGCTCTCCAGAATGGTTAGATCAGTTCACACCTCCACCAACAGTGCATTAACTTTCTAATCCTCCCACAATCTCTCCAACATTGAGCATTTTTCCTTTTTGTCATATTAACTAAACTGATAGGTGTGAGGTGATCCTCATAGTTGTTTTAATTTTCATTTCTCTAATCAATAATGATTTGGAACATTTTTATATGATTATATATAACTTTAATTTCTTCACTTGAAAACTACCTATTCATATCCTCTGACCATTTTATTATGGGTTCAGAGGTTCTAGTTTAATGGAGAAAGGAGAAAATTTCTAGGCATTATTAGCTAGGAGATTGCTTTTCTAGTAATCCCAAATTCTAGAATTCTATGTATCAACCTTCTAGAGAGAGAAAGAGGAATACCTATGACAAGGCCAGCCTCTTGGCAAGAATATTCATGGCCCTATAGCTGGAGGAAAAGAAAGGTACTGTGTCATGACTCCAAGGGACAGCATCATGACTCTAAGGGATAAAAGACCTAAACTTTGTATTCTGTTGTTACCAAGAGTTAGTTGGATAGTAAAAGTCTGAAGGAAAGGGAAGGAGCATTTTTTTCTTTGGGAGGAGTCAAAGTCTCTGGTTTAGAATCTTCTCAGAAAGGAAAAGAACATGCACTTGCTAGAGCACCTTACCCATTGTATTCTAGTATATTCCATTTGTACCCTAGGAGTGCATGCAAGTTGACAGTCTCAAAGTCCCAACTTCATTTCCATTCTAAGCATAATCTAAATCATGGTATAGCACTATATAAATAAAGGTCATCAAGGACTCTGAAGGAAGGTGGGACTCATCAGAAAAGGACATTGATATTGATATTGATAAGGATATTGATCATTTAAGGGTTACTGTCCATCTATTATGAGCATTTTGGACTTTGGGTACAATAAAACCCATCATGTACCTGAGAAACGTACCACATTAAGCTCTTGGAAAAGAGCTAGGTATCCTTTTTTCACTTCTCTATACACCTAGACATGAGTTTCATTTAAACTATGGTCTGAAATTTCCCTGTGGAAACTCTGAGTGGGTTCAGAACTAAACAAAGAGATGTGATTTAAAGAGATTACTCTCAGATGGTGGTGAGAAGCTAGCATATTCCCAGAGCTTTCCCCTACAAAATGCTAAATGAAGCCTCTAAATAGACATTAAAATTACAGATCCTTACCAAAAAAGAGACTAAAACAAGTATTCAACTGTAGACATTGTGTAATGTCTTCAGTGAAGGTCTATCTCTTTGGGGAAAAGGGGAAATAAAGCCTAGATAGGTAGGAGAATGGGAAAGTCAGTGGGAAACTTTTAGCCATAGAACAGCCCAGGTTCTGGCAGCTAGACAGAAGCACAGTTAGTTGTCAGTCCAGTAGAGAGAGTTCCAATCCCTAACAAAGTCTGAATCCTGGGATCCTTGGGGCAAAAGACAGGGACTGAGCTGGGAGCAACATCTTGGCCAGGAATAAACCAGGGATCAGATCCCATACCCAGGAAAAAATACTTGGAAACAGAGCTCAAACAATCAAAATGAGCAAAAAACCCTAAAAGAGTGCTAACCACTGAAAGCTACTTTGCAAATAAAAATGATAAAAATGCCACCCCAGAAGAAGAAAACAGTGACAAATTATCTAAATGGAATATCTCAAAGGAGCCTATGAATTGAACTCAAATTGAAAACCTAATAGAAGAGCTTTAAAAAGAATTTAAAAACCAAAGAAAAAAGGAAGAAGAAAAACTTTTTAAAAAAGTAATGAAAGCCATGCAGGAAAATTATGAAAAATTGACCAAAGAAATCAACTCCTTTAAAAGTAAAAAATAACCCACTGAAAAAGAATGCAGCTCTTCAAAAAATAAAATCAGCCAACTGGAAAAGGAATGCAACTCATCTAAAACTCAAACTAACCCAGCTGGAAAGGAATACAAAGTAGTATGAAGTAAAATTAGCTATCTGGAAAAGGAAACACAAAATTTAACTGAAGAAAATAAAAACCTAAAAATTAGAATTGGAGAAATAGAAAATAATGAATCCATGAGGCATATATATTCCATCAAATGAAGTCAAAAGGCTGAAAAAAATTAAAGAAAATGTAAAGTACCTTTTAGAAAAAAAAACTTTCTGGAAGATGGAATCATTACAAATTGTGGGTCTACCAGAAAGCCTAGATTCAAAAAAAAGAACCTGGAAAATATATTTCAGGAAATTATCAGGAAAAAATGTTCAAATGTACTAGATCAAGAAGAAAAAACAGCCCTTGAAAGAATATTCAAATTACCTCCAAAAAGAGACCCCGAGACAAAAATTCTAAGGACAATCATAGTCAAATTCCAGAATTTTCAAATAAAAGAGAAAAATACTGCAAGCAGACAAAAAGAAGCAATTTAAATACAAAGGAACCACAATCAGAATTACACTGGACATATCAACTTCAGCATTAAAGGACTGGAGGGGCTGGAATATAATATTTTCACAGGGCAAAGGACCTTGGGTTAAAACCAAGAATTTACTACTCTGAAAAATTCATCATATTCAATCAGGGAAAAAGTTTAATGTTCAATGCAATAGAGGACTTCTAAAATTTCCTGTAAGAAAGACCAGAACTGAACAGAGGTCTTAGAATACAAGATTCAAGAGATGCATAAAAAGGTAAACAGAAAGGGGAAAAACCAAATGTTAGTCAAGAACATTAAATATATACAACCTTACAAAGGAAGATAATACTTTGTAACTCCTGAGAATTGTATTTCTTTTAGGATAGTTAAAGGGTTGAAAATAGTTGAAGAGATTGTACTTAGAGGATATGGGCATGGTTGGTTCTTTTCCTTCATTATTGAAGAAGACCAAAATGACATTACTAATTTTGAGGCAAGTTGCAATTCATCCCACTGTGGCTGACCAACATGACCTCAGAATGCTCTACCACAGGTCTGGCACAAATAGTCCAGTTGAACACCTTAAGTGTTTACTTTGAACTTCTATGTCTCAGATTTCCTTTGAACTACTTTGATTCTGCCTTGCACAGAGAACTCAGCTGATGAGGACTCCTTTTGCTGGGTGGTCCTATGCTGGTGTCTCCCATGCTTTACTATCAGTCCTAAAGTTCTAAAGAGAGGCCTTCATTGTGTCCTAGGACTTAGAGTACTTAGAGACTCTATGCATAATTAAATCAGCAGTAACTTTACTAGATATTTAGAGGTTTTTGGTATTATGGGGCAGAGGGTGAGAACTTAGTTAGAAGGGTTAGACATAAAAAGATTAGGAAGAGATCATATCTTAATCCATACTTTGGTTAACTAGGGTTTTAGTACCAAATTTGGGGTGCTAAAGGGACAGTAGGAGTGAGTGTGCCTGATACTTTGGTTGGGAGGGCTGTAGGGCTATGGTTGGAATATTATAGAAATGGAGGGAGAGAGTATAGTTAAAGCGACTAAACATGAAAGCTTCTTGAAGAGATATGCTTTGCTTGAAGCTTTGGTTACAATTGGAGGAAGCATGCTGGGGCAGGAGAACAAATGACTCATGAAATGATTTGGCTTTGAATAATGCTTTGACTCATGAGGATTGTGTGTCCATGGAGGATACTGGAAAGGGAGATAAGGTATAAAGTGATTATAATTTGAAGTGATTCACAACTCTTGAGAAGTTTATTTCTTATGAGACAGAAGAGGGGAGGGTACTTTGTGACTATGAGGCAATACTGCTTATCAATCAATCAAGCCATTAATCAATCTTTAACTGATTGAACTTTGATTGATAGTATTTCTATCAGGTTAGATAAAAGGAGTTTATTTTGACAAAAGGGGATGTAAGACAGGGTTAAAACAATAAAAACATAAATATACTTTACTATACTAAGAGAAGGCTAGGTATTAGTGGATAAATAACACCAGATAAAAAGGCACAATATTCTCGTATTGTAGAGGGAAATAAGGGAGGGTGTGAACACTGAATAAATACTACTCAATAGATTTGGCCCAAAGAGGGAATATATTACATTCTCAATGGGGATAAAAATCTATCCTACCCTACCAGGATGTAGGTGGGAAGGGGAAGAAAGGCCTGATAAAGGGGAAAATGAAGGTAAAACTAAAGTTAAAGTTTTAAAAGAAAAGTTAAAGGGCAAAGGGAGCAAAACATTCCTGGAAAGGAATAAGAGGAAAGACAAAAGAAAAGTACATATGGGAAAAGATAATATAGAGGGAAATAGAGATTTAGTAATCTTTAACTATAAATGTGAATGGGATGAACTCTTCCATAAAATAGAAGCAGACAGCAGAATGGGTTAAAAAACCATAATCCTACAATACGTTGTTTAGAAGAAACACATGAAGCAGAGGGATAAACAAAAGGTAAATGTAAAATAAAATATATATAAAATATAAAAATATATTGCTTCAGTAAAAGTAAAAAAAATTCATATGTTTATACATATGTACATACATATATTTACACACATATTTCAGTACTTTGATAACTCTATGATCTCATCATTAAGGGTGTTTTTTCTAAAGGTATGGAGCAAAATGTATTTATCTCTTACTTTTTTGGGTAACTTTTGCCTTGTCAATGTCCAATACATACATACATACATACATGCATACATACATATACATATTTGACCAAAACAAAGACTTCAGTTAATGTCACTTTCCTGCTAGATAGGACTTTGAATATTAACTAGTCTGCCAATTTCCCTAATGTTTTCCCTCTGATTAATCAGAGCTAGTCCTTGAATCTTTAGCTGCATACTAAATCTAGTCTCCCCACCCTCAACGACTAGTCCTGCTTGATTCAGGAATAGACTCTATTAAAGTCTACTGGGATTTATCAATATGAGGTACCCTCTTCTGCCAAGTATCCCATTGGGACCTGACCCATTTCCATCCTACCTCTCAGTCCATGAGTATCTCCCTTTAAAAGTTTTCTTGTATTACTTTCTGTTAGGCATTAGATTGTGTTGTGTTCTGCCTTGAGGTGCTCTCCCTCATTGTATTATATTTTAGAATTCCAAACTTCACTCAAACAATATTAAGACACCAACTAATTAATCAACATGCACTAAGTGGGACATCTATTGTATGCATAACTCTGTGTTAGTTACCACTGAACTAATACTAGACTAGAAGACCTGGTCCTTTGACCTTATAGACCTTGTGATCTCTTTCAGCTAAATGCTTTTAGGTGGATCATGGCAAAGGTTTAAAATCTTAGGAAAAGACTGGATTTTTTAAGCCATCAACACAGTGACTATACTCCTTTTTAGTTATTGTCCAAAGAACCACTTAAATTTTATTTTTTTTAATCCTTAGGACCAGATCTTTCAAAGATACCAGAACTCCGGGTTGTGAATATTTAATATCTAGCATTCCAAAAAATACTCAAAATTCACTTTTAAATTTAAACTTAATATTTTCACTGTTATTTTCCCAAGTTTAGATAATAAAAAAACAATAAATCCCTTATTTGTTGTAACTGCCCATTTCTGAGCTGTAAATGCTCACACTGAAAATTGTGACAATTATGTAACAATTAACTCTCAAGAGCTTGTTTTAGCTAGCTGCCCTGTTGGCACATGATTTTACAGAATTTGAGGGAAACTCTTGGACAAGAAGCTTAATTAAGAGAGGCCTCAATTTCTAGAAATACAAAGATCAGAAATACATCTAGATTATTTGTGTTTGGTTCTAAGCACTTCATTTAAGGAAGGAAGACAATCAAGATAGTGAAGGATTTTTCCATGACACATAAGCTGTAGTCCAAGGAACTGAATATGTTTATCCTATAGAAGAGATAAGATTCAACAAGACCATTTTTAAGTATTTGCTGTTATTTTTGAATATTTGAAAGACTTCCATGTAAAAGAGGGACTGGTTGTTCTGTTTGGTCGCAGAAGATAAATCTAGCCAATTTGCTAAAGAGAGGCAAATTTAGACTTTAAGCAATGAAACATTTTCTAAGGGCTAAAGCTAACCAAAATTAGAGTAAGCTGCCTCAGGGGGTGGTAGGCTGCCCTTCACTGAAGAGACATAGGCCAGATGATCTCTTGTCAGGGATGATGTAATGGTAATTTTGGTTCAAGTGTGGGTTGGACTGAATGGCCACTCAAGTGCCTTCCAACTCTGCCATTCTGTGATTCACCTGTAGATGGGGGTTGTTCTTTGAGAGAGAGTAAAAATGAAGACTTTAACTTTCTCTGAAGAACAATCAGCGTGTACATCTTCCACAGAGCCAAGACATGTTTCATCTGCCACCTCCTACTTCGTAAACACCACCATATTTTTCCAATGGATTGAATGCCTAGATTCCTAGTGATCTCTTATCCAGTTCCCTCTGGAGGTTATTAATAGAACAAGTAGAGGAAAGGAAGACAGCCAAGAACCTAAAATCAAATACTGACCTTTGAGATTAGAGGACAAAAAAGATTTTTAATGCCCTCTCCAAGTCAGTAGTGTGATTCCTTTGGGAAACCTGTCCAAGTATGATTTGCTCTTAGGTCCATAGAAAAGTTGTGCTAAAAGGGGACTTGGAGATCATAAAGTCCACCCCTTCACCTTACAGATGAGGAAAATGAGGCTCAGAGAGAATGTGACTTGCTCAAAACATAGCTGGCAATTGGTAGAGAGGCTCTCAGAGTCATAACCCAGAACTCTTTACAATATATTGTATTTTCAAAAAATAACTCCTTGATTTAAACATAGCGCAAATTCTGTTCCTTTAAAGGAAAGAGTAAAATTCAGAAAAGGCAGGAAAAGAGAGCATAGCCCCTCTACCTTTAAATGCAAGACAGTTGTACCTGCATAGAAGGAAGGAAGAAACAAAGAAAAGGAGAATGAGATAGAGACAGAAAAAGACTGAGTTCAAGATAGACAGAGACAGAGAGAGGAGAGAGCCACACACAGAGACACAGAGACAAAGAGACAAACACAGAGAAAGAGAGTGACAGACAGACAGATAGACAGAGGATGAGAGAGAAAGTGACAGAAGAATAGGGATAAAGATTAGAGAGAGATAGGCATAGGGAGGAGTATAAGAAATGATTGAAAGAAACACAAAGAAACAAAGATAAAAGAGAATCACGCATTTGGGGGAAATTTAGATGAGAAAAACAGAGAAAGGTAGGAAGAAAGTGATGCTAATAAAATAATTATACAGACCTGGAAGAGGGGGAGAAAGATAGATGAAATGAAAGAGACAGGGACATGGATAAATAGAAAGACAAACAGAAACATAGAAACATTGAGTGTACCTGCCAAATTGGCCACTTTGGCCAAATTGGGAAGGAGGCAGAGAGAAAGAGACCAAAAGAGAGACAGTGATGACAGAAACAGAATGTTGATAGAGGTAAGCAAAATTGCAGAAAACTTTCTTTTACAATTGGACCTTTGTTGTTTCTTACTGAAACCAAAAAAAAGAAGAGGGGGAAGGGAGATAATGGAGACTGTTCTAACTCATGGAAACCAATCTGAATCAGTTCTGAGCAGCAACTCTAAGTGTAAATGCTGAGGCAAAGGCCTGAGATTGCTGGCTCCTGTTGATATCCAATTTTGGAAATTCAGTGTAATCTCCAGATCCCAGGGTTTAGTGAGCAAGGTACATACCATATACCTGAATGGTTCCTTTTCTTCATTTTTTTAAAAAAAAATTAAGCCAGCTATAGGGAAACATAATGTTTTTCTTCAGTAATTCATTCCTGTAGCTCCCCTTTGTCATTTTAATTAAAGTCCATGCTTGCCACAGTGTAGATATTTGCCATTATTAGCATTAAATCAGGTACCCATTTTATGAAATGGGCCCCTTTTGAAAGTGAAGAATGGCAATGAGAAGGAATAAATATTTGAAAAGGCCACAGCAACACTGGAATCATGGTCCTTAGGCTTCATTAGTATGGATTTTAGCTCAATTTATTTCCCTCCTACTGCCTGTGCCTATCAGATGGTCAGGGTTGTGGCAGCGGGACCTCTGCTCAAACTGAAATCGTTCCTGCCACCTGGGGCTTTGAAAGAAAGCATCCTATAAGCTGGAGAAAACACTTAGAACTTGGACACTTAGAACTTAGACACTTAGAACATCTTCCCTCTGCTCAGCCTCATGCACAGTTCAGTCCTTTGCTGGTGGGAGGCCAGGGAAGAAAAACAGACCAGCTGGAGGCAGGTGGGATTTCTACTGTTTTTGCAATTCTCCATCTGAACAAAAGGATCCTTAGGTGCTAGCAGGTCTTAGAATATAAAGCATCCATGTACCAGAGTGAAATACAAACCCTATATTTAAGGGGTAATTAGGGTGGAGGGTTCTCAAGAGTCATGGTCCACTTATGGGGAAGAGAGAGCTGACAGGCAAATAAAATTGAGTTCAATCATATTATTTATATCATTCAATAGAAAACCTGAGTTTTAGGAGTTAATGATTCAACAACTCAGCACATACTTTTACATAAGGCACTTATCTACCAAAGCACTGTGATATGAAGAAAAAACTGAAACTGCCTCAACCCATCAATAAACCAACAAGAATTCACATGCTCATCGTGGGTCTGACACTATGCTAGGAAGAACACACAGATGCTCACACCATCTTTCTTGCCTTAAGGAGATTTCATTCTCCTTGCGGGGGTGGGGGGGTGGGGCAGAATTCTAGAGATGGAGGTTAAGAAGAGAAGAATTCCAGGCAGGGAGTCAGGAGAAGGAATGTCAAATGGGAGAGGAAAAATAAAAAGGCCAGTTAGACTAGAACAGAGTTCTTAAACAAGGATAATATATACTAAGGAACAGAAGACAAAAATACTTTATCAAATATCTATTATATGTCAGACAGTTTACAATTAGTGCTTCATTTGATCTTTATAATAACCTTTGGAAGTACTCGTATCATCTTCATTTTTTAGATGAGGAAATTGAGGCAAACAGAAGTTAAGTGAATTATCCAGGGTTACTCAATTAGTGTCTGAATCTGAACTCATCTTTCTGATTCCAAGGCTAGGCATTCTGTCCCCTGGGCTACCTAGTAAATAAGACTTGAAAGTACATTGGAGCCCAGAGATGGAGTTTTAAGTGTCCAAGGACTTGGTTTTTCATCTCAGAGGTCATAGAGAATCACAAGAATTTATTGAATAGGTAAGTGACATAGTCTAATCTGTTATTTAGGAACATTACTTTGGTAGCATCTTGAATAATGGATTAGGTAATGGAGAGGCACTTATTATGCAGCTGGTCTGCAGTTCATATCCAACTTGAATTGGTGAGAGGAAATGAAGACATCTGAACTGGAGAAGGTGAGAATTAGGAGAGCTATGATAACCAACTTCAAGTATTTGAATGATGCACCTCTAGTAAAGGGATCAGAGGAATTAAAGCACTGGACATGGAGTCAGTAAGACTTGGATTCAAATCCTATCTCAGACTTTTAAATAGCCTTATGATCCTGGACAAGACATTTAATCACGCTTGTCTCAATTTCCTCATAAAATATGGGAACTGGACTTTATGCCTTTTAAAGTTCTCTCTTACCCTCTGAGTCTAGACTTGCCCTGTTTTTCCTCAAAGGACAGAACTTGGGAGTAGTCTTTCACTTAACTCTGTGCCAGACATGGCATTACAAAGACAAAAATGAAATAATTCTTGAACTCACAGACTTTATATTTGACTGGATTAGAACCTTAAATGCAGGTGGTAAGGTGGCAAATTTAAATTTAATGAAAAGACTAACTTCCTAATAATTAGAGGTGTCCAAAAGTGGCATGAGCAGCTGGATAGTGAGGGACTCCTCTCTTATTAGCAGTTTCTGAGCAAAGACTGGAAAACAAGTTATCAGATATGTTGTATACATGATTCTCATTAATGTATATGTTGAGTTAAATGGTCACGGGGGTCCTTTTGGTTTTCAAATTCTGTGTCTTAGCATAAAAAGTTTAATAAATGTTTATTGTTGTTGTATTGTGTGAAAGACACCAATGACAGGTACCCAAGATTTAATCTTTGTAGACAAAGATAGTCATTGTCTTCAAGAAGCACACTTTCCATTGGTGGGATCTAATATATAAACAGAGAAGGGATTCGAGTTTATTTGAAGAAGAAGAGAGCATCAACAAATGGGGAAGTTAGAAAAAAGATGGGCACCTGAAAAACCTAAACATTGTAGAAATATAGGAATTCTGAAAATTGGTAATGTAGTAAAAGCAGATATGGGGAACAAGAGATGATAAAAAGGAGATTGAGGAAGAGAAGAAGGAAGAGGGGGAGGAGAGATGAATAAGAAGAATGAAAGAAAAGGAAAGATTAAAAAGGAAGGAAGGAAAGGACAGAAGGAGAAAAGAAGGAAGAAGGGAAGGAAGAAAGGGAAAGAAAGATATTTATGGGGTGCTTACTCCATACTTTAAGTGTCAGGCTCAGTAATTTGCATTTTATTCCTAGACACAAAGAGAGTCATTGAAAGATTTTTAATAGGGGAGTGATTTGATTTTAGATGTATGACTTAGGAAAATTAATTGGGCAACATTGTGGAAAACAGATTGAAAAATAGAGAATCTGGAAGTAAGGAGCTCAGTTAGAAGCTATTAATACCTCCTATCTCTCATGTTTGCCATGAGGATAAAATTAAATATATGTACAATTCTTTGCAAACCTTACAGTGTTATCTAAGTTAATATTTTGATGATGATGATTATTATTGTAAGAGGTGACTTACCTGACTTAGGTTTGTGCCTAAGAAAAGAAACTGAATAAAATCCTAGGCTATGCTTTACATCTTCCAAAATTCTTTTACATTCAATCCTCAAAATTCTCTGAAGCTTATCTTCATTTTATCATCAAAATCAGGAAATCTAAGAGTCAAAGAGATCACCCAGGACACTTAAACCAACTTCCAATACAACAAATAGCCTTGATGACCTAAAAACACAGGTTGTTACAATTGGAAGGGACCTGAGGCATCATCAAACCCAATCATTTTACCCTAAGACTACTACAGAGGAAGTGTTTTGCCAAGATCATAGTCAGCTAGCATCAGTGTCAGGATTGATCTTTAGATTCTTCTGTGTTTTTTGTTTTCCTCCACTATAGAGAATTTATTAGTAATCAACTAACAAAGAAATTTATTCCTTTTCTGTCTTTTCACCTTACACCATCTCTGACAATCCTGTTTATTTTATTTTTAATCTGAAAAATTCACTCATGCATGCCCTTTGGCAGTGATATTGTCTGGCAGGAGTGGGAGGAAAGAGCTTCCTTGGTGATAGTTATTTGGCATATCACCAGGGCACAATGTCTCTGCATTTCTGACCCATTTTCTAACTGTTTTCTGTTGACTTATACTTACCACAAATACCAACAGACAAGTTTGGTGAATACGTTAAATCCCATTATCTTTCATCCTATAGTAGCAAATGAATTTTCTTTTTTCTTGCCTTGAATAGTTTCATCAGAGCAATATATTCCAGAGAGGGAAAAAATAACCACAATGAAAATTATAATTTCATATTGCTTGGTTAGAGAAACTCATTTATAAAGACCTTTCCTGGTGTTGTTAATTTTGCCTTATTTAGAAGCTTCTGACTTTGTGGTTGCAAATATGATTTGTGTGCAACAAATCAAAGCCATGGAGATCGTTAGTCTTTTTTATTTTCATGACAAGTAGATCCACAATACTGAAATTATTGTCTATTGCTTGTATCTCAGCAGAGATACTGAAATCCTGGGAATAGGAAGGCTGAAGCTGAAACCCCATACTGAGGGTGATGCCTGGCTTGATCTTAGCTTTGGGGGGCTGCTGTGGTAATAAAAAATGAAAACTATACCCAGGAATGAGTGGCTCACAGGGAGCTGAGGAGGTTTAAATTTACATTTTAAAATATAAAATTGTTCTGCAGTCTAGAAAAGCAAACAGGACATAAGAGGGTCTTGCTTGGAGGCCAGTTCCTATGAAAATGATCTGGGGCTTTTAGTGGATTCAAAATAAACAAGGAGGTGAGACTGCTTAAAATCAAAACAATAAAAAAGCAATTGTAATCAAAGGCTGCATTCATAGATTATTAGGTATATAAATGTTCATTAAAATGACTGGAATAGTACCCAGAACAGTCAATCCTACTGACTTTTTTCCTGGTTAGCAAAATCCAGAGTGTCTTTCTGTTGTGGGCAACACATTTTAGAAAGAATAGTGACAAATTGAAGAGCACACTGAAGAGAGTGCAAACTGGAAACTAGACCATGTGATAATTAGTTGAAGGAACTAAAGATAGTAGTCTTAAAGACTCAACGACCTGGAAGAAGAATTAAGAAAGGGAATAGGATGGCTACTTTTCCATATTTGAAAGGGATGTCATGTGAAAAAGGAATTCAATTTACTGTATTTAACCAAGGAGAATAGAATTAGTAGCTAAAGAGAGAAAAGGGAGGGGGAGCGGGAGAGACAGAGAGAGAGATAGAAAGAGAGACAGATAGACAGACACAGACACAGACTCAGACACAGTCACAGATAGACAGAGAGACAGAGCAGAGATGGGAGAAGAGAAACTTGGAGAAGAGAAAGAGGGGAATATTCATTCCTGCAGAAAAAAAATGTTTTTCCTAGTAATTATAACTACCTGAAATTTAATGAACTGTGACTAGAGGTCTTTAGAGCTGACGTTTGTATGACCACTTGTCAAGTATGTTGTAGAAAAAATTGCTGATTTGGTATACAATGGATTGAATAACCCTTGAAATTCCTTCGGACTCTGAGAGTCTATGATTCTGTGATAGAAAAGGAATCTCTCCATGGAGAATTCTAGCATTAGGTTGTTGTGCCGACCTCAGGATGACTTTGCCTAGGGCAGGGATCACCAGACTTCAGCCCACCAACAGAATCTGATCTTCTACAGTTATAATGATTTTTTACATTTTAAAATAAAGCTATATTATATTTTAAAAATTCATAGGCATCTAGGTGGATGCAGTGGATAGAACACTGGACCTAGTATCAGAAAAATCAATTCAAATTAAGCTTTAGATACTTTACAACTATGTGACCTTCAGCAAATCATTTAATCTCTGTTTGAGTCAGTTTTCTCCTCAGGATATGGGGATAGTAAGAGCGTATATCTAACTTCTAGGTTGTTATGAGAATCAAATGACATAACAAACATAAATTACTTTGCAAACCTTAGAGCTCTATATAGATGCTAGTTATTATTAAAAACTATTCTTACTATTATATTATAAGAAATGATGATCAGGACAGTTTTAGAAAAATCTGAGAAGTATCTGAAAAATTCAGAATGAAGTGTATAGAATGAGGAGGTCATTGTATGCAGTAACAGAGATAGTGTAGCAATGATCAGTACTATGACCCAAGAAAATGTCAAAGGATTGATGAAGAAAAATGCTATCCATTTCTAGAGAGAGAGCTAATGACCTCTGAGTGCTAACTGAAATATTTTTACTTTACTTTTTCCTTGTTTAATTTTTTTGAAATATGTTTTATATGAAAATGTTTGGTATGATTTTACATATATAATTGATGTCATATGGCTTGTGTTCTCAATGGATGAGAAAGAGACTGGAAAAGACTTTAGAAGTCAAGATAAAAAATAATATTAAAATGAATAATAAATGTATTTTTAAAATGACCCCCCCCCAAAAAAAATTTCATGGTTCAGTAATGAACAAAATCAAACAATCAGTTGTTTTTAGTGTTTGGGTCATAGTTTGCCAACCTCTGACCTAGGACATCTGAACCAGGGTCAAAAGTAGATCCCAAAGGACTGACAATTTTTTCATTTGAAAGGTGTTGTTTCTCTTATTAGTTTTGAGGAGCAATCTATCTACTGTATTTAGGTTGTTTTTCCCAAAGCCTCAGGTCTCAGTTGTGGTTGTTGATATAGCCAGTGATTTCTCTGCCAAGCCTTTAATTGTTTTGGGGGGAGGGGGGGTTGGTACATAAACTCACAAAATCTAAGTTAAAATGAATTCCTTGCATTGGCTTTGTAACTAATGATTCAGTTGCTGTCTGACAAAGCCAAGTTAATGGAGGCAGAAGTCTTCATGCCATTTAGTATCACCTAACAAAAAGTAGTCACTCAAATGATTCTTTTTGAACCACCAATTTTTTTTTGCAAGGCAATGGGGTTAAAGTGGCTTGCCCAAGGCCGCACAGCTAGGTAATTATTAAGTGTCTGAGGCCGGATTTAAACTCAGGTACTCCTGACTTCAGGGCCGGTGCTCTATCCACTGCATCACCTAGCTGCCCCTGAACCACCACCTTAAAGGACATTAGAAGTCAATGAGTCCAAATCTTTTATTTTACAAATGCTACAACCAGTCCTGAGGCCAGAGAGATTGTGAATTGACCAAGGTCACACAGAAATGATGTGGCAAAGCTGGGATTTGAATTCAAACTCTCTGGGTTTCAAAATCTAAAACTCTTTTAACTCTACTATGCTACTCCACTTGAGTTCTTAGAGGCTAATCAATCTAGGGTAGGTCTTCAGAATGTCCTGATAAAGAAAAGACCTCAACACAACACTAGACTTTCATGGTTTCTTTAATTTCACTGATGAGAATTTTGAAGGGCAGAGAAGTTAAATACTGGTAAAATGCTGGTGAAGTGTAGCAGAACTGAGAGTAAGACTCCAAGTCCTCTGCCTCCAAGTCCACCATTCCCACTCCCCCTTGCCCCAACTCCAATAAGACTGAAAGCATAAGTTGGGGTCAGAGGGATTTGAATGTCTGACGATTTAGACTTTATGTTGTAAACATTGGAGAGTACTAAAGGTTTATGAGAAACATCAAGATCAAAGTGGTACTTAGGAATATCACTTTGACATCAAGAATAGGTTAGATTCAAGTGGAGAGAGACTAGAGACAAAAAGGCTAGTTAGAACACTATTGCACTATAGGTGATGCAGTGGATAGAGCACCGGCCCTGGAGTCAAGAGTACCTGAGTTCAAATCCGACCTCAGACACTTAATAATTACCTAGCTGTGGGGCCTTGGGCAAGCCACTTAAGCCCTTTGCCTTCCAAAAAACCTAAAAATGAAAGAAGAAGAAGAAGAAGAACACTATTGCTAAGTCTAGATAAAAGAAATTTGACCTGCACTATTATAACAGTGGTGATAAAGAAGAACCTGGATATGATAGAGGGTGGGTTTCCAGGAGAATGATGATGAGGAAAGAGTCAAGGAGGTGAGCGAGACTATGGCAGCACTGTTAACACAGGAAGAAGAACTGTATGGGAGCTGGTACAAGTGAGAGAAAAGGGGGAAAAAAAGAATTCCATTTTAGTTGTTAATAGCAATACAATAGCAGTTAGGAGTTAAGAGGCAACAAAGTACAGTACAGAGAATTTGGTATGGTTTTTGTCTGGAAACAGTAAGACCTGAGCTCAAGCCTGGTTGGGACATGACTAACTGTAAATATGAACAAGTCATTTTTTAAGTCTTTAGTTTCTTCTGTAAAATGAAAAGGATTTGATTTTGTGATTAATGAGGTCACATCTGTGACCCTATGACTGTAAACCTCTCTAAGGCTTACACAATATCATTTAGTCAAAATACATTTATTAAGAGCATATTAATATTTAATATGTGCTACTATTTTCACTTTTTTGATTTTGCCTTTTCCTTCTTTGTTTTCTTTTTATTCTGATTCTTCTTTCACAGTGGGACTAATAATAATAGAACACCATTGTATATGTATAACCTATTTGAGATTGTTTGCTACCCTAGGGTGGAGGGAGAGAAGAGTAGAAGGGAGAAAACTTTACAAAAGTGAATGTTGAAAATTATCTGTACATTTAATTGGAAAAATAAATTCATTAAAATATTTATTGTTAGGAATGGAAGTTACAAAGGAAAACAAGATAGTCCCTGCCCTTGAGAAACTCATGGTTTAAATCATAGAAGGATTACAAGTTCTTAAATTTTTGAAAATATTGGCTCTTTACTATTGACTGAACCATAGGTTCAATGTTGAAACTTTATTCAATGATTAACCAGTCATGGTGGTAGCCAATGCTACTGGGGGAGGGTTGAGATTGGTGGATTGCTGGAGCTTCAAGAAGGCTCAGAATGTTGGGTATCCACATCAAGTCCAGAATCAGTATGGTGAGTCTCTATCATGGGAGGGAGGGGCCAGTATGGGGCTGAAGAGGGAGTGAATGGACCTAGGTTGACAATGGAACAGTGGTCAGAGCTTCTTCATCCAGTTAATATTGGGATTGGACTTGAAAACAGACATTGCTCTTCCAGCCTAGTCAAGCAGGAGATCCACACTTGAAAAGCAAACAGACCAAAAATGGTAGGAAAAAAACTGGCTGTTTCATAAGTCATTAGCAAGGAGTGTATTAGAATGATACTCTGTCACATCACTGGGAAAGTCAATATCTTATATTGAATTTTTCACACTCTGTATATTTTGCATATAGTGCAAATGGTTTATATCTGATTAAATACCCTCATATTTTATTTACAAATTATGTAAGTGACTAGAAAAACAATTTATAATCAGATTCCTCATAAAAAATTAATATCTCACCTTTCTCACTAACAAAAAGGAGAGACCACAAACACCAAGGTGTCTGGAATGGGGATTTAATTGAATGTATGGGAGAGATGGGCTGACACTTGAGTCAAACTATAAATCCTGTTTCCCCATTTTAATGAGTAGGAAGCTCTTCCCTTAAAAATACTTTTCCTTGAATGTGTACTTTATAAACTCTAGTCAATGGTTATTTAATCAAAATAAACCTTGTACTAAAGCTTTGAAATTGCAAATTATTCAGTCTGTTGCCAGACAGAAAACTACTCATGGGAAATGCCTTTTCCCCTTATAGTGTTACTGATGTTTGACAAAAATGTATCTCCTACTTTAAATTGGCAATCTATCCACTCAGGCATACAATGCCATGAGCAGCCTTCTAAGGGAGTGAATTGGGTCCATATGGGATGGCATTTAGTTAATTCCCTGGGGAGATTTAGGAGTGAGTGGGAGTGTTTGCAGGCCTATTCACAGATGAAAAACAGAATTTATTAAATTAGCAGTTTGCTGTCTTTCCCCAATATGATCCGCAGCTCCCCAATTTTCTATTTATATATAAGATCCTTCTTTTCCTTTTTTTTCACTTGTTCTGCTTCTGACAATTTTCCAGAACACTCTCTTTATGTATGGACAAAGCTTTCAGCAGGACTCTTAATTATTGCAATCACAGAAGTCCCAGGCTCAGCTGACTTGAGTCAATCAGTCAATCAAAAGAGTAAACAAATACCTAATCAGTCTGATAGGAATAAAGTATTTTGATCATTATATAAAGACAGATAAACTACACAGGAAATATCTGGTGATTGACTGAAAGAATCAGACACACCTCTGGGATTATATACTACAAAACAAGCTGATTCAAAAATGTGAATTTCAGCCAGAAACCAGTTGAGTGATTCTTGATAGTAGGGCCCACCTGAACTGATAACTGACTCTCTAGGGTTATTTGTGAGTGAGCATCATCAGCATATGGGTGCCCCAAAACAATTTTATTAAAGTTAGATCTCACTCACCTTTCATCACTAGTTTGGAAGGATGTTTCTATAACAACTACTTTTGTCAAACTTATTAGTTAATACTATTCTAACCCATTTTTTGAGAGAGCAAGAGATGGAGAGAGACAGGGGCATAGACAGAGACAGAGAAAGATAATAAACACACATATAGACTAATAAATACCCTTTCTAAAAGTTCATTAATAATGGCTGATAATAAATAGGGAAACATTATGGTAAGGTTTCACAAGTGACTCTACAAATCTGATTATCTTAGAGTTATCCCATGAATCTTGAATAGCAACCTTCCTTTGGATAGCAAAAATAGTCCTAAAAGTAGTACGTAAAGTTTTTTGGTGTTTACATTTATTTTTCTCTTAATCTACATATTGACCTTATGGTGAATTTTCTGTAAGGAACCTTAGGAGTTGAGTGTTTGTTTATTTGTTGTTTGTTTTCTTGTTTAAATGAAAAAATTAACTTGAAATATTTGATGATTTTTTACCCTCTATTCAGAGACAGACCTTCAGAGACAGACAGACCTAGGTAGATTTGTCTATTCATCATTCCCCAGTTCTCCCTCAATCAATGCTATCTACGTTTCTATAATTATGTCATTACTCTTTTCATTCATCTCTAATAAGAATCATTCCTTCCTATGCTTTGAATACCTAAATCCTACTCATCCTCAATTTCCACTTCTTTCAGTTAAAATATACTGAATTATTCATTGAGGAAAATTATATTGGAGGAGGCAAGCTAGGTGGTACAGTGGATAGAGCACTGGTCCTGGAATCAGAAGAACCTGAGTTCAAATTTGACATCAGACACTTAATAATTACCTAGCTGTGTGACCTTGGCCAAGTCACTTAATCCCATTGTCTTAGATAAAAAAGAAAGTTAAAAAAAAGAAAAAATATATTGAGATAGATATGTATAAGGCACTATGGTCCATCCTGGGGATTAAAAACTGTGAAACTGTGAAATGTCCCCATAAAGCTCATGATCTAGTAAGAAAGGTACCTAGGTGGTTCTGCCTCAAATACTAGACCCTAGGCAAGTCTCTTAATTACTGTCTCAGTTCCTCCCCCAATAAAGTATGAGTACTTACCTTTTCAGAGTTCTTTGTGTTGATAAATTGGATAATATTTGCAGTTTGGCAGAACTTAAGGTATATACAATATATAAGATATATACAATATTGTAGGGAACTGGCTATACAATATTGTAGGGAACTGGCAACCAGGGGCACAATTATTCTTGGTATCAGTTCATAAGAATAATTGGGGAACCTGCTTCTAGAAGCATTTGGTGGAGGGCTAGTCCTTTACTTCCCTAAACTATAGAATGCACAGGTATTCTGTGACTTTTTCTCTGGAGTTTAATACATAGTGGCAGAAAAACCTTTGATTGATTGCTGAATCATGATTGCATGAAAAGATTAAAAACTATAAAGCAAGGCAAGAACCACTCTAAACCTTTGGGTATAATAGCAACTTATATCAGCTGCTTTATTTCTCTACCTCAATAGTCCTTAATCAATATACATTTATTAAACACCTACTGTGTACAGGTACCATGCTAAACCATGGGAGTACAAATACAATAAGCAAAAGAAAGACCGTCTATATCCCCAAGGTATTTATAGTCTAACAGAGGAAAACAACATACTAAAGGCTGAAAAGAAGAGGAAAGTACCCAACAGAGTAGTCAGGAAAGAAATCAGGAGATGTTTAAGTTGATAGCCCTTTAGAGATGGAGGTTTTGGAGCTATTGGTTCCTCTCTCCAATCAGGGAGGCAGAAGATAATGAGGAGGTGGAGGACCAAGGTGGATAGGATATTGCAGGATGATGGGGTTTTCCCAGTAAAGAGTTTCCTGGGACATGGAGGAGAAGTTAGTAGCCAGGTATCTGGCTGTGTGGTATGAACAACTGTATTTCTTTAATTTATGTTTGTTTTTATTTTACTCATCTTAGGAAAATAAATTAGGAAACCAGGGAAAGATTCAAAGATGTACTTATTTTAATATTGTTCTTGGAGTTTTCTTGGCAAAGAAGTGGTTTGCCATTTCCTTCTCTAGGGAATCACCTTTTGTCAGAACTCTCCACAATGACGCATTAATCTTGGATAACTCTGTACAGAATAGCTCATAGTTTCATTGATCTATGCAAGCCCCTCTGCCACAATAAGACAGTGATCCAGAAGGGGATTCTGCTAACTATACTTCAGCAATATGTGAATCAAGTGTTACAAGAATTGCAGGCTATTTTTAGAAGAAGCAGAGGAACTAGAGACCAAATTGCCAACATTCTTTGGATTAGGGAGAAAGCAGGGGAGTTCCAGAAGAAAAAAACTACTTCTACTTGATTGAATGCACTAAAACCTTTGACTGTGTGGATCACAGTAAAATGGTAAGTTCTCAAAGAGATGGGGAACAAAAGAGCATCTTATGTGTCTCCTTAGGAACCTGTATGCGGGCCAATAAGTAAAAGTGGGAACTGGATAAGAAACAACTGATGGGTTTAAGATTGGGAAAGGAGTAAGGAACAGAACATGCAAAATGAAGAAGTCCATTGATGAGGATAAAAGAAGAGATTGTAAAAGCTAGCTTGAAATTTAACATTAAAAAATCAGACACCTAAAATCATGACAATTGATCCCATCACTATATTTGGCAAACAGGGAGAAGAAATGGAAGAAATGGCAGATGTTTAGGTTCAGAGATCACTGTAGATAGGGACTGTGGCTATAAAATTAAAAGACACTCCTTGAAAAGAAAAACTTTGGCAAATCTGAATAACATACTAAAAAAACCAGAGACATCTCCTTGCTAACAAAGGTTTATATAGTCAAAATTATGTTTTTTTTTTCAGTAGTAATGTATAGCTGTTAGATTTGGACTATAAGGAAAGCTAAGTGCTGCAGAATTGACATTTTGAGTTCTGGAGAAAATTTTAGAGTCCATTGGATATCAAGGAAATCAAATCAATATTTTATTTAATTCAGACTACTCATTGAAAGGACAAATACTAAAGCTGAAGTTGAAATATTTTGATCACATAATGAGAAGACAGGATTGATTGGAAAAAAGATTCTGATCTTAGGAAAGATTGATGCAAAAAGGATGGGGGATAACAGAAGATGACATATTATAGTGTCATGGAAGCAATGAACATAAGCTTGGAAAGACTTCAGGAGATAGTGAAGAGTAAAGGGCTTGGTATGCTATTGTCCATGGGGTCAGGAAGAATTGAAAATGACTGAGTGAATGTACAACAACTGATTATGACTTGTGAACTTTTAAAAAAATTAGAATAAGCACCAGAGATCCAGAAATAGGAATCCATAACAGCATTTGGCAGTGGTTACAGTTACCAAGGTCAGTGAGAATCTACATTGAGTGGCAATCTGCTTCATTCAGTCCAGCTCTGAATCAATCTAGCAGCCAAGACATAATATCCATAAGTAAGGGAGTGACTCATTGATTGGCTATAACAACCACAAGTGAATTTGATGGTTCAGGGTAGGGAGATGTTGGGTGAGTGATTTCAGACTCTATATGTGTTATAGATATTATATGTAGAAGCTCATCCAGAATTTGAAGCTAACACCTCTTAGACCTAAATCAAAAATTACACTCTCAGACCAACAAATTTTTAGAGCATATACAATATACTCAACCTAGTAGTAGCCCAGGTATGAATTTGCTTCTGAAAAATGTTTGATGGAAGGATGACCTTTATCCTTCTAGGTAGAGCAGAGTGGGCATGTTCTATAGCCTAGGACCCTATTGATTAGTTACCTGTTACATAAATATTTACAACATAAAATGGAAAGCAAAAGTCTTCTGTCTAAGTAATAGATCATTATCCTAGTTCATGGCCTTATGACTTCTTGATAGGCTACTAATTGATCTCCCTGTCTCCAGGCTTTATTTTTTTTTCAATCTATCTTTCACATAGATGTCAACACGAATTTCCTACTGAATAGATCTGACTGTTGATTTGCTTCTCAAAAGATCTTCAGTGGCTCTCTATTGCCTACAAAATAGAAAATGAATAACTATGCTTAACATTCTGGTTTCCAATCTTTCCAGCATCCTTACCCTTCCAATTTCATTTCTCACAACTCCAGCCAAATTGTAAAACTACCTCCCTCTTATCTTACCATGCTATCTCCTGCCTTCTTCATCTATGAGGGACCTTCCCCCATGCTTGGAATTCTCTTCATATCTCCCTCTTAGATCCTTCTCCTTTAAGACTTGAGTTCAAGGGGTGGCTAGGTGTTGCAGTGGATAGAGCACTGACCTTGGAGTCAGGAGTACCTGAGTTCAAATCTGACCTCAGACACTTAATAATTACCTAACTGTGTGGCCTTGGGCAAGCTGCTTAACCCCATTGCCTTGCAAAACCTAAAAAAAAAAGACTTGAGTTCAAGTTCCTGAAGTTTTCTGCTCTTTCTCCACCCCTTCCCCAACTGAAAGTATTCTCTCCCTTCTCAAATATTCACAGGGTCTTTTGTCTAATATGACCTTTTGTCTTGTGTTTTTATTTGAGTGATAGTCTTCTCTAGCTCATACCCTTAGTAGAATGTAAATACCTTGAGGACAGGAGTTGTCATTTTAATCCTTTTCTCCCAGGCTTAGCACAGTGATTTGCAGGAAGCAAACACTTAATTAACCTTTTAAAAATTGAATTGAAAATGAAAGGAATGGCAGTGGCTAGGTGGTGTAGTGGATAAAGCACGGGCCCCTGGAGTCAGGAGTACCTGGGTTCAAATCAGGTCTCAGACACTTAATAATTACCTAGCTATGTGGCCTTGGGCAAATTGCTTAACTCCATTTGCCTTGCAAAAACCTAAAAAAAATGAAAATGAAAGGAATGAGCTCCAAAGTGTTAGTGTGAGCCATTATGTGTGGAAATCTGCATTAAATGCTATTAAATGTATTTAAGAGAATAAGAAGCCTCTGCCTCTTATTCAGTTTAAGTGGATAAAAGCAAGCTACTGAAGTTTGAAGCTACTGAAGTAATATGATTTGGAAGGTGAATTAGAGCTGAACCCAAACAGTCAAAAGAGAGCTGGTCTACATGGGTGCTGTCCTAGAGAGTTAAGTCTAGAGAGCTGTGGAAGGACCTACAGTACTACCCTGGTTGTTCTGCATCTGCCTTGCCACTTTGGCGGTAGCTGTAGCACTGGTGACCTTATTCTAGGGTCAATGGCCTCCCTTTCAGCACCCTAGAAACCTTATGATATCTGGGATCATACTATTTTGCCCCAGGGTTATATTTCGGCTGAGGTTACACTGCCCTATCCCTTGTTCTTGTTGTTATTGAGTAATTTGTCATGTCAGATCCTCTGTAATCCCATTTGGAGTTTTCTTGGCAGAGTACTAGGGTGGTTGCCATTTCTTTTTCCAGGTCATTTTATAGATAAGGAAATTTGGGCAAAGTTAAGTTCTTGTACAGGGTCACTCAAATAGTAAGTGTCTGAGGTCAGATTTGGACTCAGGAAGATGAGTCTTCTTGATTTCAGGTCCATCATTCTATCTCCTAATTCACATAGTTGGCTCTCCCATCTCCACCTGCTTACCTTTATTATATAAAGTGCAGAAGTTGGCTCTGAATGCAAGGAGTATCACTTCACCTTGGGGACATATGTAAAGTAGTTAGCTGGCAATTCATTCAGAAAAGGAAGTGCCTGTGAGTAGGACTTCAGCTTCCTTCCTCTTCAGTTGAAGCACTATTATCAACAATGATTATTCTGAACATCAGCTTTCAAATCAAATCTGTCATGTACTCAAAATAGTCACAAATTGGACTCTGGAAGGAGAATTTGAAACCTGTGCAAACTTTATCCTGAAAATACCAAATATGAGGCCACTAAGGAAAGTGAGGGAGTTTAATTTGCTGAAACAGTGATTGATTCCTCTTAGTTCACTGCACTAGGAGTCATTTTAATTAACACCATCTAATACTGTTTGAGATACGTTTTGCAAATGTCAGCAGCTCCATTTTTTTTCCCTTTTGACTGTGCTGCAATAAAGTTAAAAGAGAAGGCCAAGGCAAAACGATTAAAGCTGATTTAACAGCAGTAAAGTGAATTGTTAGCTACGTTGTTTAATGTAGCCCAAGCATGTTGCAAAATTGTTTTATGGACTGTTTGGGGTTGGGAGAGACACCTCCCGGTTAAGATGTGAGTCATTCTTGCTACCATAACTCTACTGAAGAGAAGATGGCAGGGGAAAGTGGCAAGATTTGTATATCTATTTGTATTTGGGGCTGAGGAGGGGGCCAAAGCTTCCACTTTTAACATTCCTTTTTAAAACTGAGCAAATCCTCTTAGCAAATCTGGGCTTTACTGCTTCAGGGTCAAAAGCATTGCCTTCTAATTTCATTCATTAAGCAAATTTTTTATTAAGCATTTAATATGTTCAGTGTACCCCAATGTTCCAACTGAGCTATGCTGTCAGTTCTATAAATATTTTCTTAATTAATACAAAGAGCAACTTCACCATACATACCTGTTCATTTTTTTTTAAGTTTTTTTGCAAGGCAATGGGGTTAAGTGGCTTGCCCAAGGCCACACAGCTAGGTAATTATTAAATGTCTGAGACCGGATTTGAACCCAGGTACTCCTGACTCCAGGGCTGGTGCTTCATCCACTGTGCCACCTTGCCACCCTCATATACCTGTTCATTCTTACAGGATGTCTTCCTGTATGTTTACCATAGAAAGGTCCCGGGTACTAGGTTCCCTTTAAATCTTTTGATATTGAGATGATAACAAAGATTCCAGAAGAACTTGTTATCTAAAGATTATAGAAACAGAGCCTGAAACAACCTTAGAAGCCATTTTACAATTGCGGCTCAGGTTAAATGATCTACCTAGAATCACAGAATTAATACATGCCAGAGATGGTGTTTGAATTCTAACAATAACATTAACAACAGCAATAATTTCTTCAGTCATTTCAGTTGTGTTCAACTCTCCATGTGTCTGACTCCTTTTTGGGAAGTTACTTGAAAAGATATTGGTGTGATTTGCCATCTCCTCTGCCTCATTTTATAGATGAAGAAACTGAGGCAAACCATGGTTAGGTGACTTGTCTAGGGTCACACAGTTAGTAAATGTCTGAAGTTGGATTCGAACTTGGGAAGATGAGTCTTTCTCTTTTAGGTACTCTATCCACTGTACTACAGAAATGCCCATTAATAATATTAATAATAAATGATAGCTAACTTCCTATAGTATCTACTATATGCTAGTTCCTGTACTAATTGTTTTGCAATTATTTTCTCAACTGATCCTTATAACAACCCTAAGAAGTAGGTGCTGTTTTTATTCTTATTTTACAGATAATAATAATGTTTGTCCTTCATTTTCAAAGAAGACCATGATATCAGAGAGGTGATGCCATGACAAGCATGTGAATTGGATTTGAGAGAAGGGGTGTGTTGCTAAGTCACAAACCTTTCTTTCTCCTCCAGTCATCTGGATTCATTGAACAGATAGGAATCAAGACTGGAGATGACCCTGAATTGTGCTAATCAAGGTTAAGTGATTTGTCCAAGGTTGCACTAGTAAGAGTCAAATGTCCACTGTGCCACCAAGCTACCCTATATTTTACAGATAAGGAGCAAGCAGGCTAAATGACTTGCTCAGGATTACACATTAAGTGTCTGAGGTTAAATTTGAACTCATATCTTCTTGACTCCAGGTCCAGTAATCTATCTACTACCTGCCATCTAACTGCCTACTTTTAATTGACCCTGATTTTTGATTTGCACACTTCTTTGATTATGTCCTTTATACCATTCATCTTTTCAGTATTTTGTAGCCTACATAAACACACTCTGTTCCAGGCCACTCACTGTACATCTCTCTGGTGTCCTTTGGGTGATTTTCAATTCAATCTCTTTACAAACTACAGTGATCCATGACTTGGGGACCTGCAAAATCCAGGAGAATAATGTTGCTAACAAGATAAACCTTGGTGTAAGGTTGATACTTGGAGAATATCAATAGAATTCTGCCATTTCCTAATACAATCCAACCTTCCTCAGCTATTCAATTCCCAACTGTAAGGTACAAATTTACATTGTAAATATTTATATGTATCTATACGTGCATATTCAATCAGTTGATGTTTCTTCATTCTTTTTTAAGATTTTATTTATTTTTTATTTACACATTACTTACACATTACACATTTACACATTACTAAAAATATTCTTGTTTAAGAGTAAACATAATACCCCCTCCCCCACAAAAATATAAAACCTCATGAGAAATAAAGGAAAAGAAAGAGAAAAAAATGTGTTTTAGCCTGTGTTCTGATACCATTAGCTCTGTCTCAAGAGGCTCACTTTCTTTATCATAAGTCCATCATAGAAGTTACTTCCATATTTTTCCACAGTTGCTGTTACTGATTGTAATTCCCTCTGTCCATTCCTCCCCATTACCATCTATTATATTTTCTCTCTCCTTTCACCCTGTCCCTCTTCAAAAATGTGCTGTGGAGCAGCCGAGTGGCATAGCGGACAGAACGCTGGCCCTGAGGCCAAGAGGCCCCAAGCCTACATTCCACCCCAGAGACCCAGCAACCATCCAGCCCCATGGTCCCAGACAAGACACTCAATCCCACAACCTTGCAAAAAGTAAAAAAGAAAATGTGTTAAATTTGACTATCCTCTCCTGTGATCTACCCTCTACTCTATCACCTACATTCTCCCCCCCTTTCCTCCTGTCCCCTTTCTCTCCTTTTTACTGTAGATATCTATTCCCTATTGAATGTGTATGTTTTTTCCTCTCTAAGTCATTTCTGATGAGAATGAATGTTCCCTCATTCCCCCTTGCCTTCTCCCCCTTCCATACCATTACAAAAACTACATGAAATATCTTTCATATGAAATATCTTAGCCTATTTCACCTCTCCTTTCTCTTACTCCCAGTACATTTCCCTTTTAGGCATTGACTCCATTTTTACATTATATTATAACTTCAAATTCAGTTCTCTCCTGTGCTTCATCTATAAACGCTCTTTCTACCTGCTGTATTCAATGAGAAGGTTCATATAAGTATTATCAGTATCATCTTTCCATGCAGGAATACATGCAGTTCATCATCATTAAGTCCCTCATAATTCACCTTTCTCCTCCACTCTCTGTGCTTCACCTGAGTCCTGTATTTGAAGTTCAAACTTTCTGTTCAGCTCTGGTTGTTTCAACAGGAACATTTGAAATCACTGTTTCATTGGAAGTCTGTCTTTTCCCTTGGAAGAGGATGTTCAGTTTTGCTAGGTAGTTGATAGTTGCGTTCCAAGCTCTTTTTCCTTCCAGAATATTATATTCCAAGCCCTACAAGCCCTTAATGTAGTTGCTGTTAAGTCCTGTGTGAACCCGACAGCAGCTCCATTATATTTGATTTGTGTCCTTCTGGCTGCTTGTAATATTTTCTCTTTGACTTGGGAGTTCTGGAACTTGGCTATAATATTCCTGGGGGTTGGTTTTTTTGGACCTCTTTCTGGGGGAAATCGGTGGTTTCTCTCAATTTCTATTTTGCCCTCTGCTTCTAGGATATTTGGGCAAATTTCCTGTAGGAATTCTTTTAAAATGATGTCAAGGATCTTTTCCTGGTCATGACTTTCAGGCATCCAAATAATTTTAAAATGATCTTTCCTGAATCTGTTTTCCAGATCAATTGTTTTTTTTTTCAATGAGATATTTCACATTTTCTTCTAATTTTTCATTCTTTTGGTATTGAAATATTGTATCTTGGTTTCTCACAAAGTCATCAGCTTCTTTTGGCTCCATTCTACATCTGAAGGATTTGTTTTCTTCAGAGAGCTTTCTTATCTCCTTTTCCATTTGGAAAATTCTGCTTCTTAAAGCATTCTTCTCCTCAATAACTTTTTGAACTGTTTTATCCATTTGATCTAAGCCAGTTTTTAACATATCATTTACTTCAGCATTTTTTGGATCTCCTTGACTAAGCTGCTGACTTAGTTTTTATGTTTTTCCTGCATCTCTCTCATTTCTCTTCCCAATTTTTCTTCTACCTCCCTTAATTTATTTTCAAAATCTTTTTTTTGAGATCTGTCATGGTCTGAGCCCATCTTCTATATTTCTTGGAGTCTTTAAATGCAGAAGCTTGGACTTTCTCATCTTCGGAGTGTGTGTTTTGGTCCTCCATAGGATCAAAGTAATTGTTTATGGTCAGGTTCTTTTTTTCCTCTGTTTACTCATTTCCCCAGCTTGTGCCTGTTTTGGGGGTGCTTCCTGAACTTTTGAGTATTGTTGGGACACCCCCACAAGGACTTCAGTGTGCGAGGCTCTGACTGCTCTCCTGGTCTGTGTATGACCACAGACTTACCACTCTGTCACAGGGCTGTGAGGGAGGGGGAAGCTCCCTGCTCTATGGGGGGCCTAGACTGCAACCAGCCATCTGAATGTGGTCAGAGCCCCAGAGTCCTGTTCTAGGCACAGGGGACAGACAGTAGCGGTCTCCCTCCACTCCCTTATCTTCAGTGGGGTGATTGCTCAAGGTGAAGCTGCCTGGAAGGTCTTGCTGGGCAATTCCACGGGCTTGCTTCCATTTCCTGGATCTGTGCTGAGTGCCTCCCCCCTCACCCCCACCCCCAAGGTCCTGGGCTTCATGTTTGCTCTGGCAGAGGCCCCCCTGCTGATCTTCCAAGTTGGGGTTGGTGCTCCCTTGGGTGCAGGTCAGGAAACTGCTTCTGCTGTCTGGAACCACTACTCCCAGGCACCCTGGGGCTGTTCCCAGGAGTCTGAAGTTACTTTGCTCTGGTGCAACCACCCCTCCAACCCCATGGAACAGTTTTTCCACTATTTTCCAGGTTACCTTGGACTAGAGAATTGCCTCACTGGATCTTTTTGAAATATTTTGGAGAGAGCACCTAAGAGAGGCTCTTCTCCTGCTGCCACCTTGACTCCTCCCCTTTCCCCTTTATTCTTTTTTTTTTAGGTTTTTTTGCAAGGCAATGGGGTTAAGTGGCTTGCCCAAGGCCACACAGCTAGATAATTATTAAGTGTCTGAGGTCAGATTTGAACTCAGGTACTCCTGACTCCAGGGCTGGTGTTCTATCCACTACACCACTAGCTACCCTGTCCCCTTTATTTTTGAAGAAAAGCATGACATCCGGGAAGTGATGTCATGCCAAGCACATGAATTGGATTTGCCTGAGGGGTGCTGTGCTAAGTTACCAGCCTTACTTTCACCTCCAGAACATCTGGGTTCAGTGGCCTGATAGAAATCAAGACTGGAGTTGACCCTGGATGAATTTAATCATGGTTAAGTGACTTGCCCAAGGTCACACAACTAAGTGTCAAGTGTCTGAGATTGGGTTTGAAATACTCCAAATCTGGTGCTCTAACTACTGCACCACCTTGCTGCCCAATAAGTCAATAAACAATTGCTAAGTATGTATGGTGTACTAGTAGTCACTGTGCTAAACATTAGAGATACAAGGAAGGTAAGGACAGCTTCTGCCCTTGATGAGTTCACAAATTAATAGAGGAGACAACTTGCAAATAGCTTTGGGCAAACACATATATGCAAAGTCAACTGAAAATAATCAATAGAAGGAAAACACCAGTACCAGAAAAAAGTTTCATATAAGATGGGGTTTTAGAAAGGTGGGATTTTTGAAAGAATCTAGAAAAAAAACAGGAAGACAGCCAAGAAATGTCCCCAGAACTTGTATATGGAGAGCATTATGTAAGGAACAACAAGGAGACCAGGGTTTTCAGAACACAAACTATGTAAGAAGATTGGTGGTGTATGTCTATGTATGTGTGTATGTGTCCATGAGAGGTGCACACAAGTGAGCATGTATGTATTTGTGTGTGCATGTGTGCATTCATGCCTTTGTGGATGTGTTTGTGTGTTTGTATTTGTATGGTGAGTTATGAAGAGTAGTTAATAACAAACAGAAGACTTTATGTTTGATCTTAGGGGGTGATAGGGAGCCACTAAAGCTTTCTGAGTATATGGTCTTCAGTGGGTACCTGGACTGTCCACTTTCTTTCCCTCTTTGTGCATCCATAAAGGCCCTTTATCATGCCTTTCTCACATCTTTCATATAATATTCATATAGTCATATATGTATATACCCTTTGTATAGCTATCTATGTGCAATTCACACCATTTATATCAAAATATAGCTCTTGATATATATCATCTATAAATAAAATTTGATATCTCATGTATAAATATATGTGCATATGTGCATATATATGTGTGTATATTTACACATATATGCAATATAAGGGAGATAGTATGAACTGCTTATGCCTATATGTTTTAATGGATTTTTTACTGTCAAAAAACAAGGGGAAGACCCTTAGTCCTTTGAGTGCCCCCTTTCTTCCCCCAATAAAATATGAGCTACAAAAAGAAGTGTCCAGAAGCCAGATAACCTGGGCTTTAATCCTGGCTCTATCGCTTAATCCTAGTGTGACCTCAGACAAGTCTTTTTAACCCCTTGGACTTCACTTGACTTAACTGAAATATAAGAGAGTTGAACTAGATGACCTTCCAGTTCCAATTTGTGATCTTATGATGTCTATTCCCAATACATTCCCTGATGGAAGCCTCTAAGCTTGGAAGAACTAATTCAATGAAAATATTTGGATTTCTTTTCCCATTAGGAAATATGTTGCTCTTGTGTTTTGATAACAATGCCTATAACTACCAGCAATTGTGACAAGAAAGTCAAGGATAATACCTTGGCATCTTCTTTTGTGAAACATCAAATCTTATTAGGAGATGGGGTGGGGGGTATAAAAAAACATCAAATCTTGACTTCAAATTCTGTTCCCATGGCTACTTTCATTCTAACCTAACCCTAACTCTAATTCTAAAGAATTCTATCATTTGGCATCAATGTCAATGACCCACAATAAGTTTAGTCTAGTTAATTCATTGGATGGAACAAAGTGTTCTAACGAAGCCATAGGCTTGGATTTCATTGTATTTCTCATAGTACATATTATACTATATTCATATAATACATATATCTATCTTATATATGCATATACATGTACAAGACTAACATAGAACTCACTCCTAACTCTGATGGTCCTTGAACCCAGGAAGACAAGGTGAAAATATAAATAGATCAGCAAAGCACATGATCTCACTATCAATGGAACAACTTTAAGGATGTGGATTAGAAGAGCCCATTTAGCAAAAAGAAATAATTTATTTGAATGTTTAGCTGCATTTTATGTTGCCTGTTACTGCTTATAAATCATATGATTTTGTCTGAGCCTATAATTTTATGTTTTGAGATTCTAAGAGGGAAAGTTGGCCCATGGAAGAAACTTTCCAGTTTCATTCCAGAGTTGGGGTTAAATGGATTAAAATGAGAATTTCTGAAATGTTGGTAATTTACTGAAAATATTCTGGAATTAACATAATAGATTGCCTTTGAATTCAGAGAAAGGGAGAAAATTAACTAGGAAATCAGTGAGTAGTAGAGAGGGATGGGAGTGGTGGTTGTCAAATGAATCTGAAGGATCCTGCATCACACATTCCTATCTTCTAAGAGCTACAGCAACATGAAGCTTCCTTGACTAAAATCAAATCTCCTCTTCCTTAAACCCCAAAGAAATCCTTATACAATCTTTCATTTCAGTAAATTTTGATTTTCATATTTCAACTTTCTTTAATAATAACTACAACAGTGATGATTTATTAAGTACCTATTATATGTAAGGCAACGTAATAGGTCTGGATAAGAAAAAGCAAAAATAAATCAGTTCCTGACCTCAAAGATTTTACATTCTATTGAAGGATATGATATCAAAACAGATAAATATATAAATTAATATGAGGAAGGGGAGATTACTAATAACAATTAGTAATTAGTATATGGTCAAGACAGACTTCCCAGAGGAGATGATACATGAATTAAGTCTTCAAGGAAACCTAGCATTTTAAGAGATAGTGATCATTCCAGAATATATTCCAGGGTTAGGAGACTACCTTTGCAAAGGTATGAAGGAGGAGATGGAAAGGTCCTGCAAATAGATCATTTTGACTGAAAAGTATAGGATGTGAAGGGGAAAATGTATCAATCCTGGAAAGGAAGATTGAAATTGAATTGAAGGGTTTAAATGCTAACTGGGAAATTTAACAATTTTATTCTAAAAGCATGGATATTTACTGGAAGTATTTGAGCATGGAAGTACCATGTTCAGACTCCTGCCTTAGGAAGACTTTTTTGGAAGCTAATTTGAGAATGGATTCAAAAGGAGAGAGGCTGTAAGCAGAGTTCATTTAGGAGGTAAAGGCAGGAGATAACAATGGTCTGAATGAAGGTGGTGTGAATTAAGTAAGAAAGATGGAACTGAAAAAAAAAAGGTTGTGGGTAAAAATTGACAAGTGATTCAAGATTGATGTTGAGGTTGTGAATGAAAATGATTGGCAAGAAGGATGCTACCAACCATATTAGACAGGAAGTCTAGAGGAAGGAGTGACTTCAATTGACTAATAGTTCAATATAAGACATGTTGAGATGAGCGGAAAGAGATAAGGTAGTAAAAAAAAAGAAAAAAGAAGAGAGGGTCATTTTTTAATGGAGTAAAAAGAACAGAAATAAGATCAAGCAAAGAGGATATTGAAAATTTATTGTATATTTAAAAAGAAAAGCAAGCCCAATAGATACTTGCAATTTCATGGGCAATCTTCTACATTCTGCTTTGTATATGCTAATGTTCATTCACTTTGATGTTTATTATGCTCAGAATAAAAAATAAATAAATTTTTAAATGAAAATATGATCTCTGTGGTCCTTACCAACCATTACAACATAATAGGTATTTAATAAATGTGTGTTGGTTCATTTATAGGTCTGTTTCCTTCCAGCTTTAAATCTATAAACATAAATATGTCATGTGTCCCTAAGAATTTTTGTAAACTGAGAGCAGGCCGACACTGTCCAAAAGTATTTGGCAAACTACAGGTTTAAACTAAATGACTCAGGATAACTGAGGTTAATTACTTTGTGAGATGAGATGAATGGTTCTGAGTTCAATATCTGAAACAGAAACCTCACCTGGCAATTTGTCCTCCTCCCCCTTTTGCCTTGATAGCGCATACATCTGGCCTTTCAGATTTCTGCTTTCTAACACTGGGAGCATTCGCAGGTCTAACTGTCAATTAGTGTTCTCCTCAGCTACAATAACCATTGTCATGTTTTCTGATCTGGGCATGTAGATCCAAATAATTGATGAGGCCTGTCAGCAGCAATTTGAACAAAGGCAACTGAACAAACAGACCTTGTAGATAGAGCTTTATTTATTAAGATGACCCCTTAGTGAACATTTAAGATTCAGAATTTCCAGATGAAGCTGATAAGAAGAGTTGGGGGAAACAGATCTTCATTTAGAAAGTAGGCATTCTCATTATTACATGTTGTATTCTCCTATTTTTTCCCCAAAATTTTAATCCATCTTCCTGAGGAGAGGGGAGGACAGGAAAGAGACACACCAACCACTAGAATTCTTTATAACATTTCAGCTCAGTTCCACATAGAGAATGATTGATATTCATTGGTAATATGAGAAATTGCATTTGAAATATCAGGAAGAAAGTTAATCAGCACACATTTATTAAGCACCTACTACACATTAGGACACAAAACATAAATACCCTGATCTCAGTGTCTGAGAAGTAGGTAAGGAAATCCAAGACCTTCAATGTCATACATACTCTTATTCCAACTCTACTCATTTCTGGTGGACTGGACTGATGGGTCCTGAGGAAGAGAAAGAGATAGGTCATGCATAAGAAGGGTATCTGAAAATATTGTGTTAGGTGCTAAGGATATTAATACAAAAATTAGAAAGTCAAGGGAGGAATGTATATTTGACTTATTCAATTGAACTCATCATTATCAGCAGGCCTCTATTGTGTGCTAAATATATATGATATACATATATATGTATATATATTATATATATATATATGTGTGTGTGTGTGTGTGTGTGTGTGTGTGTGGCTTTGCTATAAAAAGTAAAAGAGAATCACAGATAAACAAGACAGTGTTTATTGTCAGACATTTTGGTTTGAGGAATGGGGGATGCATGAAAAATTAGCCAAATTCAACAAGGCTAGCCCCAAGAATAGGTATTGCAATATAAAGACCAAAAAAATCCTTTCTCTTTAAAGAGTTTATATAGAGGGGTTGGTGGGGGGGGGGGGCTAATACCATGTCCAGAAATAAGAAAACATAAAATATCTACAAAATAATTTCAAGAGGGTGCCTGATGACAATAAGAAATGATTGAAAAAGGCCCCCATAGGATGAGACACCTGAGCAGAACTGCAAAAAAGGATAAAAGATTCTATGAGTTGGAGTAGAGGAGAGAGTTCATTGTTGAATTGGAGGGTATGGGTTGAGTGAGATGTCAAAGTACAAAGTCACAGAAATAGGAAATGGAATACTGTATATGTACGGCAATTAGTAGGCCAATTTGACTAGAATAGGGAATATATGAAGGGACTAATTTGAAATAGATAAACTAGTTGTTTCAATGGATTAGTCCTGAACTTGAACTCAGGAATATTTGAGTTTGAATCTTGTTCATGTGCATGTCTGTGTATATATATATATATGTATATATATACACATATATATGTATATATATATACACACACACACATGCAAATACATATACATATGTATATATTGAGAGAGAATAAGAGTAAAATTTTAGCTATATTTGTATATATATATTTAAGTATAGTTATATATGTATTCAGTTTTATATATATATATATACATAGATCTAAAATAGGATTTCATTTCTCTATATAAGGTTTTATGAAATATATGGAAATCCAAATATAGAGATATGTATTATCTTTATCTTTCTTTTTGTCTATCTAGCTATCTATCTAATCTAGTAAAATTTCACTAATTAGGAAAAGGCAGTCTGACCTATTAAATATTTTAGAGGAAATATATTTTTATTATTTTCAGTTGCATAAAATATCAAGTTATATTCTAATAAAGAGAGTTATAGCTAGATTCGCATGATCATGATTTTGTTTCAATGTGTCAAAGTTGTGAGGGGATAGGATGTCACTGAGTAGATGGCTACCTCCTCCTTTAATTGGTCACATCCTAATTAATTCTTAAACATTCTAGCCCTACCCTGTCCCTTTCCTAGGTGGTGGTCTTTTCTTCTTAGGCCATGTATTTACAACACCAACCTCCTAAACATGGGGACTACATGTCCCATCTCTTTCTCCTCAGTATTAATTAATCCAGTACATCAGAAATGGGTGGAATTCAGTAAGTGTAACTATGACACTCAAGGTTTGGATTTCCTTATCCACTTCTCAGACACTGAGATCAGAATATTTGTGTCATGTCTTGGGTATTTAGACTATTGGAGTATGGATTGTTGCCTTATCATCCCTGATATTGAGCAGAGAAGCTAAAGAAATTTTTTAAGATGTTAGTTTCTCTCTAATTTTTCAAATTAGAGAGTTTGATAGATGACCTCTTAGGTCTCTTCTAGTTCTAAAACTATGATTATACCTATTGACTGGTGTTCCAAGAAAGTATGAGGTCCCTCTCCAAGATGACACCCCCCTTTTCCAACTGAATTTGTCTTAAGGAAACTTTCTGAGGCATTTGCTGCAAGGAGCAAGAATTGAAATTTATGGTTAGAGTTATAAGATCTTATCTACTAAAGAACCTATTTTAAGTTTTATAAGAATCCTTTATTTCTATATAGACCTACTTTGTCAAACCATTTAAAACCACCTTAGCAATACCTAGTTTTTATTTAGTTAAACAATCTCTCCTCTGGTTTCTTTCCCCCTACCTTGTTCATTAGATTAGTTTGCTCAGTAAAACCATCTAATAAATATTCATATATATATATATATATATATATATATATATATATTGTCAACATAAATGTTCCAAATATAAACTGCAAGTCAACACATTACCAATGCCAAGTAAATAGGGTTAATGAGGACTTACTATAATGTAGTCGCTACTGAGGGGCTAAAAGAAAGAATCAGGCAGACTTCTTTGTCAATAAAAGGCTCTTTATTATCCATAGGAATTTGCCTGTCATCTCCAAAGAGCAGGATATCTCTGCAAATTAATATTCACCCAGGATATCAATTTTTTTCATTGCTTCATACATGATAATAAGGTCACATACTGGCAATAGGCTCACCCACTTACCAAATACAAATGTTCAGAAGATAATTTGGCCTGCCATACCTCCTCAAACCAACTCAAACTTCCAGGGAATTAAATTTGCCATAGTCACTAAAGCACACCATTCCCTAAGTTAGGGTCTCTTAACTTGGGTCCTATAGATCCTTATATAGATTGCAAGGGATCTAGGATTGCAAGGGATCTGGGAATTTGTATGGATTAAAACCTTTATATTTACTTTGATAATTGGTTTCCTTTATAATCCTTTGTGTTTGTCTTTACATATTTAAAAGTATTATTTGGAGAAATCTATTTACCAGACAGACAAAACAAGCCAAAAAAAATGTTAAGCAATTCCAACCTTAGGGGAAATGTATGTCATGGACCATATCTGGACAAAGGTCGTTAGGGCAGCAGAATCTCAGCTTCTGAGAGTTGGAAGGGACCATAAATGACACAATCTTCAATACTCAGACAGCAATATTCTCTACAAAATTTGCCTGTCAATTAAGGAGTCATCAAGCTATTTTTGGAGGATCTCTAGTAAAATGGAAGCCAGAACCTCCAAGAAGGACTTCTTACCATTTTGGTTCTTTTAGATACACTGTATTTACATCTGAACTACTTGCCTGAGGAAAGGTTCATGGATGAGAATGATCTTTCAACCATGGATTAGTTTGTATTAAAATCCCAAGACTGGAGACTGTTGGGAAGTGCTTGCCAATTGTCTCTCAAAAAAAAAAAACCCCAAAACAAACAAACATGTAACCTAAACATAGTTTAAAAGTTTAATCCCACAACTAACATTTTACCCATCACTTTTTAATCAGTTTACATTTTCATTGCTTAAAAACATTTTGTTTTACTCAATCAGAATCCATCTTCTTATCCTCTGATCCCAATCTTTTCACCAACAGAACTAAACCCAACACAAACATGGATAGTCAATCAAAACAAGTTTCCACACTGGCCATGTCTTTAAAAAGTGTCTTATTTTGCATTCTGAGTCCATCATATGGGTAGCAGGTTGGTTATTATATTACTAAGGTTTCAGCAAAATAGGTTTTTAATGCATTTATATTCCATGACTTGTTTATCTGCTCTCCACTTTATAGTTAACCCATCAGAATTTCCTTCTTTGCCACTTCAAAAAGATACAAATATTTTTAAACATCTTTAGAATTTGTTCTATTTAAGACCAGTCTCTTTCTTTAATTAATTTTCCCTTAATTCCTTCTCCTTTTTTTGCTTTTCCTCTTTTCATTACTTTTTTAAGTTTAGAAAATCAACAAACAATAAACCAAGTCCTTATCTGTAGCATTTGCTGATTTTCAATAGAAAATTTTACATTTGTCTCTCAAACCATTTTGAGATGATTCCAGCAGACCCTTCTTGGCCCTTCACAGAGATGGAAAATGTCACAACTTTAGGTAAAGGGCAGACCTTGATGGGCCACATGGCTTATCTCTATCAATAACTGGATTTTGTTTTCATTGCTTATATCTCCTTTGTTAAACCAGCAAAACAAATTCCTTAGGTTACATGCCTAGCATTCTCCTTTAAAGCCTTTGCCTACATTTCTAAAACACAAAAGAAAGAAAATACACACCTTCAGGTAAGGTTCTTCTAGCTCAAATATCTGGGATAATAGTCACCTATACCCAGAGATTGACTGCATTTATTTCAATTATTATACACCCCGGTGATCAGCTGTAATCGGAAGGATTGAATTGTTGCCATTAGAGATGCCATAATGAACCCAAAAAGGCTCTGAAGGACTCTTTTGCATTCTGAGAGATATGACAATCAGGGTCAAAATGCTGAGCACAAAGCTAATGGTGGCAAAATTGCAGGACAAACCTCAAAAGGTCTTTATGATTCCCGCATCACCAGGGGAAAGTGAAATAACCTTGGAGCACCTTAATGAGGTTGTTAAGGTCATTGGGGGTACTATCTAAATTGGTAGTCTGTAGGGGAATTGCTTTAAGGTATTTGGTGATATCTTTCAGAAATGTGAATTTGGACAGGGTTGCTTTCAGGGTGACAGAAGTATCAGCCATGATATTTCAAAAGGAAGCACCACTTCCTGAACTAAATGATTTTCCTGACACCATTATTTCAAAATTCATGAGAAAGACTGGCTGTTAGGTTTACTATCAAAAAGATAACTAGGGCCAGAAAGCTATAACATTTCTAGGACCTACTTAGTGTCTAGTATGTAGTAGAAGTTTAATAAATGCTGGCTGAATTTGTCTGCATTACAATATTTGTCTCTATTACAGAAAGACAAAACAATTGCAATATTTCTCACTATCTAGTGTTTCCCTGCTTCAAAAAGAGACCTAGCCTTGAAGCCAAGGACAGTCATTTCTCTGATTTTCAGGAAAATATCTAAGGCTCTAAATTATAGACAAATTAAAATGTTACCTACCAGGCAGCCAAAAATCACAGGTTATTTATTGTAAAGACTTATTTATATAAAGAAAATGTGATGGGTTTGTTAAATTGCAATTGGGTAATAACAACAATTAAAATGTATTTTAAAAGAAAAAAAGATGGTTGATTAAGTCATTGACTTGAATGAAATTAATTATGAACTTTTGGGTTTTTTTTAGTTTTTGCAAGGCAATAGGGTTAAGTTATTTGCCCAAGATCGCACAGCTAGGTAATTATTAAGTGTCTGGGGTTGGATTTGAACTCAGGTCCTCCTGACTCCAGGGCAGGTGGTCTATCCACTATGACACCTAGCTGCCCCATGAACATTTCTAAAGAATAGTTTGCCTACCCATCTAGTCATTATTTTAATAAATATCCACTTAACTCCCACAGTGTATATAGTTAGATATTGAGATAAATATAGAAGAAATAAGATTGGTACTCTGAGTTCTCTAAGAGTTAAGACTTTCCTCTTTTTTTTGCATGCTCAACCCTTAGTCAAGAACCTGCTTCAATAGTAAGAACTTAATAAATGCTTCTTGATTGATTGATTGATTCGACCTGACAAACTGACATCTAAGGAGCACAGGCTAGTTTAGTGAATTGTTGTTTCTGGTCAGCTCAGCAACCCTCAGAGATGGATGATCCCTCCCACGGCTTTCTCATGCTTCTGAATATATTTGTGTCTAGCAGCATTGGGCTCAGAGGGGCATGAATATAAAAATGAACAGCAATTTAACTACTTTGGTTCATGCTAAAACTCAATTCATTCTGATATTATCTATATTTTGGTTTGGAAAGCTTAGCTCATTTCTTCTCTAAGAGTGGTCAAGTCCCTATGATATTTTCTGCTGAATCTGCACTCTATAGTCTACAGAATTCCCAATGACTGATTGAGATGCCTTGGGAAATTCATTGCCTGCTTTATGGCCTTGAGTGAACAACTTTCAATTTGGATTTTTTTTTTAGGAAAGATTTTATTTATTTTGAGTTTTACAATTTTCTCCCTAATCTTGCTTTCCTCCCTCCAACCCCCACAGAAGGCAGTTTGTTTGTACTGCCTTGATCTAAGTTGAATGTGATGAGAGAGAAATCATATCATTAAGGGGAAAAAAGTCCAAGGGATAGCATAATTACATAATAAGATAATTTTTTTAAATTAAAAGTAATGGTCTTTGGTGTTTGTTCAAACTCCACAATTCTTTCTCTGGATTCAGATGGTATTCTCCATAGCAGATATCCCCAAATTGTGCCTGATTGTTGCACTGATGGAATGAGCAAGTCCATTAAGGTTGATTATCACTCCCATGTTGCTGTTACAGTGTGCATTGTTTTTCTGGCTCTGCTCATCTCACCCAGCATCATTTCATGCAAATCCTTCCAGGCTTCCTTAAATTCCCATCCCTCCTGGTTTCTAATAGAACAATAGTGTTCCATGACATACATATACCACACTTTGTTAAGCCATTTCCCAATTGAAGGACATTCACTTAATTTCCAATTCTTTGCCACCACAAACAGGGCTGCTATGAATATTTTGTACAAGTGATGTTTTTTACTCTTTTCCATAATCTCTTCAGGATTATGGACCCAGTAGTGGTATTGCTGGATCAAAGGCTATGCCCCCTTTTTTGCCCTTTGGGTGTAATTAATTTGGATCTTTTTTTAAAGAAATAAGAAGATATGAAATCTTGAGGAATCTATTCCTCAAATTCCATAAATGTCTAGATTCATAAGGAATCATTCATTCATTCATTCAATCAAAATTTATTAAAAATTAGTACCAGGCATTGCACTAAGTATTAAGAATACAAAAAGGCAGGTAGATGATACAGTGGGTAGAGCAGTGACCCTGAAGTCAGGAGGACCTGAGTTCAAATGTGGTCTCAGACACTTAGCAGCTATGCGACCTTGGGCAAATCACTTACCCCTGACTGTCTTACATACAGGGCTATCTCTAGTAATCCTGATTCATATTCAACCACTGGATCCAGGTGACTATGTAGAAGATACTGGTGACATAACACAGTATCCCCTCACTAAAATTCAATTTATGTACTTCTTATGACATCACCTCCCTGAAATCATGGTATTCTTTGAAAACAAGGACAAATATCATCAGGAACTTTTCTAATCAAATGGGGATGCATGCAAACACTATATATACAAACATAGATACACACACACACACACACATATATATAATATACATCTGTATATAGATGTATATATGCACACATACACATACACACATATACCTAGTTATATGTAGAATAAATAGCAAATAATTGACAAAGAAAAGGTACTAAAATTAAGAGGGATTAGATATTTCCCATAGAAAATAGGATTTGGGGAACTTGAAAGAAGATGGAGAATCTGGGGTGGATCAGAGATAAGGAGAAAGGAGGAGAGTCAGAGAAGATGTCTAGAACAGAGAGATGGAATATCTTGTTCACTAGATGGAAGAGTATGTGCTAAGGAATAAGGAGTAGGAAGACTGGAAAAGCAGAAGGGGCTACATTATAAAGGATTGTGAAAAAAATAGGGAATGACTAGACTTTATTGAATAGAGGGTGGTGACAAGGTCAGATATGGGTTTTTTTTTAGAAAAATATGGAGGATGAATTGAAGAAGGAAAAAAAAAAGAGTTGAGGTAGACCAGTAGGCCATTGCAATAGTCCAGTAATGAGCTAAAGGGTGTCTGCGCTAGAAAGATGGCTGTGTTCAAGAGTTGTTGCAAAGGTGGAAATTGATAGATTTTTGGCAGTAGATATGAGGTGGAGAGAGAGAAAATGAGAAGTTGAGAATGACTCTTAGGTTGTGAGCCTGAGATAGGAAGGGGGAGGGTAATGATACTCTATGGTGGTCATACCACTCCCAAGTTTGTACATTTATGAGAACAGCAGCTCAGAGATCAGGGAAGATGTCAACTGGTTTATTTTCCACATTCCTCCCTGGGAAGAGATCCCAAGTTTTTTCCGTTCTTTCCACCCATACCTATATAAAAGTGCTTTATCTGTCATTTCTAGGTCTGCTAAGGTCATATTCTTTTTCTCCTAGACAGTAACAAGTACAATAAAACTTACATTTTGCCCTTAATCAGTTCAAATTGGACAACTTAGAACAGTCCAATGGGTTTTGCCCCAAATTGAAAAAGTCACATCTTCAGAACTAAAGCTTCAACATATTCTACAGGTTGTTAGCCTTGTAAATAAATACCAAGTTCTCTCTGACTTGGATTAAGTAGAATAAAAAAGGACAAAAAAATCCCAGGATGAAATTTTGTGATAACTATTCATGATATTTTGAAAAAGGGGAGAAAAAGAATAGCTAGTTCTATTTGGGTATGCCCATTAAGGGTATGTATTTGCTTAGTTCAAGTAAGAGTCAATAGATCTAAATATGTATGTGTTTAATGAACTAATGTATTTGTATTTACTTATATAAGTAAACAAAAATCTCAAAGTCAAGGGGACAGAGTCAAGATGGAATGGAGGCAGGAATTTCCACAAGCTCTCCCCCAGACCACTCCAAATACCTTTAAATAATAACTCTCACCAAATTCTATAGTGGAACCCAAAGACAGACTGAGTGAAACAATTTCCCAACCCATGACAATTTGGAAGATCCAGGAAAAAGGGCCCAGGCTATGCCAGAGCGAACCAGCTTCAGCCATCTAGGAAAAGATGTTGGGATACCTGAGTCCCTGGAGGTGCATGGGTCTGTGGCAGCAGTGGCAGTTTCCAGACTTCTCAGTCTAGAAATTGCCAAGGACAACTTGGGAGGTCAGTAGGAAAACTCTGCCAAACCAGAGTGAGCTTGGAGCTCAGCCCAGTGCAGGCCTTGGCACAGACTTCTCCCCAGGGACCAGGCACAGGCCTAGGAAGTTACCAGACCAGCAGTTGCTTCCAGAGTTTAGCCCATAGACAATAACAAAGACTTAAAAAAATCAAGTCAGACTGAGAAAATGAACAAACAACAGAAGAAAAAAAATCTGATCATAGACAATTACTTTGACCCTATGAAGAATCAAAATATACAGTAGAAAACAAAATCAAAGTTTCTGTATCCAATGCCTTCAAGAAAAATATGAATTGGTCTCAGACTATGGAAGAGTCAAAAAAAATTTGAAAATCAAATAAGGGAGGAAGAGGAAAAATTGGAAAGAGAAAAATGAGAGCAATGTGGGAAAATCATGAAAACAAAGTCAACAGTTTGGTAAAGGAGATCCAAAAAAATACTGAAGAAAACAGCAACTTAAAAACCAGTTTAGGTGAAATAAAAAAGCAGTTCAAAAGGTCCATGAGGAAAATAATGTCTTAAAAAGCAGAATTGGTCAGGTGGAAAAGGAAATACAAAAGCTCTCTGAAGAAAATAGTTCCTTCAAATGTAGAATGGAACACATGCAAAAAAAGTTACCAAAAATCTCTTTTTTCTTTCTCCTATTTCTCTCAAGAGGTGGGGGGTGGGGGGGGGGGGAGAAAAAAAACCCTTGTTACAAATATGCATAGGTAAACAAAAGGAATTCTTGCATTGTTCATGCCCAAATAACATATGTCTCATTCTTCATAAAACCCATCACCTTTCTGGGAGATGATCTAATGGTTAATTATAAGTCTGCCATGGGGAGGATTTCTATCAGTGGGTTCTAACTTGGCTGAATGAATAATCTTTGTAAAAGTCACTTAATTATTGTCTCCCTAGAGTGGGGAAAAAAGGACCTCAAAGTGAATTGGGTCTCCCCTTCTGACCCCTGTGAATGTGGTTTGGTAGCTTCTTCTTGGGCTGTCAATGCTTTGATGAATCTGTGATCTCAGTGGTGTGGGTTCTTTCTGCATTGGGACAGACTGAAAATCCTTCATACCTTCTCATCTTCGGTAACATTTAATTCTTTCTCAGTGTTTGGCTGTTGTATTAAGAGCCTTCCTCATTATCCCTTACCTCGGCACGAGAGCAGCACATCTCTTATCTTTCACTCTTGTTGCATGATCAACTCATCTCCTATTCTGATCACCTCTCTTTATTATGATTTTTTTCTCTGCTTCTTCATGCACAAAATCCATTTTTTTTTCAAATTTTGAAAAGACATTAAATGTCTAATATGTGTCAAGCACTGTGCAGGATTCTGAGGCAAGAAATACAAATAGGAGATAGTCCTTAACCTCAAAGAATTTAAATCTCCCAAACATGAGGGGAAAATTAGGGAAAGGGGAAGGAACATTCATTTATTAAATGCTTCATGTACTGTGTTGAGTGCTTTACAAATACTTTCTCATCTGATTATTATAATAACCCTAAGAGGTAGGTAATTTATTATTATTATTATTATTATTATTATTATTATTATTACCATTTTTCAGCTGAGGAAATTGAGGAAAACAGTAATTAAGTGATTTTCCCAGGCTTATATAGCTAGTAATTATCTAAGACTGGATTTGAGCTCAGATCTTCCTGGCTCCAAGTCCAGCACTCAGTCTACTGTGTCATGTAGTTAAGACATCATATATAAGAGAATAGCAAGTAGGGAATAGAAATTTGGGTCTGAGGGGTTACAGGGATGGTGGGTGTCACTTCCCTTCCAAAAGCAATAATGGTACTATCTGATTGTTCCCAGCGCAAGAAAAATGAGGCATGGGGAAGTGGTATATATACAACTTAACAACACAAATAGCAAGGCAAAGTGGATGGGTGAATGGGATGTGAAATATGGTCTGGCACCATTCAACTAATTATATCAAAATCAAAAACATTTATAGTGTACTCATTGTATACTAAACTTTGTGCCAGGTAATGAGAATACAAAGAAAAAACAAAAACATGAATTCTACTGGGGAAAGCAAAATGAATGTATATAACTATTACACATTTTTTTCTTCACTACTTCTAAGTGTTTTATAAAGTAAAGCAATAATCTTTTACCATCCTTCTCAATAAGTTAACTTTAAAGAAGTTTATCTTTTAAACCACCATTGTATTTCTCTGCTTGGAAAGAAGATCAAGATATTTTTTGGATTGAGATGGTATCTAAGTTCTCTTGACCTCCATATTATGGAAATTTCTTTACATTAGTAAACTAATGCAATGATGATAGACTATATAGAAATCTCTTCCTTTATCCCAGTACCCATCTTTCTATTAATGACTTGCAAATCACCAATAGTCAGGTGAGATTTATTTTAATTATATGCCTTATCTTCACAATTTTAAACTTTCTTCAAATTTTGAGTTGATTTTGACTCATTCAATATCTTCTAATTCTTCTCTTGAAGAAAGTACCTGTTGTGGGGAAGGAGAAATCAGCTTTATCCTACTTTCAACAAACCCATTGCACTTAGGAAGATTTGAATGGAGAGCCAAGATGTAGATTCTTTTGAATGTCAGGAGAGAGAGAGAGAGAGAGAGAGAGAGAGAGAGAGAGAGAGAGAGAGAGAGAGAGAGAGAGAGAGAGAGAGAGAGAGAGAGAAACAGACTGACTGACAGACAGAGTGGGGAGTGCATTTATAAGGGGAAAAGGGATATAACCAGGCAGCAACAGAAAGGTGAAACAATTAGAGCTGAGGGCACAGGTGAAAGTAGCTGGGAATGGGTATTAGATCAAGGAGCATCCAAGAGAATTGATATGACTGAGATAATCTGAAATAGTGCTGAATAGCCTAGGACTTCCAAGCACTATAGAAAGATTCCTTACTATGTTTGACATAGATACCAACCTATCATTGTGTTGGAGAAAGAGAAAAGTTAATTGAAAGGTCAAGAAACCACCTGTGTCTTTCAGTATGGGGAAGAGACAGGAAATGAAAATGAGTTATCTCTGAAGGTCTAGGCAGAGGCAGTTTTAAGAAAGGTGGCAAGTTGAATGCCTATTTTAGTACTGTCATTTGCCTTGTAATCTATTTTAAATAAAGATTCTTTTACATTACCATGGTGCTATAAAATCATTTCTTACAAACCAAGAGTTTTAGAAGAATATGTAATTTCATGAAAAGTGACTCCAAATAGATGATGGACCCAAACAGATTTAAGAACTCAAATGTAACTTGAGGTACAACATATTCTTGCTAAATATGGGCCCAAGATATCTTTATAGTATATAAGATTTTTATCTTCTTTTTGCTTCTTGATTCTAAGCCATATTTTTCAAGATATTTTTTCATCATTCTTCCATTTTCACTTTGGAAGCACCAAGCACTGTTTTTTTAAATTGACAAGTCAGTCACAAGTGATTGCATTGAAATAAAGGAACTCTTGATGAAGTCCCTCTACCACTGCATGAATAACTTATAGACTTAGAGAGTTTTCTGTGTCCCTGAGAAGTTGGATGACTTTTCCCGAATTATATTTATGTGTCAATATATGTCAGAGGTAAGCCTTGAACTCGGTATTTTCTTGATACTGATATTTCTATCTATGCACTAAATTTCTCTTAAAAGTGTATTATTTTCTTGTATAAAATGATTATTATAGAAATATGTTTCATGAGTGCACATTTATACACTATAATTGAATTGCCTACCAAGGAATGAGGGGAGTGAGGAAAGAAGAGATAAAATTTATAGCTCAAAACTTAAAAAAAGTTCAAAATTGTTTTAATATGTAATTAGGGAAAAATAAAGTATTAAAAAAGCTTAGTGATTAAAATATGTGTTAATTTAATGGGGGTATGGAGGCAGCTAGATGATGCAGTGCAATGGATAGAGCACCAGCCCTGGAGTCAGGAGTACCTGACTTCAAATCCAGCCTCTGACACTTAATAATTACCTAGCTGTGTGGCCTTGGACAAGTCACTTAACCCCAATTGCCCTGCAAAAACTAAAAAAAAAACATTAATGGTGGTATGGATTAGGTGTATCTTGTTCTTGATCCTCTATCACTTCAATGTCTACAACAGATATTGGAAAATAAGTGACCATAATTTTTATGGCAGCTTAAGGTTACCATGAGCATTATACTATAAGAGAATGATAAAGTTTCCATGGAATAATGCTTTTTTCTTGACTTTAGAGGCATAGTAAAACCAGGTTCTACCATTGGTTCCCCAAACAGATCCTATGAGCCTCATTTCTGTTTAGTTACAACTTCCCTTTGTCTTTAGTTCTGCCTATGATGAGAGCATCAATACTGATATGGTCATTGGACAAGGATCTTCCATTGGAGTATCAGCAGACAGGTGTATGCTGAAGTCAACATTGAAATACTATGTGTTTATTAATTCCTTCTATCCTCTTATATCACTATTACATAAGGGCTCACATAAGATGAAAGGTCATTTAAAAATTTTTCATAGTTTTGTGGGTTTCCTTGACCAAGGGATTTACCTAAGAGTCTGAGATTTTCTGTTTATCTGGGCTGGTTCTCAAAAAACAGTTATATTCTATATCAAGCTGAATAAAGTGTTTCCAGTATGGAAGAACATCCAGGGTCTTCCCTCAGAAGGCATGGGCTTCATAACCAAGAGTAGCTACCATATCCTGATAGAGATTCTTGGTAGCACTTTGTGAAAGACACACAATAAAAATGATCACATTCATTTGATTGATAGTTGCAGAATGAACATAGATAGCCAATCTAGAGACATCCAACCAATTCCTTTTCCTTTTACTTTGTGATGAAATATTTTCTCAGCTCAAGTTCTACCTTGCAAATCAAAACTTCTCTGATTTCTTCCTCTTTCCAACTGCTGGTGTCTTCTCCCCTTTCATTCATTACCTGTTTTGTATGGGGTGTGCAGGTAGTACAGTGGATAATGTTGGACTTGGAACCGGAAAGACTTGCTCCCAACAACTATTAGCTATTTGACCTCAGATATTAACCTCTCTTAGTCTCAGTTTCCTCATCTGTTAAAGGGGAATTAGAATTACTGATTTTACAGGATTGCTGTGAGTCAAATGAGATAACTCATGTAAAATATTTTTTAAACCATAAAGTACTATGTAAATGCTTGCTATTACTGTGTTCCTAGAAATTTACATTTCTTCTACTTTGGCTAAAATTGCAGCTCTTTGAAGGCAAGGATTGTTTAACTTGCTTTCATATCCCTAGTGCCTAGTACAATGATTGGAAAGTATTGAATAGATGCTTATTAATTGATTGATTGATTGATTACCTTTAACTTGCCTCCATACATATTTTAGACAAAGATCAATTTCTTTGAGAAGGAGAAAAAGAAAAGAGAAGAAAATCTATTACTAAACCCAATGAAAAAATTTTCCTTGACATTCAATGGTTGAATTTCCTATTAATCATAAAAATGCACTGGTGGAGAATTTTAATAAATCCATTTAATTAAGCGATAAGTTTGAAAAATTAAATTACAATAGACACCATAAATTCCCTTTCATGTGAACTTAATTAAAGAAAGATCCTGGGTCACTGGGATTATACAAGGCATCTCTTACATCCTCCATCTCCTTTATACAGTGCAGTTCAAACAATTATCAATGCAAACACAAAATCCCTGCTAACTGCTGCTTCTAATTCCAGTGCAGCAGCAATATTACAGCAGTCAGTGATGCTTCTACAACATCTGAGGAAGCTACAAGCAGGGAGAATAGTCCCAACAAGGCATCAGGAAAAAAACACATTACTGAGACATGACTTGGTATGTGACCTCAGAAAAATAATTCCCTTAGTCACATACACACCCCTCCCGCTCCTTTAATGGATGTGGTAACAATCCCTCTGTTACCTGCGTCTCTGGGATGTTGTATGAAAGCAAAGATGAGAGGCAGACAGTCCTGAGTTTTGTCTGGTTAATCAGGGTGAAAGCCTGAACAAAGAATTTTCTTTTTAACCCGACCAGAGAAGAAGACAGGAAGACTATTATCTTCATTGTCTTAGACACTCTACTTCTATTAATATTGTCTGAGTTTTTTTGCTAGGAAAAAGGAAAAACTCTTTCCCCTACCCTGATCCTTCCCCTCCTCCTCCCTCCTCCCTTCCTTCCCTCTTCCCTTCCTTCCCTCCCTCCTTCCCTCCTCCCCTTCCTTCCCTCCCTTCTTTCTCTCCTCTTCCTCCTTTCCTCTCTACATACCTCCCTCCTTCCTTCCTTCCCTTCCTCCCTCCCTCCCTCCCTTCCTTCCTTCCTTCCTTCCTTCCTTCCTTCCTTCCTTCCTTCCTTCCTTCCTTCCTTCCTTCCTTCCTTCTTCCTCCCTCACTCCCTCCCTTCCTCCCCTTCCTTCCTTCCTTCCTTCCTTCCTTCCTTCCTTCCTTCCTTCCTTCCTTCCTTCCTTCCTTCCTTCCTTCCTTCTAAGTTGGGTTGGTGGAGACTGTGTTCCAAAGAGAATGCTGTGATCCCTGGGAAATTCAGCACTCTCAATTCAGAGAGCACTGTAGGGGAGTTAGTTCCACTTTTCTGAATGTAGACTGCAGGCTGAGAGAGAAAATGAGGGACACATGTACTCTGTCAGCTCTCTCCTACCATTTGACAATAGCTCTGCCAGCAAGGGGTCTTCTACATCTGAAACTCTCATTTTCCTTTGAATGGAAGTTTAAAATGTCATTTTTCTAACTAAAATCTGAGAATAATCCAGATCTAGGGCCCAAAAGAAAATGACCCCAGGCATATATTAACAGGAATTTGAATGTAAATTCACAGGAAAACTAATCACCCTTCATTTCTGCTGTTGCTATTGTTTTAAACATGCAATTGATACTCTTAGTGGCTAGTTTTGTACCTTTGAGTTATCTTAACGGTATATTGCCGAGCCATGCATGCATGAGTCTTTTCTTACAAAAGGGCTTGGTAAAACGCAATCCTACAGTTACTAAGCATGGGTGGTGAGCCCACTGGGCTAGACACCAAGTTACCAAATAACCTTCCTAAGGCAGAGGAATGACCTAGTACTAGTGGGGTAAACTATAATTTGGTATTGGTGTCAGAGAGAAAAATTCCTCTCTGTCTAACCCACAGGCTTGAGAAAATTCCTTCCTATCCATTTGACCTTGTGATAAGGTAGGTTTGAGAAGGACTTTGTGATATAGTAAAGCAACCCTGGGAGAATTCCTCCCATCTCTCTACATAGATGACGATGCCTTTCTTTATTGAAGTTCCTGCCTCATTCTCAGACTAGCCCCTAAATGAGAGCTGCCTCCTCTTTTCATCTCACCTGCAACCCCTGACCCCTTAGCTCTCCCTTACAATCCATTCCCCTGGGAAAGCAGTAGATCAGAGATCCTAACATCTACTCATCTGTTAATTAAGGGGAGGTCAGAGTCTTTTCCTTAACTCTTTTTACTACTCTGCTTAAGACAGACTTTCAGCTTGACCTGTGCTGATAGTCCTGATAAAAATACTATCAAATAATTAAAACTTAGCTTCAGGGGATCCTTTGTATGTACATGTGTTCTCTTGACTGAACACCAAACTAAGCCCTTGGGCAAGGGGCTTTAGCCTCCCTTGCCCTAGGATCAAGACCATCAACATTAACAGTCCCCTGCTCAAACATTTCTGGTGGTTCCTTCTTGCCTCTAGGGTAAAAGACAAAAGTATCAGCAATTCTCCACCATCTGACTTTCTCCTACCTTTCCACAATTATTTCCTACTCTTCTTCCTGTACTCAGTGTTCTGGTCCACCATCTATTTGCTCCACTTTCTCTTCACTCTACCTTCTATCTCAGTGCCCCTTAACAAGCTATTCTATCCATCTCTATTAGACTTTTCCTTCTCATTGTTGCCTCTCAGAATCTTTATCATCCTACAAGGCTCAGCTCAGGTGCAACCTCCTCCACAAAGCCTCCCAATTTCCCCTTTTGCTGGTGCCCTTTCCCTGCTCCAATTGCCTTTAATTTACTTATCTAGAAACACTTTGTATCCTATAAACTCCTTGAGGGTTAGAAATATTTCTTTTCTGTATTTGAATCTCCAGTACCTAGCACAGAGCTTGGCACATTCTGTAATTGCAGCTTCATAAATTTTTGCTTAATTGAATTTAATTGCATGGTCCTTGACTTCGAGCTGTTTACATGGTTGCAGGCAAGACAACTGAGAGGAGACCATTACTGCTATGCAATTTAGTATTGTTAAATCTTTATCCTTCAGCCACTAAAGGGATTTTCCTAACCGCAGTTCCAATCATGTCACCTCTCCTACCTCCCAATCAATAAATTCCAGTAGCTTCCCATGGCCTCTAGAAGCAAATATAAAATGCTCTGTTTAGCATTCAAAGCTTTTCATACGCTAGCCACCTCCTACCCTTCCAGGAGTCTTACACTTTACATTCCAGCACATATTCTTCAATACATTAACACTGGCCTCCTAGCTGTTTGATAAACAAAATACTCCATTTCTTGGCTCTGTACATTTTCTCTGGTCATTTCCCATACCTGGAATGATCTCCCCTCTCTGCTCCAATTAAATTACCACCTTCTACAGAAACCCTTTCCTAATGCCTCTTAATTCTAGTGCTTTCTCCTTTTAATATTTTTTTATTTATAGTCTATATAACTATTTTGTATATTTTTTGTTGCATATTGTCTTACCCCATTATATTGCAAGCTTCTTAAGGGTAAGGACTCATTTTGTATCCTCAGTACTTAGTACAGTCCCTGGTCTAAGTGTATGATTAATAAACATTTATTGATTCAAAGAAGGTGCTTTAGAGTAATTGGGGAACTCTTTTTTTCTGCATGTGATAGCTGAGTTGAACTTTGAAGAATGGTTAGGAGTTGGACAGACACAGAATGGACAAGCCATTTGGGAGGGGGATAGGAAAAACCAGATAAAGATTTTGAGATATGAATATGGATAACAATTGGGGTGGGAAGGAACAGTGAGATGACTAACCTAAATAGAGTTGAAGATTCATTTGGGGGAGTAGCAGAAGAGAAGGCTATATGGAATCATATTAGAGTAGTTATTGAAAACCAGGCAAAAGTATTGTATTTTATCATTTGGGGAACAAATAATGAAATAGCTTTTATTAAGTGTTAAGCACATATAAACTATGTATAAGGCATACAAACCCAAAATGATATAGCATCTGGCTTCTAATGGGTGATATAAAACATAGAAGGACTGACCTCCAGGAAAAGGGGTTTTGGTCAAGATAGTCACCAGCTTTGTGAGTAGAATCAGGGGATGGATTGTCAGGATCTTTTTCTGCAACAATTTGTTATCTATTGTTCAGCTGTTTCAATCTTGTCTAACTTTCCATGACCCCATTTAGGGTTTTCTTGGAAGAGATACTAGAGTGGTTTATCTCCAGTTCATGTAATAGATAAGGAAATTGAGGCAAATACGGTTAAGTGCCTTGCCCAGAGTCACACAGTTAGTAGGCATCTGAGGTTGAATTTAAACTTAGATCTTTCTGTTTCCAGGACTGGTGCTCTAACCTCTGCAACACCTGATTTCAGTGATAGCATCTGTAGCATCAGTATGATTGTTCTTCCCAAAACAAGAAGTGTAAAGTGGGGAGGAATGTGAGTGAGGAAGTATCTGAAGGATAAGTGTTAAGATTCCCTAGGAGGGGGGTGGCTAGGTGGTACAGTGGATAAAGCACCGGCCCTGGAGTCAGGAGTACCTGGGTTCAAATGCGGTCTCAGACACTTAATAATTACCTAGCTGTGTGGCCTTGGGCAAGCCACTTAACTCCATTTGCTTTGCAAAAACCTAAAAAAAAAGAGAAAGATTCCCTAGAAGGCCCTAGTTTTTGAGGCCAGATGAGATAAGAAGAATCTGGGGGCTAACTAGAAATGGTGGACTAAGCAAATTTGTTCTCACTCACCAATCAGGACAGCTCAGTGTTCGGAAAGAATTCCAAAACTGAAAGGATCAGCATACTATGGGAATTACTAGTTAGAGAGAAAGTCACTGATGGTTATTGAACATAAGAAGTACTTACATTTACATTATTGATTAAAGAAATGCAAATTAAAACAACTCTGAAATACCACCTCACACCTATCAGATCAGCTAAAATGACAAAAAAGGAAAATGATCAGTTTTGGAATGGATGTAGAATTGTGAAGTAATCCAACCATTCTGGAGAGTAATTTGGAAGTATGCCTAAAGGGCATCTCCTTTGATCCAGCATCCTAAAGAGATCATAAAAAAGGTCTGTATCCTAAAGAGATCATAAAAAAGGGGAAAAGATCTACATTTACAAAAAATATTTGGATCAATTCTTTTTGTAGTAGCAAAGAATTAGAAATTGAGGAAATGCTCATCAATTGGGAAATGGCTGAACAAATTTTAGTATATGAATGTAAGAGAGAATTGTAAGAAATGGTGAGTAGGTGGACTTCAGAAAAACCTGGAAAAACTTCTATGAACTGATGCTGAGTGAAGTGGTGAAGTGAGCAGAATCAAGAAAACATTGTATACATAGCAGCAGCATTGCATGATGATCAACTAAGATGGATTTAGCTCCTCTCAGCAGTTCAGTGATCAAGGACAATCCTGGTTTTTTTTTTGTTTGTTTTTGTTTTTGCAAGGCAATGGGGTTAAGAGACTTGCCCAAGATCATACAGCTAGGTAATTATTAAGTGTCTGAGGTAGGATTTGAACTCAGGTCCTCCTGACTCCAGGGATGGTGCTCTATTCCACTGCATCACCTACATGCCCCAATCAAGGGCCATTCTAAAAGACTTGTGATGAAATATGCTACCCATACCCAGACAAAAAACTGTGAAGTCTGAATGCAGACAATGTATACTATTTCTACTTTTTTAAAACTTCTTTTATTTTTTCTTTTTCTCAATGTTTTCCCTTTAGTTCTGATTCTCCTTTTACCCCATGACTAATATAAAAATTTATTAAATAAGATTGCACATGTATAACCTATGCCAATTTTTTACTGTAAAGGGGAGGGGGAGGGAGGGGAGGGAGGTAGAAAAATGGAACTCAAAAGCTTACACAATGATGAATGTTGAAAACTATCTTTGCATGTAGTTGAAAAAATAAACTAACATTGAAAGAAAAAATACTTAGATTTAAAAGATCAAAGAAAAAATAAATAAATTGATGGATCAAGAAAAGATGAAGTCTTAATTCAAAAGAATGTAGTAAAATAGAAATTTAGGGAAAACAAATTAACAATTGCATGAGCATAGGGGCACAGATAGGTCGTGCAGAAGACAGCACACTGGCCCTGGAGTTAGGAAAGACTGATCTGTACTGTGCCCTTAAAAGATGTAGCCGCCATTGAAATGAAGCTTCCATCAGCAGAGTCATGTAGCCATGAACTGTGTTGGTACAGAGCAGTCATCAAACAAAATAATACTAAAGACAGGTGCATAACTACCAAGTAAACAGGTGTGGAATTAGATCATCATAATGATAGCTTCTAATGGTCATTTTAGCAACAACAGAGTAGTTACAATGACTAGGATATAGAGAGGGTCTGAACAACTAAACCATTCTAAAATTATGCTGGAGCGCGTGCTGGAATGCCATTGGTTAAATTTTCAGAGTGAGCATTTGCACCTTGGAAATGGGCAAATGCTACAAACCAGAGTTTGATGAATTGTTTTGTTGATTAGACTTAAGAAAGTTATAAAGGAAATGTCAATAATGCAGATCATGATTACATTCCTGTTCCTCTCCTGACCTCCCACTCTAGCTAGTCATTAAATATTTACTACCACATTCCTGAATTTAACTCACTTTTAGTTCGAGAATCCCAGGACTAGAAGGAAAATTAGAGGTCATTGAGTGGAGCATCTGTTTCTCATATGGAAATCTCCACTATGATATGCATCCCTGACAGTTGATTACCAAATCTCTAGTCAATGGAATATATTCATTAATTCACTAACATTAGAAAATAGTCTTAGAAATATCATGAGTTAGGGGCAGCTAGGTGGTGCAGTGGATAGAGCACTGACCCTGGAGTCAGGAGTACCTGAGTTCAAATCCGGCCTCAGACACTTAATAATTACCTAGCCGTGTGGCCTTGGGCAAGCCACTTAACTCTGTTGCCTTGCAAAAACAAAAGAAAAATATCATGAGTTAATATGTCCTTTGACCATGTTTGGGAAAATGGTTTGCAATCACATCTGAATACTGGAAACTCAGGGCTATATGTAGTATGCAAGGTAGCTTTAATTTCTCATACTGACCCTGTGACATATCAAATATATGCTAAGTTTCCTCTCCACAAATAATCTAACACTCTCAAAGATGTTTGTTAAATTTAGATTATAAGCTGAAACATTTTGTTAAGTTTTTATTTTTCCTTAGTCATTTTTTAAGTGGAAATTCTTCCCCCTCCCTATGCTCAAATTCCAAATTCCAGGGTGTTAAGATAACTTTTGGTGTTAACTACTCAGCACTAACCACCTGTGTTATTTAGGAAAATAATTTTCAGTTCAGTTAATTGGGCTAACAGGGAAATGAAAAGACAAAGCACAGATCCAAAACCTTTCAAATGAAAGGAGTCAGATTCCAGTGAGAGGAAAAAGATAAAACCTAGACCTTTATAGTCTGTGTATATATACTCTAACCAACTTGTTCAACTTTACCTTCTCTTTCTTCCTCTGAGGGTACTATGGTTATTTACCACCCCAAGTCTCATTCTTTCCCATCACCCAGACTATCTTAATCAAGTCTTTAAATCTTGTCCATCTTTTAGGGACCAGCTCAGATCCCACAACTATGAAGCCTTCTTTGACTCCTCCAGTCCTTGTTAATACTCCTTTATCTGAACTTGTTCATATCATTCATTTTCTGCTATTTTTCATTACTCTTCATATATTTAAATTGTCTTATTCTCACCTTTCTAGACTATAATGTCTTTAATCTATATCTATCTAGGCAGTTAGATGGCACAATGTATAGAGTACTAGACTTAGAATCAGGAAGACTCATCTTCATGAGTTCAAATTTGGCTTTAGACACATGCTGTGGGACCCTGGGCAAGTCCTTTAATTGTGTTTGCTTCAGTTCCTTCTCTATAAAATAAGCAGGAGAAGGAAATAGTAATTGCTTTTAGTGCCTTTGCCAAAAAAAAAAACCTCAAATGGATTCGTGAAGAGTCAGACAGTCTGAAGCAACTCACAACTATGTGTATATATATATATATATATATATATATACATATATATATATATATATATATATATATATATATATATACTTATATTTATTTTTAGTTTCCTCCATGATCATTACAGAACTATGAGAAGAGTAATAAATTAAGTATTTAATTTTAGATAAAAAAATTGAGTGATTAGAGTACCTACAATTTCCCAAATGAGAGAATTTTTCAAGTTTGACTTTCATAAATCATTTGTTTGTAACTTTCAAAGGAATGGGTTACTGTCATAGAGAGGCATGTTGAAAGCCTAAGCCCACCATTTCTCTGGGCACCAGGCATCCAGTGCCAATGATGTAAGCTGCCACCAGTGGTGTTCATTCTTCCTGGTAGAGGAGCTTCTAGCAATTACCACAAGCCTCCCCCCATTTGGGTCCCAGCGGGAGGATCATGCTCATTGGGGCAGGTTAACTCCAGGATACCTGTTAGCTGATACCTAATGAGCAAGCAGCACTCCAGTAGGTAATCTTTCATTCTGCAAGTTGACTCATTTGTCACAGGACACATTGTAAAATGTGCCATGTAAGAATATTGCATAGAAGATTCCCTAGGCATACCCTGGATCCCTTTGCTGGGCTGGCTGCTTCACTGTACAGACCTGCTCACCTCTCTTGAAGGGCAGGCCCATCATGGGATCTTTTCTTCTTTTACTATAAAGAAATAAGGCTTTTGGCCCCAGAGAAGCTTTCAGAAAACTCAAATACCATTCAACCTTAATGAGCTTGTTCTCACTTGGCCTCACATCCTTGATTTTTTTCTGTGGCTTTAAAGTTTTAGGTCCTGTGCTTTTTGGACCATTAGAGAATTTCAGAGCTGAAAATGATCCTGTAGCCAAAAATTAAGGATCTAGATTAAATTTTGCAGGGCCTCTTTCCTTCCTGATGGTTAATTAGAAGATCAAAGGATGTTAATAAAAGCTTGACTATGTAAAGGTAAACATTTATAAACCATTTTTCACAATTATGAAATAGTAATACAAATGTAATCATTCCCATATTACAGATAAGGAAAGTGAGACTCAGAGAGGTTTAATGACTTACCACAATTACACAGCAAATATTAAAAATGGGAACTCCAGTCTCCATGCAGAGCAGGAAAGCAGTATTTCCATTTGTTCATCTACCAAGGATGAGGTGATCCTTTCTTCAATAATAATCAGAGACTGCTGAATTTAATACTCTAAAAAATCTGTGATTTCAACAATGGAAGCACTCTACTCTTTCCTTGATTCCTCCCTTTCCTTTCCTCCTCTTCCTCTTACCCATGACACACACTGAAGTAGATCACACTTCAGTAAGATAGTTTCAAGAGTTGTTACTGACACTGATAATAAGCTTCTCTGCAGGAATCTGAGTTACTCCCAGGACATTCCATCCCTGTCCAGTATTCAAAATCATTTCATCTTATTAGGACCCCTGTAGTTTGTTCTCATCTGACAGTCTCTGGGAACTAAGGGTCTCCATACTACATGATGCCTTGGAACTTATTTCAGTTCTTAAATCGGTATTTACCTATTTAGAGAAAAAGAAATAGATATCTCAAGAGAGTAGAGGAGAGGAAGTTGTTTTTTTTCAAAGGAACTAGGTTCTTTTTCCCAGCCTTGCAACTAGCTATTCCCCTGAAAGTCCTATGGGGCAATCATCCTCAATACACCCAGTACTCTTTTTGCTATACTGTCTTTTATAATCCACACTTTGTTAATCTGCAGTTCATGGTCCATTTCTTCCCTGACCCTGCCAGAGAAAACAGGGCTTCATCCATCAACTCAGGTTATAATTATGCTTTCTCTTTCTAAACACAATCATTGATGAAAGTGTAGTTGACTAGAAATTTGACTATTAACTAATAGGCAGCTTGGCAGCTCCCACCATGTTGTAGGGAGTCCCCTCTGCTGGCTGGTAATTGGGTGTCTTCATTGTGCCCTCACATTGTCACTAGCAAAAAAAAAAAAAAAGGAAAAATGGACTCCATATTTCTTGTGTGCTTTTGATATTTTTAGACTCAATTGCCTTGAAATCTCCCGACCTATGCAACATGGCTCCTTGCTGGTAGAGCACCGTTTCCATTAATTATTAATGCCCAAGAAATGCTCCAGGAGAGCCAGAGAGCTCATTGCTGGGAAAGTGCAATTATCATTTCATTAAAGATTGATTACACGTGTGGCTGGTCATTTAAATAATGGCCCTGCTGACACCATAAATTGAATGATAAATGAGTCTTCCCATGCCACCTCCAGTCAATGCAAGCATGGCCTGGAGAAAGGCAATGGGCCTTTTCCAGCCACTGAAAGGTCACCTGAAATATTAAGGACTTCCTGTCGATTCTTAGTCTACAAAATAAGGCCATCTTTGGGGCTAAGGGTCTGGACCTGAAAAAGGCTGCATGGACACACAATTGCTAGGAGTTCTGACACAATTTAAGCATTTCCAACAAGGGACTTAATTTCAATTTAATAAGGCAGATACTGTGTGTTGCTTTCATGTTACTTGATTATTAAAAGTGGATTTATTGAGGTTTAAGGCATTAGGCAACCATACCAAGGAATATATCATTGCAGTCTTGTTAGCTTCATTAAGTATTATTTTAACCCTTTGGAAATCAAGGCAGAATTTTTCTAGAGGTGAAAGCATATTTCACAAATGGTTAGGGTTGTAGTCCAATTCCATCCAATGTGAAGCTCTCAATAGCTCATTTCACATTTCTAGAAGTTTTTAAGATTCACAAAGCATTTTTCTGTCAGTTCATTGCAACTAAGGCCCATAAGTATATATGTATAGGTGCATGAAAATATACACAGTCTTTTTCATATATACATATATGTGTGTGCATTATACACACACTCATATCTATCATCTATCTATCTATCTATCTATCTATCTATCTATCTATCTATCTATCTATCATCTATCTATCTCCATAGAATATCACCTGAAGTGTATACATACTCACATTATTATATGTATGTATGTATATATGAAATAGTATGTATGTATGTATATGTGTATTGCTTTAGATGATAATATATAGTTACAAGTCATGGAATAGCACAGTCCCTGAAAAATTAAAATTAAAGGTCACCCAAAGGATAATAGAGAAGTACATAGTTGACTGGATTGCTTTTGTTGTTCAATCATTTCAGTTGTTTCTGACTCCTCATGACTCTATTTCTTGGTAAAGATATTGGTTTGTGGTTTCTTCTCCAACTCATTTTACAGATGTGTCTGAGACTGTATTTGAATTCATGAAGATGAGTCTTCCTGACTCTAGGTCCAATATGCTATATACTGTGCCACTTAACTGGATTGTACTGCAAAACATTGGCAATCAAGACATGTACAGGAGAAATATCATAGTTAGATGCATGATGGGGAAAAGAGGTGGATCAGTCATGTGCAAAGAATGAGGTTAATCAATCAGGGAACCCATGTGTACTTCGTGGCTATCCACACAATGTTAAGAGGACTGGGGGAATGCCCCCTTGATGTTGAGGAGAATTGCCCCCCAGCTTCCCTCTAATCACCACTTGTGGAAGATTCATGGAAAGAATCATGGGAAAATGGTTTTGTCATAAGAGTAACATGGTTGAGATTATAATTTGTATCACCAAAAGAAGATATAGATCCACATGGATAAGATAATAGATTCATGGAGGTATCATGGCATTTCATGAAGTTTTTCATAGCAATTATTTGAGATTAATTGGGCAAATATTTTTCATCATTTTACAGAAGAGGGAAGGGGTGAACTAAGAGAAAGAGGAAGAGCTGATGATAGTAAGTTGGATGCAATAGAGGCGGGTAGGTATTTCAGTGGATCAAACACTGGGTCTGGAATCAGAAAGACCTGAATTCACATCCAATCTCAGGCATTTACTAGGTGTGTATCCTTAGTCAAGTCATCTTCTATTTACTTCAGTTTCCTCAACTGTAAAATTTGAATAGTAATATCACCCACCTCTCAGAGTATTTTGTGAGGATTAAATGACATAAAGCACATGTTCCTGTGTTGGGCACATAGGAGGCACATAAGAAACATTAGTAATTATGATGATTATGAGATTGTTCATATTAAGTGTAATGCTTTAAATTTTGTTATGTGCTACACCTAAGTGACTTCTTTTGATATTCATCACAAGACTGTTAGAAAGACAGTCCATGAATTGCTATAAATGGGGATCAGTGGTACAAAATGATTTTCCCAAGATGATATAGAAAGAGCAGAAAGAAAATGAGAACTCAGATTTTGTGTCTCCAAGTTGAGAGCTTGAGAGGGGCTAAGTTGATTGGACTTTGACATTATAGATGATGTAATTCTATCTGCCATATTTGCTGGAATTCAAACTCAATTCTGTTCCTCTTTGTTGACTTTTCCATCTGAGAAGTACCTCTCCTGCTCAAGAATGGGGGTGTGAGGAAATGGGAAAGAGAAGGGGGAGAATCAAGTAATTTGGATAATAACATCTTTTGTGAGTTTTCCATCTAGAAAGTATTTTCTGAAAATAATGTGTCTGGGAGAAAAAATGAGGAAAAGGGAATGACAGAAATGGATCATAGGAATGATCTGTATAGTACAGTGCAACACACTAGCAAAAATATCTGGTTAGGAATTCCCAGCCCAAATCCCAGTTTTGTAATTAACTTGCTATGTGATCTTAGGAAAACCATTTGACCTCTCTGTATATTCTCCATACTAATTTCTGACCTGACTATCTTACAGGCCTTTGTGAACATTAAGTGAAGTGAAGTAATAGATACAAAAGTGATTAGGCAATATATATAAACATTGTGATGACGATGATGATGATGATGATGATGATGATGATGATAAATAGCAATAATCTTATTTTTTTCCAAGAGATTTCAGGTGGAAATGATCCTGGGACAAGTAACTATTCTGCTACTCTTCTTTTATATTTATATTTAATATTCTGCAGATTATTACACAGATTACATTTGTAATTAATAAAATATTTTTAAAAGATATACTAATATAGACAATATTAATTATAGAATTGTTCGGGGTTAATAAAACTTTGAATTTGTGCTAAGCCTGACAAGAAACCTTTGCACATAGAAATGTGGTCATGAGAGTATGACTCCCTAGTACTTAGACCTTGCTTGGCTGGGAACAGGCATGAGAAGATATGTCCCTTCTCCAGAGCCCCATGAATAACCCTTTCCTCTGGGAATAGTTTCCTCCCTCTGGTCTGTGGAGACTCTCATAGTCTCTACAGTTAGATCATCCTCTCATCCCTTTCCCTTGGGAACTTAGCAGCCGAAAGACCCCAACACTGACACATCTGGGACTGGGGTGGAGGGGGAGGGCTGGTACTGAATTTCTTATTTAAACTCACTCTGCTTTCCCTAAGGCAGGCAATTAATTATCTGTATTAATTGTCTCCTACTGCTCCTGAGAAAATTCATAAAAACCTTGGTTTAAAGGAGATCCTATGTTCTTTTATGTGTTCTCTCACCAATCCAACACAAATCAGGGTACCAGAAATCCCTGACTGAGGGACTTTAGCCCCTTTGGGGGGTTCCTCTGGTAAACAGGTACACCTGGGGTACCTGGGACCCCTGACTGAGGACTTTTATCATTTTGGAGGTTCCCTCAGGTAAACCACAACAGAATTCATTGAATTATAAAATAATTATAGAAAATATTATTATTATACTAACTTTAGAAGATATGCACAAGAAAACAGTTCCATAGAATGTTGATTTCTTTTTTAAGAGTCTAAGTTTTAAGCTTCTCATTTCAAATATTTTGAGTATTATGAATATTTACCATGATAATATATATGAAAATTATTTTTCTTAAATATTTATGGATCAATGATGGCTATGAGCAATGGTTTTGTTTCTTCTTCTTATTATCACCATCACCATCAAAATCATGTTTTCTGTTTATTTTCATTTCCCAAACTACAGTCCCCTCTATAATCAGGATCAGGAAGAACCAAGAAATGCCAAATTATCCCTCTTCAGGAAATACTTCCCACTATCTTTCTTTGTTGGGCAAAGAATCTAAGAACTCTGAATAAGGATGGGCCAGTAGAATAACTATTCCAGGGGGCATAACTAAACACATTATAGTATAGGAATATAATGGAATATTATTATGCCTGAAGAACTGATTAAGCAGGCAGTTCCAGAGAAACCTAGGAAGATTTATATAAAGAAATACGGACTGAAATTATCAGAACAAAGATGTGGTTCTTTAAGGTTTACTTTAGGATTTAAAATCAAATTTATATAATTCAATGTTATACAATTTGTACAATAACAACATTATAAAGACAACTTTGAAAGAACCAAGAAAAATGATCAATGCATTGACCAACCATAGCTTCTAAAGACCTCCAAGCAGTGAGGTGATAGTCTCACCTCAAGATGTAGAATAAGCTACATTTTTTGACATGACCAATATGAGAATTTGCTTTGCTTGACTACGCATGTTTGTTATAAAAGTTTTCTTTTCTTTTTTCCATTTTCACTAGTAGGCCCAAATTGAAGGGTGAAAAAAATCGATGTTTGCTAATTGAAAAAAATAAAATGATAATAAAAAAGATGAGCCAAGTCTAACTTCAATATTTCACTATGATAAAGTATTGTTTGAAGTTAAGAATAGGAAAGATAAGAGAAATATAAGTGTCTTAGACAAGAGGTCTATTAAGTTGTTCTGATCACAGGTAAACTATAAAATGCTAAGTATTTTTCCTTTGGAAGTTATTGTATTCAAATGTAAATAATAAATGACAAATTAAATTTGAGTGCCAGCATTTAAGAGTGGACAGATGATTGACCAAAAAGTGAGACCTGGATTGAGGACCTTTTTCCAACACATGCCAGCTTGTATAACTTTGGAAAAGTTAATAAATGGAAGAAACTGTGCTAGGCTTAAATGAACAAAAATTAAAACCAAAAAGATCTTGCTTTCAAAGAATTTATATTCTAATGAGGAAGAAAGCATATAATAATTAGGTATATGCCAGATATTTGCAGAGGGCTGTAGGATAATCTTAGTGGGAAGGTTCTAACTGGGGAGGACCAGTAACAACATCCTGTGAAGGATTTAAGCTTAAGTTTGAAGAAAGACAGAGTAACTAAGAGGTGAGGAAAGGAGGCATTCTAAGCAAAGGGCACAGATGGAGCAAAGGCATACAGTGAGGATTTAAGGTATTCTGCTCAAGGAACAACAAAGAGACCAGTATGACAGTCATAGAATGTGGAAGGGAATCAAGTTCAAGAAGAAAGGAAAGATATGAAATAAACAGGCAATAAATGACTTTAAATGCCAAACAGAGGAGTTGATATTTTATCTTGGAAGTAAGGGGGAGCAACTGGAATTGATTGAATCACCTTCAGTCATTATCCAACTATCCACATGACTGTTCTTAGGATGGTCTAGTCAGACCCAAATTTTAAGACACTTAGATTTGCAACTGCATGGAAAATGGATTGTAGTAGAGATAGATATGAGTCAGGGAGACTGAATAGAAGACTGCTGAAATATTTCGGGTAAAGAAATGAAGGCCAGAACTATGGTGGTGGCTGAGTGAGAAGAGAGAAAAAGATATTTATGTGAGATGATCTGAAAGGAGAAATTTTTTTAAAAAATGGTAAAAGATTGACTATGAGGGTGAATTAGATGAAGGGGTTGAGAATCACACTGAGCTTATGAGCTCAGTGAATAGAAGAGTGGTCATGCCTTCAACAGTAAAAAGGAAGTTGGGAAACAGGAAAGGCTTTGGGGAAATGGGAATTATTTTTGTTTTGGGCACATTGAGATTGAGATGCTTATTGGAACATCTGATTCAATGTGTCCAAAAGGCAACTAGCGATTTGCAACTGTAGCATGAAAGAGATATTAAAATGGCACATACATTAACCTGGAAATAATCTACTTAGCAATGATAATTGAAGGCATGGGAATTACTGAGATAGCCAAATGAGATCATGCAACTAGAAAGAAAGAAGAATGTTGAAGATAGAGCCTTGAGGGATACTCATGGAAAGTATATAAGAAATAGAGAATTAACAAGGAGGCTGAGACACATAGGTCAGAAGAGGCAGAAGAAAACCGAAAAACCTAAAGAGAAAAGAATATGTAAGAGAAGAGGGTGATTAACTGAGTGATTGTAGGGAGAGAAAAAAAGAAGGTAAGAATGATATAGGAAATACATATCAAGCTTGGTAGGATCAAGTCAGATTTTCTTACATATAGGGAAGATATGATCATTTTTTAAGGAAACAAGGAAGGAACAAGTAGAGAGAGACCAATGATAAGGGCAAGGGACAAGGAAATACGAAGCAAATTGAAGGAAAAGAAGGGAAGAAATAGATCAAGATGACTGAAAATGGGGTATCCTTGGTAAGGAGAAGGGTCAATTTTTAGTGAGATGAAAGGGAAAGAGGTCTTCAGAAAAGAGACTGTGAACAGAGTGGGAAGTTTAAGAATAGTCATGAAGATAATTGGATATTGAATCAATTAGAGAGAAATAGAACAATTGTCTTGTTGCAGTGAAGTCCTGGTTGAGATTAAAGTACATGAATTTCTATTGGACCAAATTAGCACAATTTTATGATTTTTCTTTAGCTCAGTTCAGTAGCATTTGAATAGGAATAAAGGAGGCAGATGGTAAGAGTAATCCAGGATTGATATTTATCAAGGTCTGACAAGGAAAAGGGGATACAGGGAGAGAAGACATTTAGAGTTGAAGTAGTTTACCAATGGGTCAAGATAAGATTAGAATAGAATATAGCCAGTGCAAGGGCTATGGAAGGGGTGAAATAAGGAAGAAATAAAAATTGAGGGAATAGAGGTCACAGTGAAGGTGAAAACCAGAATAAGGGATCATAAGGCATAGGTAAATATTGAAAGATAAAATACTATGATCAGATGAAAGGAAAACAGTTTATATCTTTGTAGGGATTCAGAATCAGTGAAAAAAAAGGAATATATAAGGGAAGAGCAGTACCTATAATGTGCCAGGCACTTTAAAATATTATTTCATCTGATCCTTACAACAAATCCATGTGTAATGTAATGGTACTATTATGATTTTTATTTTAGGCTTGAGGAAACTGAGACAGCGGTTAAGTAAATTGTCCAGGATCACACTACTAACAACAGTCAATCTGAACCTAGGTCTTCCTGATTCCAGGGTCCAGTTTTCTCTCCATTACTCCATCTACCTGTCTCTAGTTGCATAAGAGTTAAGAATAGGGTGCCCATTGAGAAGTGAGTCCAGAAAACTGAGAAGTAGAATATTAGTGGTCAGAGAGAGGTCCATTAAAGGAGTGCCTTATATAGTTCTCTTAAGATTGTAATTTATAATCAAGTTACTGATCTATATTATAGGATAGAGTTACCACACCAGACTTTCTCTATCTCCATGAAATTATGGATCTGAGAAGGCATAAAAAAATAAGAATAGAACCCTGAAAATTAATTATATTGTTTGCAGTGTATGAACAGTATCCTCTCTAATCACTGTCACTTGTAATTGAAGAGCTTTCCAATATCCATTTTCCCCTGCTCATAAGAGAAGTGCAATAGCTGCTATAGATGGGTTAGAAGCTAGTTAACTCAGAGGGCAATAGAAGGCACCATGACTTTTCCTTTCTTACCAGTATTCTGATTTCTCTGGTCAAGAAGGAGAAAATTGGGTTCTTAATGAAAGTGGAAGAATCTTAGATTTTTTAAGAGGTACATGGGTTTGGAATAGAGAGCAGGAAAAAAAGGAGATTTGATACAAATACTTGCCTCTGTGAACATTTATTTAATAAAGGTAAGTAATGCAAAGCTCTTATTTATCTTCCCAGAGGACATAATTAAGCAAAAAGTTTTAAATTTATAGCAAGAGCAGATAGAGTTGGTGAACCTATAATCTATAAATCCAGCCCCAATAACCCTCGGAAAATGAGGTGGTGCTATGGTATTTGCAATCCCTTTATCTGTAAGTTTGCAAGGTTGACTCCCTGGAGGGGTTTTCTTCTCAATTTCTAAACTTTGTACATTGTCATCAAGTTGGTGGTGGTACCATGGCTATGACCATGTAGTTCCAAGGTTCCTATAAAAGTAGTTAGTAGAGAAACTGGCACCAGTGTTTTCTCCACATGGTTGATTATGTCTTCTCATTAAGAACTCCTCCACCAGAAAACTAAAAGAAAGAAACCTTCCCACTGCTCTTCTTTCTAGAGAAAGGGAAATGTTTGAAACAATCAGAAAAATGATGAAGTGTTTGTCTGGCCTAAGTCTCCTCTAGTGACTCCAGAATACTTTCCTTTCCCACTGACTGTAGCTGTTGAAAGGCTAAGTGGGATTTTTTTTCTTAATTTTATTTCATTACAGTAAGTAGAGCATCAGATTTGTTACAATTAATGAGTTGAAATGTTTAAGTACATGGAACACTTTCCAAGCCATTAGGTTGAACCAGTTCCTATTTGTTCATGTATAACATCAGCAAATGTATATTTTTGAAAAATGCCAGTTGTGAAAATCTTTATTACTAGTGAAGAAGAGGAGAATATAAGGCTTATGCCATAGTGTTCAGATTTAACAAAAGGTTGGTCTCATCCATAGTTAAGAAAAAAAACATAATTTACCTTACACAAAAAGGTCTATTTTAGAAGGAAATGATAAATAAATATGGGGCCACATAATGTTTTCCTATAATATTTCTCCAGGCTTTAATCAGAGGGTTCTTGTTCATTAACTAGAAAACAATTGCTCTTTATAAAAATACCTCTGAGAACTAACCACGAAAGAGGATGTTATCATAAAGGATTGTCTTGATTATATCTTTTCTAAGACCACATGGAACTGATTTTTGCAGTTTTGAAAATTAAAACACTGGCTGGGAAAGAAGCAATAGAAAAACAGATTTATCTCTCCCTTCTGAGGGCTTTCCTTCCTTGATTAATCAAATGATAAAATAATGGGAAAATTCAGGATTTGCTGAAGTTGCTGTTTTGCCAGGAGAAAGTGAATAAAAGGTAAATTGAACTTAGGAGGGGTAAGTGTAAGGGGAGAGGGAGGGAGGAAGCCTGAGGGGGATGGAGAAAGTGACATGAGGACTTTTATTTTCTTCTTTTTCTAAAAGCTGACAGCAGCTACCTTTACCAAGTCTCAATTCTTTCTCAAATATGCTTTTCAGAAGTTGTAAAAGAGAAATGTCTCTTTTATTTTAGGAGGAAATCTGGGTAGGGGTGGGAACATGGAGGGAATAAAGAAATAATGACATTATTTTTGGCAACCTTGAGCATGGGACTTTCTAGCAGTGTAGAGATGTGTTAAGAAAAGAAAGAAATAGTTCTCTAAAATTAAGCAAATGGAGGGGGGAGGAGAAGAGAAAAACAAATCAGATGAAAATAATTCTTTGAAAATTATGAGATCTATTGAGTCCCCAGGATTCTATCTCTTCTAACCTCTACTCAATACCAACAAGAACAACTTTTAGGAAAAGAATTTCATCAACTCCTTATCCCCATTGCCCACCTTGGTGTCTCTCTCTCTCTGTCTCTCTGTCTCTCTGTCTCTCTCTCTCTGTCTCTCTCTCTCTGTCTCTCTCTCCCTAACATTTTCATTTTGTTTTCCATGAATAAAGTCAATCTTTCTCAGTCTGGTTTCTGAAGTCTTCACAATCTGGCCTCACCTACATCAGGGGCAGTTAGAATAGAACTTTGGGCATGGACCCAGGAAGACCTGAATTCAATTTGGCTTCAGATAATAGCTCTGTGACCCAGGTTGTCACTCACTGAATGCCTCATTTTCCCCAATTGTAAAATGGGAATAATAATAGCATCTATCTCCAGGGTAACTGTAAAGTTACAGGAAGACCATATTTCTAAAGTACTTAGCAGAATGTCTCACGTATAGTAGAAGTTTAATAAATGCTTGGCTCTTTCCCTTCCCTTCTTGAGGATAGGGAATGCTTCTTCTTTCTTTTTCTTTTTTGCATTCATAGTCTCTGATGCATATTATTCATTTAATCAATGCTTGTTGATTTGAATTAGTACCTTCTCTCTCCTCTCTCTTCTCTTCTTCCTTTAAGTTATTGAATATCCTTGATTTGACTAATCTGGACTCAGTCCTTTGAGACAGAAGGGAAAGGACACAAATCCCCACCCTCCCCATTTTTAGAGTATTTAATCTATTTGGAGAATCAGGGCTTAGACATATGGAAAAATTGGAAAGCAATCCAAGCTATCCTGGGAAAATACGGTGCTAGACTGGGTGAAGTTGGCTTTCTAGACAGTAAGTAACTTATGATGGATTCTAAGACTCCAGTGGCTAGTTCCTAGTCAAGCTTCCTGGAAGGGGGAGACTTGAACATGTCCTGAGGATTAGACTTGCAACCCCACTGAGCAATCAAGACTCCAACACATGAAGCAATTATAGACAATAGCCCAAGATAGCATTAGCTCAAGGACTAAATGACCAAGGATGGACCCTAACCATTGTAGGCTGAGTAAGAGCATTTAAAATTCAAGTTTGTTATGGGCAGAGCTGAGAATGGCATTGTGATCAAGAGGATAGAGGAATAATGTGGCTTAGAGGAAATATCATTGGTTTTGGAGGCAGAGAATCATAAGAACATAGGTTTACAGTAGATTGCTGTTATTGTTTGACATTTGTTCTCAAAGAAGTCCATGACATCAGGGAGGTGATGTCATGACATGCAAGTGAACTTGATTTAGGCTAGGGGCTTCTATGCTGTCACCAGCCTCACTTTCTCTTCTAGAGTCCACTGGGTCCAGTGATCAGATATATGGATAAGGGCAACTGGAGCTGGCCCTAGATGCAGTGGGAGACCATGGATTTTTAAAGCCAGGTCTTTCCCAGATCACAGTTTGACATTAGGCAATGCCCATTCAGTCATTAAAATTAGATAGAAGAGATGAGGAAAAGAGGCCAAGAATGATCATTTCCAGAAAAGAAGAGGGAGAAAAACTTGTTGGGAGGGTAGGACTTAGTATCTCAATGATTAAGGCACATGATGATGATGATTCTTGAAGAAGACCATAACATCAAGGGAGGTGATGCCATGACAAGCACATGAGTTGAATTTTGTCACCAGAGACATCTGGGTCCAGTGGCCAGGTATGAATCAGGACGATTTTAGGTTGCCCTGGATATGAGGCAATCAGGGTTAAGTGACTTGCCCAAGATCACATAGTGATTTGAACTCCAGCTCCAAGGCCTGTGCTCTATCCGCTGCCCCACCTTGCTGCACTGGATATGAAAGAAAAGAAGCAAGGATCCTCCCTTGCAGAGTCAAAAAATAAATTAATATGGGAAGGGAAGACCCTTCTGACCATAACAGAAACCATTCCTGTTTGAATTTACTCTGAACCTAGGACTTTAGAGACCACCTAGTTGAACCCTCTTGTTTTATAAACGATGAAACTGAAGCCCAGAGAGAACAAGTGGAAAGAGACAGAGAGAGGCAGGGGATTTGAACTCAAGTCCTCTGACTCCAAAATGTATTTTTTCTATAATACCTTCTAAAGTCAGAAGAGCTGGGTCCAACTTTTCTGCTTCTATTTACCAGCTTCACTTTTTCATTTCTCTTTCCTTGATCATATATATGTACACGCATATTATATACATATGTGTATACATATATATGTATGAATGTATGCCTGTCTGCATGTATATAATGTATATATATGTATACATGCATATATGACATTAAGGGACAAGGATTTTTTTAAGTCATATAAAAACAAAAGATGTCAAAAACAAAAACAAGAAACATTTTGAATTATACTGTCCTTAAGGTTCCTCCAAGTTCTAAATTTTATGATCTTATGTGTTATTACTTCAAATGATCCTTAAATATGCTATGAGGTAGACAGAGCAGGAGTTATCTTTTATTAAGGAAACTGAGACCAAGAGAGGGAGCAATGACATGCTCAAGGCCACACAGTGACTTAGTGGTAGAACTGGAATGATTAAACAATCATCTCAATTACCTCTTAGGATCTTTTCTGTAGATGAAGCTGCCTTTTTCTTAGAAACTGCTCTTTTTTTAATGGCTCATAATTCTTTACTCATTCATTTATTTTTTTGTTTTCATGTTTGTTTTTAATTAATTTAGTTATTTTTCCAACTATATGCTAAAATAATTTTCAACAGTCATTTTTATAAGGTTTTGAGTTTCACATTTTTCTCTTTTCATCCTTTCCCTTCCCCCTCCCCATACAGAGAGCAATCTATTATAGGTTATACATGGATAACTATGATAAACACATTTCCACATTAATCATGTTGTAAAATAAGAATCAAAACAAATAGGAAAAAGCCATGAGAGAGAAAAAAAACATAATACGTAAAACAAATTTTAAAAATAGTAAGCTCTTCTCTGCACTCAAGTGGATGGTATTTTCCATCACAAGTCCTTTAGAAATGACTATGATTGTGGTACTGCTGAGATGAGCAAGTCTGAAACAATTGATCATCACACAATTTTGCTGTTAATGTATACAACGTTCTTTTGGTTCTGTTTACTTCACTAAGCATCAGTTCAGGCAAGTCTTTCCAAACCTTTGATCTTATGATTCTCTGCCTCCAAAACCAATGATATTTCCACTAAGCCACATTACTCCTCTATCCTCTTGATCACAATGCCATTCTCAGCTCTACCCATAGCAAACTTGAACTGTAAACTGCAAACCAACTGCTTGTGATTTCTTTCAGAAAAACAGTATTACATCATATTTGTATACCACAATTTATTCCCCAATTGTTGGAAATTCCATCAATTTCCAATTCTTTTCCTCTGCAAAAAGAATATTGTATATGTGTGTTTTTTACCCTTTCTTAGGATCTTTTTTGGGATACAGACCTATAGCGGTATTGCTGAATCAAAGGTTATACACAGTATTATTAATTACCCTGTGGGCATAGGAACATTTTTTTTTTTACCATTTATTTGGTTGGGGATTAAGGGGGAAAAGTCTAGTGTTCATGTAAGTCTACTAAACATATTCATATTTTCTTATTCCAATTATGCTGTCCTAGAAAGAATACTTACCTGAAGTCAGAGGCCATGGGTTCAGATGTTTACTACTTATACAACCTTGGGCAAGTCATTTGACCTTCATAGGCCTCTGATTTTTTCATGGTCTCTGAGATGCCCCTATAATCTAAAAAGCTAAAATTCATCCTAACTTCTCTCTGCCTTTGTCTCTTAATTCCCTGGAAGAAATATCAAGGACTTCACTCTTTGGGATTTTCAGTGGTAGACTTATGTTCAGATGAGAATAAAAATCGCTCAGATAAGATCGAATGGGAGAAAGAGAAACCGGTAGAATGATAGAGAGACAGAGACAAGGAGATCTACTAAAGTATGAAAATGCCAATTTCCATATACATGGAAACTCCCTATAATGAAAGACATTTATTTTATGAAGAAGTATGTTGTATTAAGACAGGTGAGTTGTGGAGAAATTGGAAAGGAGAAGGGTAACTTTTAGAAGATAAGTGCTGTGTTAAACCATCACAGTATGCTTATAAATAAACTGAGCTGTAAAATGCGACTGGAACAAGTGGCATGAATCAAACCCTCAGTTCAACTGGGGTTGTTGAAGACCCCTGGATATTGCTAGATTGCTATTAGGGAGGCCATCCATCAAGGAAGGGCTGGGTCAAGGAGTAACTTAACTGGAAATAGAGGAAGCCTCCATCTGGTGGCCTCCTGTCTTAACCAATTATTTTTTTTAAATAACATTTTAATTTTCCCAATTGCATGTAAAAAATTTTAACATCCATTTTTACTTTTGAATTCCAAATTACATCTCTCCTTGCTTTCTGAGATGTTAACCAACTATGAGTCAAAAAATAAAAAAGCTTGGTTGTTTGTATTCTTCTAAAGATCCATTGAAGCTCTAATGGCCTCTATCCTGGTTATGACTCTGGGAATCACCTGTGCTGAGTGATCTTGTCTACTAAATCCCATTTAGGGGTGTGCATCTCTTTTATGATACTCCTTTAGATTAGACCTTTCTCCCTTCATACCAGCTTTATTCCGTAGTCATAGCATTATAACTCTAGAACCGTAAAGGACCTTATAGGACAATTAGTCCAAACTCCTCATTCTACAGACAAGGAGACCAAGACTGAGGCTAAGAGAAGTCCCACAACTTACCCAAAGTCCCATAGAGTAATAAGTGACAAAAGCTGGAATTCAGTCATACTCAGCTTCTATGATTCCAACTTCAGTATTTTTTACACTTATCAGACCACATCTTTTTGGATATCATTCAATTGATCAATTGATGAATAATATATACTATTTATCCCTAGTGTCTGGTGTGATACTTGCATAGTGCTATTAATTCACATTTACATAGCATTTTCAAGTTTTCCATGCACTTCCTTCAGGAAAACCTCTAAAGTACATATGGATTATTATACCCATTATACAAATAAAAAAAATGGAAGCTCAGAGAAATAATAAACTTACTCATGTTCAGGAAGCTTGTGAGTTTAAGAGGTAGAATTCAAGCCCAAAACTCCTAATTCTCATATTCTACATTCTTTCCACTGCAATCAAGTAAAATATAGTTTATAAAATTAAACATAATATATTAGTGAATAATAGTATATACTATTATTCTATAAATCATAGTATATAAAGCATAGAAAATGATTATCATTTGAGTTACAATGTGATGTATACAAAATAGAAGTGAAACAGAATGGAGGGAGAGAAATGGAGAGAGAGACAGAGATAAAAAGAGAGACAGAAAGACAGAGAGACAGAAGCAGAGGAACTGAGAGACAGAGAGACAGAGACAGAGATAAAGACAGAGACAGAGATTACTTCCAAGGGGGCAGAGGAAAAGAGGGTATAAATTCCTTTTTGCCTGGAACAATTTACTCAAAGCAGGTCTGGTAAATTACCATGATTCCAGAAGACAGGGAAGACTTTTGTTAGGATGTTTCCCTCATCCCAAAGAATAGCTATTCCAAAATAAATACTCTAAGTACTTCTTTCCTGCCCATGCAGTTATCTCATAGGCCACTTTGCCATAATCTGACCACCTCTAAGCAATCCTAATGCTGATCCTAACTTTCTCTTACTGACCCTTGTCTGCAGTTCATTCTTTAAGAAGACACTCATACTCCTTAACAAGTAATTACCTGTCAACTGGAGATATATGGAATGCTTTGTATTTCTCCTGCCTTTATTTAGTGAACCTGGAGAGAGATCTGAATTCTCTTTCATTCTAATTGCTGGCACCCTTGTGCTATTAGTATTTATAACCTGCTGCGATATGATACCAAGTGCCACTGTTGCCACATTTGTATATCGTATTTTGTGTTTCACACACTGCTGAATCTCTCTCATTAGGCTGATCCAAGTTCCATTTTTAGTCCATGAATTTTGCCACTTCTGAAACTTCAGCATATTTCATTTTGACACAAATATTGGATCTTGAAAGGCCAATTATTCACCTTGAGGATAGAGTTTTCTTGAATATGAGATGTGCTCTATGATGGACTGTAAAAAAAAGATAATGTCATAAGCCAGTCTGTGTGTGTGTGTGTATGTGTGTGTGTGTGTACACACCACCGGCCTCCCAAGGAGCAGGATTTGTTCTTAGAATAAGGGAATACTAATGAGCACATTGGCATTCAGAAAAAGCTACAAGTAGAGTTTATTCAAGGGCATTTATTTGTCTTTGTGGCCTTTAAAAAGCCCAATTAAACTTTATGAAGCTAGATCAGAAAGTAAAACTCCTACTTCATTATAAAACCATTGGGCTGGAAGAGCCCTCTTGAGGTAATTTCATCCATCCCCTGCCTCTGAACAGAGATCTGATCAACATACCTGGGAAGATTGGTAGCTATCCTATTTGATACAGGCCCCTGGGGAAAGAACACACAATGCATGATTATCTAGAACAAATATATAGGCACAGAATAGATGTGCTATTGGTTGTCTACAATCATTAGGCAATAGAAAGACCTCATTACAAAAATAAGATTGGTTTTTTCTGTGAATTAATTTGATATGAGAGAGTCAATGTGTTAACATGAAAAAAGTCTTAGATTGAGGGATGAGAGATCTGGATTGAGATTCTAGTTCTTCTAGTTCTACATCTGATCCAGGTCTTTGAAACCTTGATGAGTGTCTGGAGGGAAGGACTGAACAGATGCAAATGGTTACCAAGTAAAACCAGTTGTATTGATAGTTAGAATTTAAGTTTTTAATCATTTGATAATAAAATAAAATGAAAAATCAAATTACATAAAACTAAATGATTGAAGGTCTCATTCAGCTTGATATGCTATGGTTACTCCATCTTGAAATTTCAATAGCTCAAACTCAAAAAAACTAATGTAAAAGTTTCCAAGGGTCTCTTCCAGACAAAATGGTTTGATTTCCATAAATATTTGTGTATTTTACATAGAATCAAATCAAAGAGCATTCCTCTGCTCGCTTTAGCCTAAAAGAAACCCTTGTTATTTTATGCTACAAAACTATATTCATGCCTAAATAAAGATGTTTTCTGTGCTGTTGTTCAGTCATGTCTAACTCTTCATGACCCCATGAACCACAGTATGAGGTCCTTTTATACTCAATTATTTTTCAAAGTCTATCCAAGTTCAAGTTAATTTTGTTATATTACCAAGTTAATTTACTATCCAATCACCATATTCTTTGCCCTTTCCCCACTCGTTCTTCACCCTCAGTTTTTCCCAACAACAGTGATACGTACCATAACCTGAGGGAGGAAAAGTAATTCTAGCTCTGCCACTTGTGAAGTCTTGGCAATCACTTCCCCCTTTGGGGTCTCTATTTCCTTATCTGTAAAATAAGTGAGTTGGACTAGCTAACACTGGAGGTTTCTTTTATTTATAAATCTAAGTTCATTCACTATGCTCTGGGGTTAGGCTTCCTAACTAATGATGGTTTTAATTTTTCCACAGGCATTTTACACATACACAACTAAGATGGATGATTAAATAAATTAAGGGTAGAGATGAGGAATTCCCCTAAGTGCAATTTGAAATGTATTGAGATACTTTCTCATGTTAATTTTTTTATCAAAATCTTTTTTATAAATAAGTTCTAACCAAATATATCCCTCACTATCTCCAACTTAGAGGGTCATTTCTTGAAACAAAGAATAATAAAGAGCTTTCATGCTAGCTGGACTGTGGTCTCCAAATGTTTTTGATCATGTACTTCTATTAATAAAATATTATTGAACTGCAGTCACAATATATGTATAGAGATAGAGAAAGGAACTGTGATAGCATTGATACCAGGATCTCTCAAGTGAGGAAATGCAAGATGGTATCTTCTCTGAAAGATAAAATCTTAATAGTGTTATCTAGAGCACTGAGATATTGAATGACTTGAGAAATGACAAGTCAATATGTCTCAGAGGCAAAACTTTAACACAGATCATTCTGTCCCTGAGGCTGACTCTTCATCCACTCTGCCAAATTTTCTGTCATTTACTCATAAGTCATATGTACGTACTTATATATGTATGCATGTATACACTAATATGTACTTCATAAAACATATATTAAATAAACTTTTTATCAGAGACCCAGATAGGATCACATTCATCTGTTTTTTAATTCCTCTTTGCCAATTGGCTGGATATGCCTCAGAGTTTTTCTGAGTTTCATTTTTCTTATAATTAGTGATTTGGAACATTCTTTTCTATGATAATATGAATACTAAGAAATTGTGGAGCAGTTAGATGGCACAATGCATAGAGTGATATATCTATAGTCAGGAAGACCTGAGTTCAAATCCAGCCTTAGACACTTATTAGCTGTATAAGTCTGGGAAAGTCACTTAACCTCTCTCTAACTCAGTTTCTTCATCTGTAAAATGGAGATAATAACCCTCCCAGGGTTGAGAAGATCAAATGAGATAATATTTGTAACAAGCTTATACAAAAGACACTTAATAAATGCCTATTCCCTCTTTTCTTTTAGGTTAGTCTAAAGAGATCACAGTATATAAGAGAATTATACACAATGATGTCTATTATTCTTATCAAAGCAAGGTATGCTCCTTGGCCTAATTATAGTAAACCCAGAATTTTGACTTTCACCTTCATTCTCTGGCCATGTTAAGCACTGAAATTAAATATTGCCCATTTCTTTTTGTTCAGTACTATGCCGGGTGCCACTTTTTTTCCCAATATCAAAAAAATTCAGAAAAACAGTATATCTTCAGGTTTCTTGGGGTTTAGAACTGCAATACCTCAGGATTATTTTTCCTGCTTTCTTCCAATAACTAGATTCTTGATATTTTCTTTTTTTTAATAAATGTTTTTATACATAAGTGTTTTTCATATTTTATATGAATTGATATAATTATTGCACTAAAGGATACCCTAGAAATCAGATAGTTAAAAGCCTTCATTTTATAGACTAGGAAACTAAGATGCAGAGAGAGACTTTGTCTTTATTTTAAATGACTTTCCCAAAGAATAAAGCACTAGATTTTTAGTTTCCCACCTTCTAACCCCATGTTTTTCCTCCATTAAAACTCTTGCTGCTTCCTATTTACATGATTGAGCTACTTTTTGCATTATTTCATGTTTTGTTTTTGTATTATTCATACTTATCTAAGTAAGAAAACATACACAGGGAGATGAAATGCCTAAAAGTAAAAACCAAAACTAAGAGTTAAACATTTGATATTTCTGATTTAAAAGGGCCCCACACAGAGATAAAAAGATAAATATTTAACTGCTGGCTGTCAGATGGAGGGGTATGAAGGTGGAAGGTAGGAGCTGGGGAATGAAATGGTTGTTCATTTGACATCCTTTTAAAGTTTTATCTTCATTATTAACATTTTTCTCCATCACTTTCTAAATCAACAAAACAGTAAATTGAACCCTGGTTTTTACTTGCTGATTTCAGAAGTGTAAATTGTGGCAGTAAATATTTAACAATTGACTCCAGAATACACCAGGGACTAATCTTTAAGGAAGCTGCTACTGAAGGTAAAGAATTCATGCCCTAAGACAAGAAGAAAAAGATTAGGACCCAGATTGACCAAGGAAAGTTTCAAGGAGCTCAAGACTTGAGCTGGGCCTCAAAGAATGTGCCATATAGAAAAAAGAAGAAAAAAAGATATGTTAGTTAAAAGAACACTATGAACAGAGTTGGGAAATAGGACAGGGTATTTATAGGCTGGAGAAGAAACTACAGTGGAGAGAATAATAAGAAGATACAAATAGCAAACCCAAAATAAGCCCTGGGCAAGGAATCAGGAGACCTGGTTTCTCAGCCCAGCCCTGCAAATGATATTGTCAGTTTAAATCACAACTTTTCTCATTTTCTTCATCTCAATTGTGAATCCCAACTTTCTGGCTCTGAGACCTTGGGAATCCCAGGTTCTCTATTGGGGAACTTAAATGGAATTGTTCTTTGAGGTTCTTTCTTCATTCTGGCATTCTCTTCTCTGAATCTGACTTTCTATGAGTAGTGGTAAATGCTGTTTGATAGGTTTAGCCAGATTACAGATGGCTTTGAATGTCAGACTAATGTGTTTTGGTTTGATGCAATGGGAAATAAGGCATACAAGGCATATATATATAAGGTTTCCAAGGAGAAAAGCACATATCACTTGAATTAGACAAGGGGTCCTATTGTTTTATTTTTCATTTCTTCTCTCCTGTCAAAACAAAAGGTCAGGAAGGCATTAAAGTTTGAGCTATCACTTCTCTTTGGGATTATGACACTACTGTTGGCTGTACTCCAGTAAATGATGCAGAGGTATTTGGGGATTTTAGACCTCTGTTAAAGAGAATTTTTGCTGGAAATGCTGCTTTCTCAGACTGATCCTATACCCCTCTATTCCTCAAATGATTGATTAAGGGAAAGTCATTGGAGTATGGCTATCAGGAAATGACAGCTGTCCATTTGTCATTCAAAAGGATGAAGCCCTTGTCCAGATGTTGGAGACCTTATCCACAACTGGCTATCTAACTTGCTGCCATTCTCCAGCAGCTGTGACCTGGGCCCTTATCTATGTCAGCAACTAGAAACATTGTTGTCGGCTTGTATTTTTTAAATGGTCATTGTGTCCTTGCCTATCTAGCAGAAAAAGCTTATTTACTAATAAAAACTATAGACATTGCAGGTAAGAATATTAATCTTTATAGCTGCCAGGACTTTAATTGTGTTTGCTCTACATTCATTTAAGGAGAAGGTAGAGTGGGGGGAATAGATGTTTGCTTTTCCTTTGGTTTAATTATGTTAATCCAGGTAATCATTAATCTAACTCTATGAGAACCACTCCTAAGATATTATCAGTTAGATTCCCCTGTTAATGTGTCCTTACATGGGAATATATTAAAATGCCAATTACCTTCATTTTTTCAAATATTTCTAAGATTGTACTTGTAAAAATTGGACATGGATTAAAAATTGAGATGTGGGGCAGCAGGTCACAGGGACAAAGTCCTAGATTTAGAATTTAGATTAGAAATTAGGTTCAAATCTTGCCTAGCTGTCCTGACGTAGATAGGAGAGAGGTATATATTCTTACACATATGTATGCAAAAGTGCACAGTGTGAACAAGTCAAAAATGAGAGAAGCTAAATATATGATATGGCTCTACCAAGTTCATGATTATGCTTTTAAGACTTAGAGTGAGGGCAATGTGTCCCTCATTCTTTTAAATGGAGAAGATCAATTTGAAACTAGAGCATTTATAGAACAGAATCTGTAGGGTGGCAAAATGTACCACCTTTCTCTTATAAAATGCTTTCCAGTGAATACATCTTTTCCTGAGTGCTTGATGCAAGAGGATAAGGCATCTGAACACTTTGTTAGAAAGCTTTTCCTCAAAGGCAGGGGATTTGAGGAGCTATTATTGTGGTCCTTGAGTGGACTTATGATAGTGCAAGTGTAGTCATTTAGTCTGCCAAGAGGCATAATTAGTCCTGCTGAAATGCACAGATTGAACCGGTCTCATTGTCAAGATAGAGAAATTAAGCCAGTTTGTGCTTAGGGAGGTGTATGGCCAGTGACTGGGTTCATGGTCAAGATAGTGTACTTGATAGATGAGAAAAAAGAAAGAGTAAAAATAAACTAGACATTTATTTGTAATTTTTACTTCTTTGTCAGGAAAAAAAAATAGTTCTGTGACTACTGCCATCTTATATTCTTTTTTCCCCACTTGTCAACACTGTCATATACTTATGGAGAAAGAAGGACCCTTATTCTGTAAGTCTAGAAACTGAACTCAGGGAAGGAACTGGGCTAAGGCCACACATCTCATTAATGATAGAACTAGTACTCTATTCTAGCTCTTCTTTAGGCTAAGCTCTAGCTTTTGTACCCTACACCATATTCACTTGATATATCTTTGCTCAAATTAGTAAGAATAGGGAAGGTGCTCCTTAATTAAGGCATGGCTGAATGAATTATGATGTATGAATGTAATAGGTATTATTGTGCCAAAAGAAATGTTGAAAGACATGATTTGAGAATCCTGCAAAGATGTGTGTGAATAAAGACAAAGTGAAGTAAACAAAGACAGAACAATTTATACAAAAATACAAGGCTAAAGATAGAGGTAACTTTGTTAAGTACTCTGATCAAAGCAGTGAGGACACATATCTAGAGTATCTATGATGATGTATATTACCCACATGCCACCAGAGACATGATAGATTAAAGGCACAGAAACATACATTTTTGTACTTTGTCACTGTATGGATTATTTTTATTTGATTATACTTATTTGTCCCAAAGATATTTTTTCCTGCTTTTAATTAAGGTGGGGAATTTGAAAGCATTGGGTTAGCAATAATGATGCTCCCCAAAAAATGTCATTGAAATGATTTTTTAAAAAAGAAAGTTCAAAAGGAAGGAGGAGCTGATCAGATTTTAAAGTAATTTGTTGAATTTATCTATGTGCTTATGTATACATGTGTGTGCTTTATATATACATATATAGATATATACATATATTTTAAAAGAAAAGAGATTTATGTAATAGAAATCATGATATTATATATATATATATATGTATATTATATATATATATATAAAATCTTTTATATTCTACTTTGTATATGGAAATGCTCTTTTGGGGGGGATTTAAGTTCATAATTTTAAAGCAAAAAAAATTAAAGCCCCATTTTGTACATAACTGTTGTGGAAAGATTTTTGGTAGAGGTAAAGATTTATGTGAAGATAAAATAACAGAGAAATTAATGGAGGTCCAGGAAATCCTGTCGTGGAAGGTGCTTCATTTACAATGTAATCCTTAACTTCCTGAATCATTCAAGTCTTTCTTGCTATTTAAGGGAAAGAACTATAATACATTATATGTCTTAAGGGGGAACCCTGTTGCCCCATTACACTGCATCCCTTGGGGGCAAGGTCCTAAGTGTCTTCAAGAGCAGAGGTATCAAATATATGACTCATAAGTTGTATCCCTCAACACTGGTAAATGAGATCTAAATCAAATTAAAATATAATTGGGAGATATTTAACAAAATAAATAAAAATACAATAGAACATACATAAGGTTAATATATGGTTTTATACGTCATCATATGGCCCTCAGAGGTTCTTATATCCTGTTTAATGACAACTGTTTCTTTTTTGAATTTAATACAAATGTTATAGAGGACCTTTTATCATTTAAATGACTATGGTAGAATTACTGGACAACCCTAGTCTCAGAGATGCAAGGAGACTGGCATAAGTAGAAGTGATGGAAAAGAAGAAGAAAAAGAGAGAAAATCCAATGAAATAAACAAAAAAAAATTGACCTCCTGAAAGAGTGACCAGTGACCAAAGAGTTCATTGAAATATTCCCATTTACCCTGATGTCAAAGGGGAGAATCTGACAGTCCAATTCTGTTTTTTCTAGGAATCACAAAGCAAAGTTAGATCCATGCCCATGACCTAAAAGTGAGTGTAGATGAAAATCTTTTCTAACCTATATTTCCAGAAGACTCTTTTACATTCCAGCCATACAGCAAATGACTCAGTCCCTTGGGAGAACTAGTCAGGATCTGTATTCCTCGGGATATTTCCTATTATTAGATTGATGGTCATTAGAATCTAGTTGCAATGCTTTTGTTTTCTTTTTTCTTTTTTTCTTTTTATTAAAGATATTATTTGAGTTTTACAATTTTCCCCCAATCTTGCTTCCCTCCCCCCACCCCACCCTATAGATAGCACTCTGTCAGTCTTTGCTTTGTTTCCATGATGTACCTTGATCCAAATTGGGTGTGATGAGAGAGAAATCATATCCTTAAAGAGAACAGAATTCTCAGAGGTAACCAGATCAAACAATAAGACATCTGGGTTTTTTTTCCGAATTAAAGGGAATAGTCCTTGTACTTTCTTCAAACTCCACAGCTCCTTATCTGGATACAGATGGTACTCTCCTTTGCAGACAGCCAAAAATTGTTCCCAATTGTTGCGCTGATGGAATGAGCAAGTCCTTCAAGGTTGAACATCACTCCCATGTTGCTGTTAGGGTGTACAGTGTTTTTCTGGTTCTGTTCATCTCACTCAGCATCAGTTCATGCAAATCCCTCCAGGCTTCCCTGAAATCCCATTCCTCCTGGTTTCTAATAGAACAATAGTGTTCCATGACATACATATACCACAGTTTGCTAAACCATTGCCCAATTGAAGGACATTTACTGGATTTCCAATTCTTTGCCACCACAAACAGGGCTGCTATAAATATTTTTGTACAAGTAATGTTTTTACCCTTTTTCCTCATCTCTTCAGGGTATAGACCCAGTAGTGGTATTGCTGGGTCAAAGGATATGCACATTTTTGTTGCCCTTTGGGCATAGTTCCAAATAGCTCTCCAGAAGGATTGGATGAGTTCACAGCTCCACCAACTGTGTAATAGTGTCCCAGATTTCTCACATCCCTTCCAACAATGATCATTATCCTTCCTGGTCATACTGGCCAATCTGAGAAGTGTGAGGTGGTACTTCAGCAAAGCTTTAATTTGCATTTCTCTAATAATGAATGATTTAGAGCATTTTTTCATATGGCTATAGATTGCTTTGATCTCCTCATCTGTAAATTGCCTTTGCATATCCTTTGACCATTTGTCAATTGGGGAATGGCCTTTTGTTTTAAAAATATGACTCACTTCTCTGTATATTTTAGAAATGAGTCCTTTTTCAGAATCATTAGTTGTAAAGATTGTTTCCCCATTTACTACTTTTCTTTTGATCTTGATTACATTGGTTTTATCTGTGCAAAATCTTTTTAATTTAATGTAATTGAAATAATCTAATTTGTTTTTAGTGATGTTCTCCAATTCTCCTTAGTCATAAACTGTTCCCCTTTCCATAGATCTGACATGTAGACTAGTCCTTGATCTTCTAATTTGCTTATAGTATTGTTTTTTATGTCTATGTCCTGTAACCATTTGGATCTTATCTTGGTAAAGGGTGTGAGGTGTAGGTCTAATCTAAGTTTCTTCCATACTAACTTCCAATTATCCCAGCAGTTTTTATCAAAGAGGGAGTTTTTATCCCTGTGGCCTGACTCTTTGGGTTTATCAAACAGCAGATTACTATAATCCTCTCCTGCTTTTATACCTAGTCTACTCCACTGGTCCACCACTCTATTTCTTAGCCAATACTAAACAGTTTTGATGACTGATGCTTTATAATATAATTTTAAATCTGGTAGTGCTAAGCCACCTTTGTTTGCATTTTTTTTCATTAAGCTCCTGGCAATTTTTGACTTTTTATTTCTCCATATGAATTTACTTACAATTTTTTCTAACTCATTAAAGTAATTTTTTGGAATTTTGATTGGTAGGGCACTAAACAGATAGTTCAGTTTGGGTAGAATTATCATTTTTATTATATTCACTCTACCTATCCATGAGCAGTTGATATTTGCCCAGTTATTTAAATCTGATTTAATTTGTGTGAGAAGTGTTTTATAATTGTTTTAAAAAAGATTCTGAGTCTGTCTTGGCAAATAGACTCCCAAGTATTTTACACTGTCTGAGGTGACTTTGAATGGGATTTCTCTTTCTAGCTCTTCCTGCTGTTTCTTGCTAGTCATACATAGGAAAGTTGAGGATTTATGGGGGTTTATTTTATAAAGTGCAACTTTGCTAAAATTGCTAATTGTTTCCAGTAGTTTTTTAGATGATTTCTTGGGATTCTCTAGGTCGACCATCATGTCATCTGCAAATAGTGAGAGTTTTGTCTCTTTCTTCCCAATTCTAATTCCTTTAATTTCTTTTTCTTCTCTAATTGCTGATGCTAACATTTCTAATACAATATTGAATAGTAGTGGTGATAATGGGCACCCTTGTTTCACCCCTGATCTTATTGGGAATGCCTCTAGCCTCTCCCCATTGAGTATAATGCTTGTTGATGGTTTCAGATAGATACTGCTAATTATTTTAAGGAACAGTCCATTTATTCCTACACTCTCTAGTGTTTTTAATAGGAATGGATGCTGGATTTTGTCAAAAGCTTTTTCAGCATCTATTGATATGATCATATGGTTTCTGATAGGTTTGTTGTTGATATAATTGAGTGTACTAACAGTTTTCCTAATATTGAACCAACTCTGCATTCCTGGAATAAATCCTACTTGATCACAATGTATTATCCTAGTAATGACTTGTTGTAGTCATTTTGCTAAGATTTTATTTAGGATTTTTGTATCTATATTCATCAGGGAAATAGGTCTATAATTATCTTTCTCTGATTTAACTCTTCCTGGTTTAGGTAACAGTACCATATTGGTTCCATAGAAAGGGTTAGGCAGAGTTCCATCTTTCCCTATTTTTCCAAAGAGTTTATATAGGATTGGAACCAATTGTTCCATAAATGTTTGGTACAATTCACTTGTGAATCCATCAAGCCCTGGAGATTTATTTTTAGGGAGTTCAATAATGGCTTGTTGAATTTCTTTTTCTGAGATAGGGTTGTTCAGGTATTTAATCTCTTCTTCATTTAACCTGGGCAGTTTATATTTTTGTAAATATTCTTCCATTTCACTTAGATTATCAAATTTATTGGCATAAACTTGGGCAAAATAATTTCAAATTATTACTTTAATTTCCTCCTCATTGGTGGTGAGTTCACCTTTTTCATTTATAATACTAGCAATTTGGTTTTCTTCTTTCTTTTTTTTTATCAAATTGACGAGAGGTTTATCAATTTTATTAGTTTTTTTATAATACCAATTTTTGGTTTTATTTATTAATCCAATATTTTTTTTGCTTTCAATTTTATTAATTTCTCCTTTAATTTTTAAAATTTCTAATTTTGTATTTGATTGGGGATTTTTGATTTGTTCTTTCTCTAATTTTTTAGTTGCATGTTTAGTTCATTGATTTCCTCTTTCTCCAATTTATTCATATAAGCATTTAGAGCTATAATACATCCCCTGAGAGTTGCTTTGAATGAATCCCATAGGTTTTGGTATGTTGTTTCAATATTATCATTATCTAGGATAAAATGGTTAATTCTTTCTGTAAGTTGTTTTTTGGTCCACTCATTTTTTAAGATGAGGTTATTCAGTTTCCAATTTGCTCTAGGTCTATATCTCCTTGGCCAAGTATTGCATATGACTTTTATTGAATTGTGATCTGAGAAAGATGTAGTCACTATTTCTGCCTTTCTGCAGTTGATCATTAGGTTTTTTTTGTCCTAGTACATGGTCAATTTTTATAAGTTCCATGTACTGTAGAGAAATAGGTATATTCCTTCCTATCCCCATTCAGTTTCCTCCATAAGTCAACCATATCTAATTTTTCTGACAATCTATTTACCTCCCTAATTTCTTTCTTGTTTGTTTTATGATTTGATTTATCTAGATCTGATAGAGGGAGGTTGAGGTCTCCTCCTAGTAGAGTTTTGCTGTCTATGTCTTCCTGTAATTCTTTCAGCTTCTCCTCTAAGAATTTGGGTGCTATCTCACTGGGTGCATATATATATATATATATATATATATATATATATATATATATATATATATATATATATTCAATATTGAAATGACTTTATTGTCTATGGTACCTTTTAGGAGGACAAAGTTTCCTTCCTTATCTCTTTTAATGCTATCTATTTTTGCTGCTGCTTTGTCTGAGATAAGGATTGCTACCCCTGTTTTTTTTACTTCAAGTAAAGCAAAATATATTTTGCTCCAACCTTTTACCTTTACTTTATATGTATCTCTCTGCTTCAAATGAGTTTCTTGTAAGCAGCATATTGTGGGATTCTGGTTTTTAATCCACTCTGCTATTTGCTTACGTTTTAAGGGAGAGTTCATCCCATTCATATTCAAGGTTATGATTACTAATTCTTTATTGCCCTCTGTGCTATCTTCCCTCTGTTTGTATTTTTCCACCTTCCCCCCCTTTTATCCATATTCCCCAGTATTTTGTTTTTGAATACCACCCCCTTCAGTGTGTTTGCCCTTCTATATCACATCCTCCCCTTTCTTTCCCCTTTCCCTTTTCCCTTCCCTTCCTTTTGTTATTTCCCCTTATTTCCTCCACTCCCCTTCCCTTTCTCCATCCCCCACTCCCCTTTTCCCCTTTTAATACTTGAAAGGTTAGATGTTTTATAAGTTAACTGAGTATGTGTAGGTTGACTTTAAGCCAAGTCTGATGAGAAGAAGATTCAGGTGTTTCTCCTCTAGTCCCTTCTTCCCCTCTATTACCATAGGTTTTTTCTACCTCTTAGTGTAATGAGATTTGTCCCATTCAATCCCCTCCCTCCTCCCGTCTCTTTCCTGTCCCCCTTTTTAGGGAGGTAGTGTATTTTTTTAGATCATTCTATCTAAGTCATAGAAAATTCTAAGTGTCTGTCCCTTCTAGTTCAGTATATTCTGTTGAATAGAGTCAAAATTCCTGAGAGTTATTAGAGTATTTCTCCCCAGTGGAGATAAAGCCAGTTGCATCCCATTAGATATCAGTCTCATGGATAGGTCATGGATGTCCATCATTTCTGGCTAGGTATATTCTTTCTGTTAGAGTTACATTTCTCAGGATTTATGAGAGTCTCTACCCACCCCCCCCATGCTGGGATATAGCCAGTTTCAACTTGCTGAATTGCATTTTTTTCCTTTTACCACCTCCCTCCCTTTTTTTTTTAACCTTTTCATGTGTCTCTTGAACCTCCTGTTTGATATCCAAATTTTCTGTTTAGCTCTGGTCTTTTCATCAGAAATTTTTGGAATTCTTCCATTTCATTAAATGTTCATCTTTTTCCCTGGAAGAGAAGGCTCAGCTTTGCAGGAAAGTAGATTCTTGGCTGCATTCCAAGCTCCCGTGCTCTTTGAATTACCTCGTTCCAGGCCCTTCGATCCTTTAAAGTTGATGCAGCCAGGTCCTGTGTGATCCTTACTGTGGCTCCTTGATATTTAAATTGTTTCTTTCTGGCTGCTTGCAGGATTTTCTCTTTTATCTGATAGTTCTGGAGTTTGGCCACAACATTCCTTGGTGTTTTCATTTTAGGATCTTTTTCTGGTGGGGATCGATGTACTCTTTCAATAACTACTTTGCCCTCTGATTCCATGATGTCAGGGCAGTTTTCCATCACTAGATCCTGTAATATTAAGTCCAGGCTTTTTTTCTCTTCAATGTCTTCAGGAAGTCCTATAATTTTCAGGTTGCCCCTCCTCGATCTATTCTCGAGGTCAGTGGTTTTATTGATGAGGTATTTCACATTTGCTTCTATTTTTTTCTATTTTTTGATTTTGTTTAACTGATGCTTGCTGTCTCATGGAGTCATTAGTTTCTGTAGACTCCATTATTTTTTTGGGGGGAGGAGTTTTCTTCTTTAACCTTTTCCAATTGGTCAATTCTACTTTTGAAAGAGCTTTCCATTTGACCAATTGAGGTTTTGAGAGAATTAATTTCTTTTTTGCATTTGCTTATTTGAGGATCTGAGAGTATTGTTCTCTTTTTGTAATTGTCCAGTTCTACTTTCTAAGGTTTTGTTTTCTTGTTGCAAGGTATTAATTGTCTCCCCCAAATTTTCCAGTTGATTTTTAAACTCCTTTCTTATTTCTTCAAGGAAGTCTTTAAGTGCTGGAGACCAGATTGTATTCTCCTCAGATGTTCCAGGTCTCTCTGGGTTGGGGTCTTTCCTTTCCAGGAATTTTTCTATGGATCCACCTTTTTGCTGACCCTTCTTCATTATGCTAAGACTTTGAGTTGGGTGGGGCTTGTTCACCTGGGCTTGGGATCTCTAGAGGCTTTACTGAATGCAGTTTCTCTGGCTGGCCAGTAGGAGGTGCTGTTTGCCCTCTCTGGAGTGTCTGTGACCTTGGTTGAGAGGCCTTCTCCCTTTGCTTGAGGGAGGGAATTGGAGCTATTGAATTCTTTTGCCTTCAATCAATGGTGGGCTTTACCCAGGCCTGGGGTGATTCCTCAGCTGGGCTGGTTCTTTTGCTCACACACCTGGGCCTAAGGAAGAAGTAATTTGCATTTGTTTGTGAGGAGGCCTCAGTGCAATGGAGGCATGGGCTCAGAGTTTCACAGACCTGAGGAGCCCAGGGATGGCGTCTACAGCTCTCCTGCACCAGACCTCTCCCCACAGCCCCTTCCCCAAGCTCCAGGGGGACAGCACCAACACCAGTGCCTCTGCTTCCCCATGGACCCAAGCCCCCTTTGTCCAGCCCCACCGCTGATCCAGCAGGTCCGGCTCTCGGGCCCTCAGACTCCCGGTTCCAATTCAGCTGTTGATCTGGCTGATCCCGGGCTTATCTTCCCTCGGAGCTCAGACTCACCTGCCGGTACTCAGCCAAGGCTGTTCCGTGGGAGACAAATCCTGAGGTAGATTTTCCTCTCCTGGCTTTTCTTTCTGGGTTTCCTGGTTCGGATTTCTTTTTAGGTTTGTTGGGGAAGAGATCAAGAGACTTTAGAACTGTGCCTGTCTTCTCTCTGCCATCTTGGCTGGAAGTCTGCAATGCTTTTCTTAAAGCAGGCAGAGTTTTGGAGAACACTGGCAAAATAACAGTCTCAAGAACCAAGTTCTCATGGGAAGACTCTGAGTTAATGGAAGATACAGAGTATCAGGGCTAGACAGCCTGACCTTATAGGCCCAACTTTCATGTAGATTTTGAAGACTAGGAAGGAGAATATGATTTTTTGCATGTACCATTTCCACTAATTGATACCAACTCCTATGCCTACCAATCTTATAGATACAATATAATCCAACTTATAAAAGGCATTTCTGAGTGAAGGATGATTGTATGATCATCCATAATCTGGTCAATAGTAACTAGGGTCCAACCACAGGTTAGCAATTGCTTTTCTAGAGTGTTTAATTGATGGGGGTAGCTAGCTGACACAGTAGAGTACCAGCCCTGCAGTCCAAATCTTGCCTCAGACACTTATATAATTACCTAGCTGTGTGACCTTGGGCAAGTCACTTAACCCCAGTGACTTGTAAAAGCTAAAAAAAGAATGATTTAATGAGGCACAAAAAATATGGAAGAAAATAATATCTTAAAAAAACCCAGTCTACACCAAATGATAAAAAGTACAAAAAAAAAAATGAGAAGAATGCCTTAAAAAAATAGAATTGGTCAAATGGAAAAGGAAGTATAAAAACTCACTGAAGAAAAGGTCCTTAAAAAGTAGAACTGAGAAAATTGAAGACAATAACTTTATGAAAAATCAGGAAGCAATAAAATGAAACAAAAAGAATGAAACAAGCAGTTTACAATGTGAAATATCTCATTGGAAAATAAATGATCTGGAAAATAGATCCGGAAGAGATAATTTAAAATTTATTGGACTACCTGAAAGTCATATTCAAAAGAAAAAAAGAACCTTTCATGAAATTATTCAGGAAAATTGCCATGAGCCAGAGGGGAAAAGTAGAAACTGAAAGAATCCACCTCCTGAAAGTGATTCCATAGTGAAAACTCCCAGGTGTGTATATATATATATATATATATATATATATATATATATATATGTATATATATATACATATATGTATATATATATACATATATATATATAAATAGTTTATTATTTATTTTTCCAACTACATGATAAAATAGTTTTCAATAATAATTTTTGATAAATTTTGAGTTTCACATTTTTATCCCTCCCTCACTTCTTTCTCTGCTCCCCTGACACAAAGCAATCTAATATAGGCTATTCGGCTATAGCAATGTTATATATATCCATATTAATCATGTTATGAAACACGAATTAAACTGAAATGGGGAAAAACAAAATATATGACAACTTATAAAAATTGAAGATAGTAAGCTTTGACCTGCATTTAAACTCCATTGTTCCTTCTCTGGATATGGATGAGATTTTCCATCACAGTCCTTTAGAAATGTATTGGATTATTTTACTATCAAAATGAGTAAGTCTTTCATAAGTTGATCATCACACAATGTTGCTGTTAATGTGTACAATATTCTTCTGTCCACTTCCCTCAGCATCAGTTCATGCAAGTCCTTTCAGCCTATGCTGAAATACTGAACCTCATGATTTCTTATACAACAATAGTGCTCCATCATATTCATATACCACAGTTTATTCAGCCAGTCCTCATTTGATGGGAATACCCTTAATTTCCAATTCTTTGCCAATACAAAAAGAGCTACTCTAAAACATTTTTTACATGTGGGTTTTTAAACCCTTTTTTCCGATCTCTTTGGGATACAAGCCTACTTCCAAATTACTCTACAGAATGGTTGGATTAATTCACTACTGCACCAAAAATACATTAGTAGATCAGTTTTCCCACATCCTCTCCAACATTGATCATTTTTCTTTTCAGTCATATTAGCCAATCTGAATATCATGAGGTAGTTGTTTTACTTTATAGGTTTCTAATCAATATTGATATAGAGCATCTTTTCATATGACTATAGATGGCTTTAATTTCTTCATCTGAGAATCCTTTTCATATCTTTGATCATTTATCAGTTGGGAAATAATTTGTAAATAATTTGATTTAAATGTTCCAGCAACATCAATATTAGGCCTATATCCAAAAGTCCCACATTTTCCAAAATATTCATAGCAGCACTTTTTGTAGTGGCAAAAAATTTGACATTGAGAATTCACTCACCAATTGGAGAATGATGAACAAGTTATGAAGCACTATTGTTCTGTAAGAAACCATGAATAGTTGGACTCAAGAGATGCATGAAAGAATTATAGGAACTGATGCTGAGTGAAGGGAGCAGAACCAAGAGAACATTGTACACATAAACAACAACACTGAGTTGATCAACTTTGATGGATGCATCTCCTCTCAGCAGTTCAGAGAGCTAGGAAAACCCTGGGACATCTTTTATGGAAAACACCATCCACATCCAGACAAACAAAACAAAACAAAACAAAACAAATCTAAATGAAAATTATGTTCACTTTTTCAAAATTTCTCTTATGTTTTCCCTTCTTATCTCATGGTTTTCTTTCTTTTTTCCTCAGTCTCAATTCCTCATACTGAAAGTGATTAATATATAAACATGTTAAACACAAACGTACATGCATAATTTTCACTAGAATGTTTGCCACTGAGAGGAGGGATGTGGGAATGGTGCGTGGAAGAAAATTGTGCAACATAAATATGCATGTGGATGAATGCTGAAAAACTTTCATAATATGTACTAAGAAAAATAAAATATAATATCAATTTAAAAATAGAAAAAAGAAGAATCCTTTATCAGAATCATTAACTGAAATCATTTTCCCCAATTTACTGCATTCCTTTTTGTTTCAATTGTATTGGTTTTATTTGTGCAAACACTTTTCAATTTAATGTAATAAAAATTATGCATTTTGTATTTTATAATGTTCTCTATCTTTTTTTGGTCATAAATTGCTCCACTTTTCATAGATCTGACAGATAAACCATTTCTTGTTCTCCTAATTAGCTTATGGTTATCATCTTTTAGGTCTCAATCCTGTATCCATTTCCACCTTATCTTAGTATAGAATGTGAGATCTTGGTCTATGTCAAGTTTCTGTCATACTATATTCCAGTTTTCCCAGCAGTTTTTATGAAAGATTGAGTTCTTATCCCAGAAGTTGAAATCTTTGGGTTTATCAAATAGTAGATTACTATAGTCATTTATTACTACTTCTTTTGTATCTAAACTATTCCTACTGATGACCACTCTAATTCTTAGCCAGTTACAAACAGTTTTTGATGATTGATGTTTTATAATATAATTTTAGTTATGGTATGGCTAGGCCACCTTCTTTTGCTACTTTTTTCATTAATTTCTTTGATATTATTGACCTTTTGTTCTTCCATATGATTTTAGTTACAGTAATTTTATTTAAGTAGAACTGTCATTTTTATTATATTAGCTTGACCTACCTACGAGTAATTGACATTTGACCAATTATTTAGATCTGATTTTATTTGTATGAAATGTTTGATAGTTGTTTCCATATAGTTTCTGGAACTCCCAGAAAAATTATAGCCAAATGCCAGAGCTCCCAAGTCACATAGTAAATACTGCAAGTACCCAGAAAGCAAAACAAAACAATTCAAGAGTAATGGAGCTATAGGAAGAATAACACAAGATTTAGCAACTTCTTCATTAGAGGATTGGAGGGCTTGGGATATAATACTCTAGAAGCCAAAAAAAAATTCTTGCAACTAAAATTACAACTAAAAGTCACCTACCCAACAAAATCAACATAATATTTCAAGGGAAAAGATGAACATTTAATGAAATAAGAAGGTTTCAAACTTTGCTGATGAAAAGACCAGAACTGAACAGAAAATTGATCTTCAAATATAAAACTCAAGAGAAGCATAAAAAGATAAACATTTCTGCAGGGGAATGATACTGATAACCCATGAGAACTCTCATTGTTAGGGTAATTAAAAGGAGTATACATAAACATAGGGCACTGATGTGAGTTGAATATGAAAGGATGATATCTAAAAAATAAAATTAATGGATGATAGAGGAATATAGGAATAAAGAGAAAGGGAGAGGTAGAATAGGGTAAATTATCTCATAAAAGAGAAGAGAAAAAGGTTTTACAGTGGTGGGGAAGAGGAGGAAGGTGATGGGGGGAAAAGTGAGTCTTACTCTTATCAGAATTGGCTCAAAAAGGGAATAACCATACACACTCAATTGGATATAGAAATCTGTCTTACCATACATGAAAGTAGAAAAGAAAGAGAATAAGAGAAGAAGGGGGAATGATAGAAGGGATGGCAGATTGGAGGAGGGAATAATCAGAAACAAAATACTTTTGAAGAGGGACAGGGTAAAAGAAGAGAGAGAGAGAGAGTAGAATAAAGGGGAAGAGAGGGAGAAATGGGATTGAGGAAATTCGGTTAGCAATAATAATTGTTTTTTTTCCAACTTAAAGATTTTATTTATTTTGAGTTTTACAATTTTCCCCCTAATCTTACTTCCCTCCCCTCACCCCCCACAGAAGGCAATTTGTCAGCCTTTACATTGTTTCCATGGTATACACTGATCCAAATTGAGTGTGATGAGAGAGAAATCATATCCTTAAGGAAGAAGCATAAAGTATAAGAGATAACAAGATCAAACAATAAGATATCAGTTTTTTTCCTAAATGAAAGGAAATAGTCCTTGGAGTTTGTTCAAACTCCATGGTTCTTTATCTGGATACAGATGGTATTCTCTACTGCAGACAGCCCAAAATTGTCCCTGATTGTTGCACTAATGAAATGAGTGAGTCCATCAAGGTTGATCATTGCTCCCATGTTGCTGTTAGGGTATACAATGTTTTTCTGGTTCTGTTCATCTCATTCAGCATCAGTTCATGCAAATCCCTCCAGGCTTCCCTGAATTCCTATCTCTCCTGGCTTCTAATAGAACAATAGTGTTCCATGACATACATATACCACAGTTTGCTAAGCCATTCCCCAATTGAAGGACATTTACATGATTTCTAATTCTTTCCCTCCACAAACAGAGCTGCTATGAATATTTTGGTACAAGTGATGTTTTTATCCTTTTTCATCATCTCTTCAGGATAGAGACCCAGTAGTGGTATTGCTGGATCAAAGGGTATACACATTTTTGCTGCCCTTTGGGCATAGTTCCAAATTTCTCTCCAGAAAGGTTGGATGAGTTCACAGCTCCACCAACAATGTAATAGTGTACCAGATTTCCCACAGCCCTTCCAATAATGATCATTATCCTTTTTGGTCATATTGGCCAGTCTGAGAGGTATGAGGTGGTACCTCAGGGAAGCTTTAATTTGCCTTTCTCTAATAAGTAATGATTTAGAGCAATTTTTCATATGACTATGGATTAGCAATAATAATTGTGAAAAAAATTGAAGCAAATTTTTCTGCTAAAAGCCTCTTTTCTTAAACATAGAAAGGAGTCAAATTTATAGAAAAATAAACCATTTTTTCAATTGATAAATTATCAAATAATTTGAACAATTTTTAAATAAAGTAATCAAAGATATCTATAATCATATGAAAATTGTTCTAACTTACTATTGATAGGAGAAATGCAATTTAAAACAAGTTAAAACTACCTCAGATATATTAGATTGGTTAAATAGACAAATGTTGATGCAACATGGGAAAATGAGACATCAATGCACTGTTGCTGGAGATGTGAACTGATTTAACTACTCTATAGAGTAATTTGGAACTATATCCTTTGACCTAGAAATACCACTATGAGATCTCTATCCCAAAGAGATAAAACAACAAAAAAGAAATGGACCTATATATGCAAAAATATTTTAACAGTTATTTTATGTTTGTAAAGAATTAAAACCTGAAGTGATACCGATCAGTTGGGGAATGACTGAACAAATTATGGTATGTGGTTATGATGGAATAATATTGTGTTATGAAAAATGATGAGCAGGATACTCTCAGAAAAATTTGAAAAGATTACATAAGCTGATCCAAAGTGAAATGTATGGTGTGCAAAATAACAGCAATATTGTAAAATGATTAGTTATGAATGACAACTATTCCCAGCATCACAATGATCCAAGGCAACTCTGAAGCACTTATGATGAAAAAAGCTATCCATTTTGAGTAAAGAATTTATGATGTCTAAATACTAAAAAGCTTATTTTTTAAAACTTTACTCTTTTGAAGGGGTTTTTTGGTCTCTATTTTCTTTCACAACATGACAAATTTGGAAATGTTTTGTATGATGGCACGTGTATAACCTATGTCAAATTGCTTGCTTTCTAAATGGATTTTGGGTTGGGGAGGGTAAAAGGGAGAGAATATGGAACTTCAAGTTTTAAAAAATAAATGTTAAAATTGTATATATATATATATATATATATATATCTGGGGGAATAAAATACTAAATAAAAAGAAATGATTAGCAAACTTTGCAAAGAGATTAATTTCAAAAATCTTTAGAAACTTGTGTGGTTTGACTATTCCTAAAAGCATGTCAAAAATTTTGCTTTGCTTGGTTGTTTATGGTCTCCAAAAGCATGGATCTCATAGAGACAAAAAAATCTGAAGGAGAAAATGCTAGAAAGACCTCTTCAAATCTTCCAGGACTAAACTATTCTGGGTCCCATTCAAAAGATGCACCCTTGTGGGTGATTCAGTAAACAGGAATCATTAACATACCAAGTGGGTAAGATGTTTTGTCCAAAACCAAAGAGTTCAGCAGGCCTTTTTGTTTCATTTTAGATTGTGAGGAATGCAGTAGTTAGGAACTGGCATTTAGAAAAGGTAAGAAAACTCTTACAGAACTTGGTATTTGAACTGAGTCTTAAAGGAAATGAGAGATTCTAAGAAAGTGAGGTAAGAAGGGAGAAAATTATTGGCACAGTACACAGCCTTTACAAATCCATGGAGGATAAAGATGATGTCCTAGGCAAGGAATAGGAAGTATACCTATATGAAATATGCCTATGCCATAGACAGTAATGAGAGAAAAGCTGTATAAGAAAACTAGAAACATGAGAAGTGGTCAAACTGTGAAGAAAGTTAAATGTCAAAGGAGTTTTCATTTGATCCTAGAGTTAATAGGGAGCAACTGAAGTTTATTAAATGGAAAATGGGTGGAGTCAACATAATTATACCCACATTCAGGAAAATCACTTTGGCATCTGTGTGATGGATGGATTGGAATGAAGAAGGGTAAGAAATGAGTCAGGGTGCTCAATCTGAAGGTTAATGCAATAATCAAGGAAAGAAATTTTGGTGTCTTGAGCACCTCTTTGCTTGTGAGTGGAGACAAGAGAATTTTAAATTAGAATTATTGTGTATAGAGAAATGATATTATTTTTCAACTGATTGTATATACAAAGTAAGTGAAAGTAGGACATTGAGGTTGGTGCTGAGATTGTTAACCTTAGTGATTGATTGGGAGGATAGTGCCTTCAGTAGAAAGAAGTAGGGAAATTCAGAAAGGGGTGAGTTTGCAGGAAAAATGATGTATGGTTTTGGTCATGTTGAATTTCAGATGTGTAAGGGAAATGCAGAATACAATAACATAGGTAGTTGGTAGTATGAAAATGAAATTCAGAGAGGAAGCAATGACTGAATATAGAAATTCAAGAATCATCTGCATAAAGTTGATTGTCAAAGTCATAGAAGATGAGATCACTAAGTGAAATGGTCTAGCAAGAAAAATGAAGTCAACAGAATCTTGAGGGACACCTAATGTTAATGGATGTGAGTGTGACATGAATAAAGATTCAGGAAAGGAGACTGAAAAGTGGCAGTAAGATTGAAGTCTACATTTTTGTGGCCATCATGTAAATGTTTTCTTTATTTTTTTCTTTCTTCATATTCCATCAGTTCTCAAAAGTCTTAGCAAGTTTCTCACTGTTCTTTATGTTATTTTTTTCCTTACAGTACATTAATATTACATTTTATTCTTAGACCACAATTGCTCGGACAGTTCCTAATTGGACCCACTTTCCCCATAATTCTTTGTCAGCACAAAAAGTACTACTATAAATGTTTTGACATATATGATATCATATTTAGCAATATTATTACTTGATCAAAGGTTATAGAGTTGAGTCCCTTTTTTAAAAAAATCATAATTCCAAATTGTCTTCTTGAATATTTGTACCAATTACAAGATCTACTGACAGTGCATTAGCATGCCTATCCTGCTGCCTTACTCCCTTCCGCATTCACCATTGACTCTTAGATAACCTGTAATTTTGAATCTTTGTATTGTATGATTTGTAACCATAGAGGATTACCTGGAAAATATTGGTATAAAAATATGACCTTTTGTAGCAAAGGAAATTGTGGGATCATTGAATATTTTGTGCAGAAAAGAATGTAGAAAAAATGTTAATCAATTTCTGTGCTATATCTTGGGGGGGGCACAGTTTGGTCTATCACTGTGGAGTGAAAATAGATTTTCTCATTCAACACCCACCCAAATGATCAAACCAGCACCCCAAATGACCTGCAGCTGGGAAGCTTCATTCATTACTTCATTCAAAATCAATTTTCATTCATAATTCATTAGGGTTTGTGTACCTTCATTATTTATGTCCCCTATGAAATCCTTAGTAATTAATTCTGTGGTATTATTTGGGAGGATTATTTAAAGACTAGATTGAAAGGGAAAAATGTATCTTTATTTAATGAACTGTATTTAATCTTTTCCCTTCTTTTGTAGGTTTACTTTCAAAGGACCAGGGCTTGCTTTCAAGTCTGTTGTGGTCTGTACTGTAGAGTTGGGTCTAGTAGTTTCATTTCCTAAGTTCTATAACAGTTCTGAGAGGAGGAGAATAGAATGGAAGAGGTATGAACCCTTCACCATCATTTTCTGCTCTCTTAGCCCAGCACCTAGAATACTCTTCAAACATTTATTCTAAGGCTAAATTTTGGTGCTCTAAAATCTTTGTGAGTAGTAGAATGAGAGCATTTAGCAAGCACAGTCCTTCTGGTCATCCTGAAGCTAGTGAGGTGCAACCTGAGATCTTCCAAATGCTCAGGTTCAGGGGATAGGCTGGTTTTCTAAACTTCTCCACCTTATTACATCTTAAACATTCTTTGTTAAAATGAGTTCCAAATCTCTTCCCTATCCATTAAGAAGGCAAGCAATATCTTACTCATGATATATGTGAAGTCATGTAAAACATGGCCTCTCCACTTTGTAAAACCAGTTCACAGAATCTCAGAGTTGAAAAGAACCTTGGCTATCCTCTATTCAACTTCCTTGACATCTATTGACAGACTCATTACCTTCCTGAGAACTGTAAGTTCCAGAAAGTCCATCAGTTAAGAATCTTGTGTGAATTTCAACAAATGCACTCTTGGTTCCATCTTTCATCATTTATACAGATACTATTTCCCATTTCAAACATCTTATTTATTTATTTAGTAAGGACTTATAATCTACATCCTTCCCAAAGGACCTGGAGTGACTTGTAAGTAAATACAGAACAAAAAGAAATAGTACACAAAAGAAAAAGGAAAGATTTTGGAGGGAAATCATTTATGCCCCAAGGCTGAACAGTATATCTGTCTTAGAATAATCAAAACTGAATTCAGGGGGTTCTCATAGAAAGAGAGACAGACAGACAGACAGACAGAAAGACAGACAGATAGTTAGAAATAGACAAAGAAAAAGAGAAAGAAAGAAAGAATGAACAAGAGAAAGAAAGGAGGGAGGAAAGAAAGAAAGAAAGAAAGGAAAGGAAAATGGAAAGAGAGAGAGAAAGAAGGAAAGAAAGAAAGAGAAAGAGAGGGAGACAGAAAGGAGAAAGAAAAAGAAATCTTCCTTTGGGGCAGAGACTGTTTTGTTTCTGTCTTTGTAAACTCAACCCTTATCACAGTGTCTTGAAAATAGTAGGCACTTAATAAATGTCTTGTATTGAATTTGTTGAATTAGCTGAATCACTCAGCTCAACATCTGTTCAGAAAGAATGCATAGAAGATGTTTTAATAAAAGAGCAAGTGTGATTGTGCTCTCCATTCAGGTCAGAAAATAAGAAAAAAAATCTGTTCTTCAATTGACTTAATAATGGTTGTGTCTTAAGGCAATGCATTTCTTTTAGCCCTTACAATCATTTGTTGGAGTGTGAGAAATCTGCTAGACTGAAAAATGCTTACCCTGGCTAGAGGCTAATGGTGTGTTGGAGAAAGCTACTCCAGAGCCCAGAGCTCAAATCACAGACTTATTCCTAAGAGCTTTGGGCTATCAGAGGTCTATTTTTTGCCCCTTCTCTCTAGAGAGATGATATTATTATCCCTACCCCTCCAAGTAAAATGGGTAATTTCATCCCTGAACCTGAAAAAAGGAACCGCTGAAGAGAGATAAGGTGGTTAGGAGGTGCAGAGCTTTAAAGAAATAAAGGTACTGGTCAGGTTTTCTCTGTAACCCATGTTTATTGAGTGGGTGAGACCTAGGTGAGAATTTTCATCATGTACTTCTCACTCAGCAGGCTGATTATCACGAGGAGATGCTCTTCAAATCAAAGGTAGTTTCTTTTTCCTCTCCAAGGAAATAGCCCCAAATACCCTAGACTACTTTCATCCTAGAAGTCCTTTAATTTGCACAAGGTGGCTTTTTCAGTGCTATTTGGAGAAACAGGATGTTCCATTATTGTTTAATACCCTTTTGTTTGGGGGGAGTCTCTGTGTGAAATAGAAATCACAGCGATTCTAGACTAATCTGAAGTACCTGGATGTGGGGTTTCAGCTGCTGTGACAGTGATTGATGGAGAGAAAGTAGGGACCTGAAGGGTGCTGTGAGCTTTCATAATTTCATCTTTCTCTGGTGATTTATGAGGAAGGTGGAGGTGGGGAGGAGGAGGAATTTCTGAGTGCATTTTTCCAAATCAAGGTCCAGGACTTGCAAACATTCTAATGCAAAGTAGCTGGGGACAGAAAGGGATCTGCATAGAATAAAACCCAAGCCCTGGATATGAGAGATGACTTGATGGACAGGTCATGGACAGGTCAATGGCTGCCTTTGCCTTCTTCCAGTGTAATCATCTGAGAACTGTATCAGCATTATAAAATTATTTAATTAGTGAGATAGAAGAGACTTCAATAGCCCTGTAGTCCAGTCATACAAAATAGGAATGCCACTATCTCATAATCAACAAGTGATTGGTCCACCTGTCTGAAGACCTCCAAGTATCTCTTGAGGAATTTACAATATATTCACAAGGACATGCAAGGAAAAGGGAAAGGAGAGAGGATGGGATGGTCCCTACCTTCCTGAATTTTAGAGTGGAGAAGAGAAGACAGTCAGACAGACACACACACATACATTCACAGCCTCAATTAGAAATTTTGGGAGAAGGACAAGCAGCACAGGAATTGTCCATGAATCTAAATTTAATATTTAATTTGCCTGAGGTGAGAGAGACACCCTAGAAGAGGCTGCTGTTGGGAGAAGATTGCTGATATGGGAGAGCAGGGTAGGGACAGTGAATAAATCAGTAATGGTGGGGCTGCTGATGAATGGGGCACTCTAATTGTAAATTCTTCCAATATGGCTTTCATGCATTTGTGATCTCATCCATGTGAATCTACCCTCCTCCAATTATGCAGAGTTTAATCTATCCATATTTGGTTGTCCTTTGGGACTCTCCTTCCTATCTTTCCATAAGTGTATCATATTATTTCCACCCTTGCATTCCCTTGGTGTAGTTTGAATGTTGATAGAATAAGAGGACTCCTCATCAACTAGGCCTTAGTCTTATTATGTGATATTGGCACATTTTATTTTCTGGTCATATATTACTTTGATACTATTCCTTTATGCCACTGTCTATATATATTATTTCCAATATTTGACTAGTTAATCCTTACATATGCCTGTCTACTATTGTTTGACTGATTCTTAATTGTAGTGGTCTATGGCTTATGGCCATATAGCAACCCTGAAAGAATAATGATGTATTTAAAAGGACTTTTGTTTCAGAGTGAATATTGGAGTCATTTAAAGAACAATCTAATCTATTCTTCATCTCTTGGTCAGTTCTGGATTCACATCATTGCCTATTGAATTTAAAGTGTAAAACTAATTATTGCTAAAGTCAATTGTTTCTATACTGCCAAAGAAGCACAAGTGTTGTTAGCATTCAAAATTTTGGTGCCTCAGGACAAAACCCCAGTAACCCTAGTCTAGTTCCAATTCTGTATATATATATATATATGAATTATTTAGATAACTCAGAAATAGTACTTAATGCTTAAGTACTAAGATGTACTTGTACAAGAATGTAGTGGTGTGGCACAGAATAGATACATGAGTGTTAAAGAAATACAGGACAAGAAAATCATTGCAGTTCATAAGGATGAGCTTTCATGGGTGTGGTGATCTTGTCTCTTAGCCCAATGAACCATTTGAGTAAAGTTGATATCTCGAAGTAGAAAGAGGAAAAACAGATTTGTCCAAGATAAACCAAATGTCTAAAAAATATTAAAATGTACTAGAATAGTTCAGGTTCAATGTTGAGTCAAATGGGTACTTTTCTTTGGTAAAATGGGTACTTTTCTTTGCCCTAATGTAGTAAGGACATATTGGTATTTAGCTTCTCTGGTGAATTCCTTCATCTTTAAATGGAAATATGTCTGATAAGCAAGAAAGGGTCAGATAATTTGAAAGGGCCTTAGAAATCTGTCATATCTGAGGGTTCCATCCTGTACATGACCAGCACCTTTTATACCTTTAAGGAGCTGTGTCAGGGGAACTGGGGCCATTTGTTCTAAAGGGTAGTTTTAGGTAAAGACTCCTCATATTGGACATGGAAGGAAAGAAACTGTGTCAGGGAAACCCTGATCCTATCACAGGGAATAAGAACTAGATAGGAAGAAGGGATTTACTTCAATCAAAAAATATTCAACCTTTAATATAGTGTGAAGAACAAAAGAACTTCAACATTTTATGTTCACATCAGTCATGCTATTTGGGATATATATATATATATATATATATATATATATATATATATATATATAATATATATATATATATATATATATATATATATATAGAGAGAGAGAGAGAGAGAGAGAGAGAGACCAAAGGGGAATTTTCAACTCTTATCTTTCCTTTTTTATTTTGTTATTATTCTGTTCAACCCCAATTGGTTTCCAAATAAGCCATTAGTGAGTTTTAATATTAGGGTAAATAACCTCCCTTAAAGACCATTGTAGTTCCCAGTATAGACCGACAACCTGAAGAATCAAAATGTCTGATTCAAAGGTGTTGCAGCATGAGGCAGAGTGGTGATAATGGTCAACAATAAGAGAAAGTTAATCTGGAAGGTCAGATGTCTAGGCCTCTGTTCCAGAGAATTTTTCATCATGGTCCCCAGGCCCCATACCATGACACAGAACTAATAAGAAGAATTCAGTCCTGATTCCTTCTCCTGTTTTCCATCTCAAATGTTAAACTGCCAAAAAATGTATTAGTAAAGTGTTAGGAGCTATATTTTCTTAGAAAGGAAAATAAATAAGAGACCTGAGGACTTCAAAAAAAAAGAAGCTCAATTATTGATGTATTGATCAATTCGAGAGCAATTTGACATTTAAAAGGGTCTCTGGGAAGAGAAAGAAGCTATAGTTAAAAAAATAGGGATTATTCTATTTTAAATAGTATCAGTCCATGACTGAATGCTCACAGATAGAGGTCATTGTTTACAACAGTAAAGAGAATAGGTGAGATTATGCTTGCCTCAAAGCAGCCTGTTCATACTTTTTGTGAGAGGAAAAACATACTATTACTTATTAGTAATATATTGATGCTGCTGTATCTCAATTTAAACAAAACTAGTGTATATTCATATATGTATTTCTTTTTTCCTGCATATATGTATTTCAAGTCATAGAAATAGTGTCAAAGGCAGATACCAGTATGTTAGAAACCATCCATTCTACCTCCCTCATTTTATTTTATTAAGTAAGATGTATACATGTTTTTTTATTTTTCTATTGCAGTTATTTTTTTATTTGTCCCCCCCACTAATACAATGAGCCCTTTTGTAAGAAAGAAAAACAGTTAAGCAAAAAAAAATGATTGGTAGAGTGACTGTGTCTTAAAATCTGACAGCATTGCATACTCATAGACTTATATCCCTGCTTAAATGAATGATTTTTTTTCTTTTATAGCTGAGACCCAGAGAGATCATACTTGCAAAATAATATTAAATGTTTGTTCAAGTTAAAATTATTCATGTTGAAAGGCAATTATTCACTTTCTAAAAAAGATTTGCCATGGGATTGATTCATTAAGCATTAACTTCACAAGTGCACTTAAGATATCATTTCTGACTTTAAAAATTCGGTAGTACAACTGTAACAACAGACCTTTTGGCCCCCTGGGTGATTGGAGGCATTTTGCCTTCTCCCACTAAAGGATGTAATTTTCTGGGCTTGTATGAGTACTATGATCAGTTCTTGGGGAACCTCGTCTATAGCTCCTTTTTTACACTGCCTCTGATTCTTTACACCCCCCACCCCAGTACACCAGGCAAAATCTCTTAAAATTTAGTTTTTGATTCATGTCTAGAGTATCCCTCAAAAAATGAATAGTACCCAAATTGCAAAGAAACTCATGTACTGGACAGTTATTGTCTCTTTATACAATACAACAGAAAAGAATAAAAATATCCATTCTTATTGTTCTTTGTGAACCTATGAACCCTATTGTGCATGGGGTTTTCTTGACAATGATACAGAAGTGGTTTGTCATTTCCTTTTCAATGGGTTAAGGCAAACAGAGGTTAAATGACTTGTTCAGGGTCACAAAGCTAATAAGTTTCTGAAGATGGATTTGAACTCAGATTTTCCTGACTCCAAACTTCATGCTCTGTCTATCTATCATCTAATTGCTTCCAAACACACTTTGACACACTTAAAACATGAACAGTAACCTGTAACTCCTATTATACTTTCCCGGGAGTCAAACTTAAAACATGGGACAGCATTTCACCTTCACCTTGAATTGACACTGTCTAAGGAACTCTCCAAAAGTCCATTACTTTTTGCAAATCAGCCTGGAACTTGGGTCCACCTTCCTATCAGTGGTCATCTCTTTCAAGAAGCATTGTAGTATCTGGATTATACCTTATACTGGTGGTGTCTGGAAGACCTGAGTTCAAATCTAATCGCAGACTCTTGCTAGTTGAGTGATTCTAGACAGTTTAAATAACATTTGTTTGCATTATTTTCTTTAACTGTAAGATAAAAATAATAATAACACATACCTTCTAGGGTTGCTGTGAAGATGAAATGAGATAATATTTGTAAAAAGCACTTAGGAAAGAGTCTGGCACATGATAGACCCTATATAACTGCTTATTCCCATATTTCTTGGGGTAGAGGGTAAAGGTACCCTTCTCTCTGCTCCCCAAGGCAGTCCTAAATGGTGCCATGCCATACATTCTAAAGAAAGGAAGAAAGAAAAATATCAAAAGTCAGAGTCATTCTTTTTTAGATCATGGTTCATACTTAGTAGATAGTCCTTTTGGATACAATACACTGCTTCTGTTACCATCATGATAATAAGAATGTGTTATTTCAGAGCACGTAGTCCTTCAGTATCAAGCCACTACACATGATTCATTGGAGGTGGCCCAGAATGGTACAGGGAGATTCAGTTGATTACTTTTTAGGTATGCCTTTACATCACTAAATAGGGTCCATCAGTAGTGTTGCCTGTTCACCTAAAAAGGAGCCTGTCTGGAGTCAGAAAGACTGAATTCAAATCCTGACCCTGACGCCTATTACCTGTATGTGACCTGGACAAGTCACTTAACCCTATTTGCCTTGGTTTCTTCATCTGTAAAATAAGCTGGAGAAAGAAATGGCAAACCACTCCAGAATATTTGCAAAGAAAACCCAAAATAAAGTCACAGTCAGACATGACTGAAATGCCACAACAATAATTTAGACAACAGAGAAAAGCAAGGGTCTGGGAACAGTCAAGGGTTAGAAAAAGCTGAATTTACTCAAAGCTTGAATTATTTTCCCTACATCTCCTACTTCCAGACTATTCCTATTTGTACCTGTTAGACTTTTATCTGTCTATGGTAACAATTCATAGAATGACTCAGATCCACACTAAATACTTCATGCATTAATGTTGATATTTGTCATATTATAGATGCCTAGAAATTTGAGGGACATTGTGGTATGGTAGAAAGAACTCTGAGTTTAGGGTCAGGAGAGACCTGTTTTCAAATCTTTCCCTTAACACCTCAACAGTTGTGTGATCATAGCTAAATTACTTCATCTTTCTGGCCCTCACTCTCCTCATCAGTAAAATGGGTATGATGACACTTGTGTGACATACGTAGCATGACTCAGCCCCAGGATCAGGAAGACTTGGGGTTCAAGCCCCTCCTCTGATGCATATTGGCCTTGGAACCCTGTATAGATCACATAATTTTGCAGTGTCAGGCAAAAAGCCAAGATGCTAATTTTCAGGATAGTTCTATTTGCATCAGTAGAGGAAATTTCCCAAACATCAGTGACAATCCTTAAGATAGGTATCTAGCCCAAAAACTTACTGTAAAATGTTTTGTTTAAGTTTGGTTTTGCTTTTCTTTGCATAATAACCTAGAGTTTAGCAGTTTCTAGTATGGTAATCAAAAAATATAGCATAGTTGATTAGCTGAATGAGTTGATATAGGTAAAACAATATAGGAATAGAAAGAGTACTGGAATTGGAATCAGAAGATAAGCATTCGTATTCATATTCTACTTTTTAGTTGTATGGTTATGATCATGCACATATTACTGCACTCCTCTGTAGACCTTTCCCTCCCCTTCTCTTTCTCCTATTCCAAATTCACTTTCCTCATATGTTCAATAAGAAAAATTGGACTATAGGTCCTCAGGTTCCTTCCAGCTCCTAATCTGCAGAGTCTATCATATGCCATCCTATTGTATCCCATTCCATCAAATTCTGTCCTATTCCATTTTAATCTATTTTATTATATGTTATTCTCTCCCATTCTTTCCTATCTAATCCCATTTAATCTGATCCCATCCTATCCCATTGCATCTGATCCTATCCCCTATCTTATCCTATTCTAACCCATCTCATTCCAATCTATCCCATCCCATTACATTTTATCCTATCCTCCCCCCCTCCCCTCCCCTCCCCTCCCCTCCCCTCCCCTCCCCTCCCCTCTCCTCCCCTCTCCTCTGCTCCCCTCCCCTCTCCTCCCCTCCCCTCCGCTCCCCCTCCCCTCCCCTCCCCTCCCCTCCCCTCTCCTCTCCCATCCCCTCCAAACTAATCCTATCATATCTTATTTTATCCTTCCCTATCTTATCCTGGTATGACCTGACCTGGCTTCTCCTATAAATCTATATGGATATCCTGGTATGAGATAAATATAAAACTTAAACCCAGTAGGGGAACTGAAGTTTTCTTCACTATTATTTTCCCCTGGTGTTTGTAGCCATCAGGGCATCTTCTGTGTGAAGATGTTTGCTACCGCTCACTTCAAGGTTACTAAGAGCCTAGATAGTCTCTATTTTCTGTTGGTGCATTTGAAATGATAAGTCACAGGGGCAATTGAGGGATATGTAGGACTGGTATTTTATTGGTACTTGAGGTCTCTGAGATCAGCAGTTGGTGACCAAGGGAGTCATGGAAATCTATCCTTCAGTATAACTCTAAAATAAATTCAAAGGAGGAAAGGAGATAGTTGTCTTTTTAAATTCTCTGTACTTCTCAATACTCTCCTCAAGGCTGCCTTCTGTGTAGTTTGGGTAGCTGTGTATCAGCTGTAAGTGGAGTAGAGCACCAGTTCCCTTACTGGTAATGCAGACAGACCTTCCTGGTAATACTAAATTATCTCCATTACTAGCCTCTTATGAACCCTGAAATCCCCACCTCTTCTCAGTTCTCACAATGCAGTTTTAAGTATGCTGTCTTTGGATATGAGTTCAAATCGAAGCTCTTATTATCTGTGTGATTTAGATCCTTAATAGTTCTAAATCCATGTACATAAGACTCTTTAAGGCTACTGCTCCCAATAAAATGCAAATGTGATCCCTGGTAGAGATAACACATTAAGTCAATGTTGCCTTCTACAAAGGGCCATTTCTGTTCCCCCCCCCCCAATCTAGTGCCTTCTCTTAGATTGCAACACCTCTCTGTCTCTGTCTCTCTCTGTCTCTCTCTCTCTCTCTCTCTCTCTCCAATCTACTCTGGTTTCCCTCTTTCTCTAACCTGAGGACCCAGAATGAGCCTTTCTGTTATCTCTATACTGCTGCTGCTACTACAACCTTCATCCTTCTACCTGAGTTCCCAGCACCTAGATTTCCATCTGAGGAAAAGAACTTGAGGGTTCAGCTTTTTCTATTTTATGCTCTCTCTGGAATAAGCTCCTAGAACCTCTCTGTGTTTTCTAAAGGAGTTTATTATGGATAACTCCAAGAAAACAGAAATAGGATTTAAAGAAAACAAAAGAGGAGGATTTGGACAAGTCAAAAGCTTCATAGAGGTCCATTGGTCAGGGTTTTAGTGAGAAATGGGAGAAGAATTCTGCCTTCCTATTCTTAACCCCTCTATTCTTTCATGAACATCTTTCGGGTTTTATTCCTACAGGTCAGCTCTGATCAGTCTTTATAAACTTCACTGATGTGACAGTTTTATTGAGGTCTAGCTTGATCTTCAAGGCAATACAGGGCAATGAAAAAAGTGTGTTAGATTTAGGGGAAAAGAGAGAGATTTATAGACCACAGATTTAGATCTAGAAAGGATTGTTGACTCCAACTTCCTTTCTTCCATTTTACAGTTTGAGAAAACTGAGGCTGAGAGACAGTGACCATCTCAAGGTCATAGAAAGCGTGTGAGAAATAGGATTTGAGCTCAAGTCCTGAATCTCCTGCTTACTACCTGTGGCTTTAGTCATATTGCTTAACCCTGCTGGGCCTTAGTTTTCTTATTTGCAAAATAAGAAAACAGCTGGACTGTATGGTTTCCTAATGCTTCTAGTTCCAAAATAAAGCTCTGATTTATGAAGTTTCTCTAGGTTCGGGGTTGCCTTAAGAAAGGAGCAAGGACTTGCTCCTCTCAGGTAGTACACACCTGAACACTAAAAGTCCATTGCGTTCACCTGATATTTCCCTATAGAAAAGACGACATTCCTCACAGGCATGAAATCTCATTCTAACCAGTTTTTTCACTAATCACCCTTCCCAAAACTTTGTTCTCCAATCATATAATTTCATAGTATGTCAGAGCCAGCTAATTTAATCCATCCCCTTATTATATGAGTAATCTGAGGCCAAGCAAATCAAGTTATTTGACCAAGTCTAGATAATAGGAAGCTGATCTTCAACTTGTATCTTCTTACTCAAATTCCAGGGTCAGCTAGGTGGTACAGTGGATAGAGCACCAGTCCTGTAGTCAGGAGGACATGAGTTCAAATCCAGTTTCAGACACTTAATAATTACCTGTGTGACCTTGAGCAAGTCACTTAACCCCATTGCTTTGCAAACAAACAAACAAATTCCAGAACCTTTCCACTACCCTGTAACACATTGACAAATGGGGTTTTGTTTCTATTCTATCTTCCCATACCACACACATCTTGGTACAAAAGTGCATCTCAATATGTGCTTGCTGATTGTTTCCTTGATCTCAGGAATTTCTCTGCCTTCAAATCTCAAACACAGCCACCTAAGGTTGAAACTCTGAGACAACAGCAGGGCCAGGCATGAAATAATTTCACAAAATGTTCTATTTCTCAAGCTCCTCATGAGGCAGATGGTATTCATGACAGAAGAGAGGAGAAAACAGAATGATGGTGACTATATTGAGACCAGGCAGTGGAATCATCCTAGCCTGGAATAAGAATTCTTCATTCTGATTCTCAGGTTTCCTGTATATTCTCTTGGCCCTGATTTCTGGGCCCAAGGACATCTGCATTTTTGGAAGGAAATTCTAAGGCAGTTTATTTTAGAAAGGAATTCTGCTGCATGGATTACCCAAGGAATACACATATGTAGGATGGAGAAGAATTTGTGTGAATATGGCAATAGATCAGATCTCTAATGTAGTCCTCAAAACTAAGAGATGAACCAAAAAGTATGAACTTAAAATTTCATTTGAAGAACTAAAAAAAATGGGACAGTGTATGCACAAATATGAATTTGACCTCTATGGCTCTTTCCAGTTATAAATCTAAGCTACAATGACTTAAGCCTGGACACACTGCTCTTTCCTTTTTTGATATTCCACTTAATTAACTGTTTGTATCATTGTTGTGGTAGTTGGTGTTTGTATATGTTATTCATCCTACATATCATTGTTGTGGTGGTTGATGGTTGTGATTCTTGTTCCTCCTTCATTCCCATGAGGACCAGAGTGACATCACAGGAACTGTCTTGATTTGTGTATGAATTGAATCTCAATAACAAAGAGTAGCAGAAAGTAATCAGTCTCACCTGATCATATTCTTGGGCAGAGTATCATATCTGATAGTGTATTTATTCATACTGTACTGGTCTCAATCATTTTATGAGCTGAAAGCTTGTCTTTCTCCAATAAGCTTGTGAATTCCTGAGGACAAAGACAGTAATATCTTATCTTCTTATTTTCCATAGAAAAGAAGTCACAAAAATGAATGAATGAATGAATGATTCAATCAATCAATCAACAAACATTGATGAAACATCACATTGTAAGAGACCCTTTGCTGGGCAATGAAGATATAAGAACAAAAGTAAACTAATTTCTGTTCTCAAGGAGCTTTCATTCTATCAGGATATACAATGTGAACAAATGTAGAAATACAATATAGATACCTAAAAATATTTTGCAGAAGGCATTATCAGCTGTGGAACTCAGGGAAGGCTTAATGTAGAAGGTTGTGTTTGAGCTGAATGAAGATAGATATTCCAAATAGCAGCAGGGTGGGGGGAGATGAAATCCAATCATGGAGGGACAACCAGTGAAAATGTCCAAAGACAGAAGAAAAGAGTATTTTGGTAGAGAACAGTAAGAAAGTCAATTTGATTTCAGTGTGAATGAAAGGTGATAATATATAATGATTAGTAAAATAGGTGAGAATTAAGTCGGGGGAGAGGTTAATATAAATAGAGGAGATTAATATAATCATTATATAATTATATGTAACATATATGATTATGTACAAATATAACATAACTATGCTTTGTTATATTATAACATACATATATAAGTGTGTTAAATATAAATGGAGCACTACACATTTTATATTGTCTTTATATCCTAGAAGTCATAAGAATTGAAGAGGTGTAATATGATCAGAACTGAGTTTTAGCATAATCACTTTGACAGGTGAAGGGAGTGAGGTTACTCAGATACTGCTCAGACTAGAAATGAGCCTAGGTAACTATAAAGAGATCAAGGCCAAAGATGTGCGAAATCCAACATGATGGGAGATGAAATGTGGGTCACTTGGCATTACTTTTTATAAATGTTTACATTTTCAGAAACAGGATAAAAACTACTGTACTCACCATAGACTATAATTATCTCTTCTGTGAAAAATCAGGTTACAAGTGTTACAGTAAAAACCAAAAGGCTCCAAAGGGTAGTAATGTACAAGGAATGCAATTTTTAGAACTTATCTAGGATCTGTTCACTAAATGCCTTATCCTGGTATGGATGTGGCCCTGGGGTTTAGAAGGCTAGTTTATTCTAGTATAAAGTCTGATAGGTCATACCAAACCACAAGCTAGTACTGATCAATTGATTAGTCAATAAAAAATTATTAAGTATCTATTATATTCCTCATCATGTGCTAGATGCTGAGTCTATAAAGAGAGAAATGCAATAATAGCTGCACATGTGTCCTATCGGGGGAGATGCCAGGCAAGTATAAAGATATATGCAAAAGATACAAGGGGTGATAGGGAGAGTGAAGGCATTACCAGCTGGGGAATCAGAAAAGAGCTTCTGTAGAAGATGGTGTTTGAATTCAATCTTGAAGGGACAAGAGATTCTAAGAGTAGAAAGCCTTAGAATATTTCCCTTCCAACTGATAAGTCTAATTTTTGATAACCTAAACATATTTGGAGATGCTTCTCAACAAGTTGGTCATGTAGTGTTCCTGCTTTTTAATCATAATAGCTTTTCTTGATATGATCTACCACGTCACAGAAAGTCTGGAGTCTGCATTGTTACATTGTTATGCTCATTCATTTGACAAGCTTTTATTAGTTACCAACTATGTCCTAGACACTGATGATGCAAAGAGGACAAAAATGGTCCTTACCCTTAAAAAGTTTATTGACGATCCAGATCTTGAAATAAGTATGATGTAAAACTTGCCCTATTTCAAATATGACAAAGACAACAAGACTGTGAAAACTCTCAAGTCATTCTATATAGTGCCAGCATAGAGCTGCTGGATAAACTTTCTCAGTTCCAAGGGAGAGCTCAAAGTACTTAATATTTTGTGTTTATTAAGCAGAATAGTATTTAAGAGCTAAATGGTGAAATAGATAGAATGGTAAGCCTAGAGTCCAAAATAACCTGAATTTAAATGCATTCTCAGATGTTTTCTAGTTATGTGACTCTGAGTCCCTGTCTGCCTCATTTTCCTGTTATGTAAAATGAGTAATAATAATAGCACTTACCACTCAGTGTTATTGTGAAGATAAAATGAGATATTTGTAAAGTGTTTTACAAGTATTAAAATGTCACATAAATGCTAATTATTATTAGTAGCTATTGCCATTCCAGAGCTGTAGTACAAACATACAGACCTGACAGAGAACGTTTACTGTCCAGTCCTAAATAATGACCAACTCTGGAAACAAACTTCAAGATTGAGTTCAAAAGTGCTGCCCAGAGGAATTTTGTATAGGATTCCTATCTAAAGGAGCAGCATTTGGGGGGATGCGAGGGAAGAAGAGCCTTTCAGAAGAGCATCCTCTTCTCTGACATCAGTCCCAGATGGAGCAACTAAGGAAGGCTTCACATTGATTAATGCAGGCCTGAAAAGGTAATTCTACCTCCAAGCAGCCGGGTTTTGGAAAGTTAGATTTGAGAAATGAGGAGAGCAGTGACAGTTCTGTCACGGAGAGGAAACAAGCAGATGAAGAAGTGCATACATGAATAACTTCTCAAAATTCACAATTAGAGCTATCAGCCGCCACCACCACATTCTTTCCCCCAGGCTCCTCCTTGCCAGACTCTTTTAGGAAGTATCTAATAAAAACGTAGCTGCATTATGGATTCTATGGCTGTCAGCAGTTTCAGACTCTGGTCCAGTGCCTGTCTATGGTTCAGGAGTCTCATTAAGAGTCTTGTAAATTAGAGATGCTAAAGATGCCAGTAGAGTGACAAAATTAGGCCAGATGTGAAGCAGTGACATGATAATATCTCACTATGACCAAGTACCAGGATGGGCGGGCCAAGGACCTGTCAGCCACCACTAATGGCCTGGGGAGCTTTTGCTTTCATGCTACAGTTTGTGAGAAAAAGAAAAGAAGTTAAGACAGAGATAAAAGGGTTGTCTTTCAGTAATAAAACTGGGAATGAGAAGATGTAGGGTAATGGAAGGGACTCATCATTCAAATCATCATGATCTTAAAACATGGCATTCCCCCTACTCAGTAAATTCCAGTGTTTCCCTATTATTTCTAGTATCAGATATAAATTTCTCTGTTTGGAATGTTAAGTTCTTCCCAACTGAGTCTCTTCTTAACTTTTTAAAGTTTCTACAATCCAGTCATATAGACTCATTTGCAGTTCCTCATATATGACACAGATCTCCCACCTCCTCACCTTTGCACCAAATTAGCTTTTTATATGGAATGCCATCTCTCCTCATCTCTAGCTCTGGAGGCCCCTTCAAGGTTCAACCCAAGTTTTCTTCAAGTTTCCTTCAAGTTTCAACTCCAGAATCACAGACTAGTGCCTTACCTACCCTCTGAAGTTACCTTGTATTGGGGTGGCTAGGTGGTGCAGTGGATAGAGCACTGGCCCTGGAGTCAGGAGCAAGTGAGTTCAAATCCCACCTCAGACACTTAATAATTACCTAGCTGTGTGGCCTTGGGAAAAAAACAATTAAGTTATCTTGCATTGACTTTGTATGCATCCTGACCAATGTTATCTCCATCATTAAAATGTGAGGCCAATGGACAATTTTACATTTGTCTTTTATTACCAGTGCTTAGCAAAACACCTGGTCAGCAGTTGTTATTATTATCCTATCATTTCAATTGTGTCCAATTCTAGGTAATCTCATTTGAGGTCTTATTGGGAAAGATATTAGAGTGGCTTGCCATTTTGTTCTTTAACTCATTTTATAGATGAGGAAACTCAGACAAATAGAATTAAATGATGTGCTTAGGATCACATAGCTAATAAATTTCTGGGGTTAGATTTGAACTCCTGACTCCAGGCCCTGACAAGGAATGGTAGTTAATAAATAGCTTAAAAGAAGGTAAAACTATCAGGGAATGACTAGAAAGAAAGACAGGTTTGGAAATCATTATCACTTTCCCAGTGGTCAGAACTGTCTGACAATATTTTGGGATACTTTCAAAAATAGTGGGTTCTCTTTTTAACTATAAATGCTAAAGCAAAAGCAACTTGCTTACTCATTACACAGTAGAGGGGATTCTCATATTGAGTTGGTTCAAATGACCTTTAATATCCATTTCAACTCTAATATTCTCCTGGAGGGCAGGGCAGGAACATAACAAAATTGTGACATAGATAGAATCTTTGGTTATCTCCTCTCTTTTCTTTTTCTGTCCTCTCTCTACTTATATTCAGTCCTGCATTCCCACTCCAAATACCCAAGCTTACCCTTTATTAGTTCTTAGGTTATTTTCCTCACCAAAACTTCACACTTTATATGCCATTTGATCTTCATAACAATCATGTGAGTTAAATAGAACAGATATTATACCTATTTTACAGATGAGGAAACAGGTTCAAAGAGACTGACTTTGAGATTCTGTGACTTGTCCATCTAGTAGCAGGACCAAACTAGTCCCCATGTCTTGTCTCCATGTCAATAGGCCACACAAATTGGTTAAAGACCTTCATTCAGAGATGATAGGAAGTTAATCCCTCCAAAGTGTATTTCTATTTTAAGAGAATCCAGCATAGGACAGAACTAAAGGAATGAGGCTTTAGTGATACAGCATTGAACCTTAGAGCATTGAAACAGGAGTAGAAGAAAGGCCCTGCAATCCCATATTCTAGACAGAGATCTTGGAGGAAATGTCATTTATTATAGTATTCCAATTCACTAAAGGTAAATCTACCTCGATGAATACAAGGCTTATTGCAAAAGTCTGTCTCTTCAGGAAAGAAGGCAAAAAAAAAGAAAAGAAAAGGGAAAGAATAAACCTTTCAAAAGAATCAACCTCGATCCAAAAGGCAATGTAAAAGCTGCATGAATGTATTTTTGTAATAAAGCATCTCAAGCTTAATAAAGCTTTTGGTAAAGTGGGATTACATATTTCACCCATGCTCTTTCTGCTGGGATGCAAATTCTTTTTATTCCCTCCTCTGGCCTTTGCAGTTCAATCCTATTAGCAAGTAGGGATTCAGCAATGCAAAGAATAAAATTCATGTGCATAGAAAGATGAAAGCCCCCAGAAAGCCTCAAGGGGGTCAACATCTGAGCAGAGGTTCTCAGCCAACTCCTCTCCTTCCCTCCTTCTACACATTTAACCTTTAAAGTCAAGATGTATATGGATTGGGAGAGAAGAAGGAGGAGGAGAGAGGCAAAGGAGGAGAAGAGGGAGAAGGAAGAGGAAGAGGGGGAGGAGGGAGAGGAGAAGGGAGGGCAAGAAGAGGGAAGAGGAAGAAGGGAAGAAAGGGCTACAGGCCCTTGGGCCTACTTACATCAAAATAAAGGTTTATTGTAACAAGAGATTGATTCTTTTTATTTGAGAAATACAAAAGACAGAAAGGCAGAAATACTTAAGCCAGAAAGCCCAGACTTGGTGTGACACTGACTCCTCTACTTGTAAGTCAATACTCAGCAATTCATCCTGAGGATGCAATCCCTCAGCCAACTGTCAGACTCTGAGTTCAAGGGGAAGGTACAAGGAAAGCTCATTGTGCCTCCCTCCCTGGCCTTGAAGCCTCAGCAACATTTCCCACTCTCTCTGGATTCTGTCATTTTAAAGGATTATTTCAAAGGACACCTCCCTATCTCCCTCTTACCTACAAACACACACCCCTTTAGGATCTCAGGAGACCAAGTGAGGGGTATACTGACATAGCCAAGCAGGGTTAGACACTGAAGAGTTTCTCAGTAAGTAATAAACCCATGATTCTGGAAGCCTTGGGACTGTAGGGAGAAGAGGTGGTTTTAGCCAAAGGGAAAGTACTGAATTTGTCATCTAATGACTTGAGTTCAAATCTCACCTCTGTTACTTAATCTGTGTGATTTCTGGTAAATCACCCAAACTCTCCAGGATTTCTTTTCCTGATCTGTAAAAAATGAAAGACCAAGAAGGAAAGACTGTGACAGTCTGTTATCCTAAGTTGTCTTCCCTTCTCTGAATATTCTCTGAAAAATGTCTGTTCTCTGATTAGAGTTATAGATGATACTGCTCACCACTTCACAGTGCATTTGGAACAGTGACAGAGAATGGGATTCAGCTGCTGAGGAAAGGAGTTGCTTCAAGCTGGCACCATGTCTCTCACCCTTTATTCCTTCTTTTGACCTGTATTGAAGTCAGTTGCCCAAACTGGCCCTTCCTTATCTCTTTTCCTTGTCCACCACTGTGCTGAAATCAAAGAGACATATCACTTTTTTTCCAAAAAAAATTGTTTTGTTAAAATATTTCCCAATTGCATATCAATTATTTTAGCATTCATCATTTTAAATTGTGAGTTTCAGGGGCACCTAGGTAGTGCAAAGGATAGAACACCAATATGAAATGAGAAGGACCCCAGATCAAATTCAGGATCAGACTCTCATTAGCTGTGTGACTCTGAGCAAGTCACTTAACCACAATTGCTTCCCATCCTCAAAAAAATAGTATAGAAAAAAAATTGAGTTTCAAATTCTGATTTCCTCTTGTCCTTTCCCCAAACCCTTGAAAATTCAAGAAATAAGATATTAATTGTACATATGAAGTCACACAAAGCATTTCCATATTAGCTATTTTGCAAAAGAAAACACATACACACATACACCCAAGAAAAAGAAAGAAAGATTAAAAAGTATACCTCAATTTGCATTCTAGTTCATTAGTTCCCTCTGAAGGTGGGTAGGGTCTTTGGAATTGTCCTGGATCATTATCTTGTTCAGCTTAACTATGAGACATGCCACTTTGAAATTAAATCTTTAGTGCTGGATGAAACCTTAGAAATAATTTTACAGATGGGATAACTGAGTCTCAGAGAGGGGGGACAAGATGGATCTAAGGTTACACAAATAAATAGCAGCAGAAAAAGCACCAACAATTCCAATTTTCAGGCCAGAACGTTTTCAATTTATAGGAATGACTAATCTAAAATTATTTTAAAGTATAGAGATTATCTATTCTTTTATAAATGAGAAAAATCAGACAGAGTAAAATGATTCATTCAAGATCACACAGGTAGTCAATAATAAAGGAAACAGCCAAACATTTTTTCTCTGATACCACATTCAGCACTCTTTCTTCTAGATACAAACGGATGATCCCAGGATGCATCTTTCTGGTCTATATAGACCAGTGAGTGATGTGTGAAGTGAAATCTAGCCCAGGAAGTCAGCAACATCTACTGGAGAAGGAAAAACTAAAGCTTAGCCTTGGGTTGAGAAAATGCTGAATTTTCATGCTTTTCCAGATGTTTTTGGTATCTCCTCTTTCCTACTCCTTATCCCCAACTAAATTCTAATCCTATTCCATTCCTTATTTTCCCCCATTTGTGGGGGTCACCTTTAAGTTGAATTCACAGGTGCCAAGTAATCAGCTCCATATTGTATGTCAGCAGTTGCTGCAGGGAAAAAATGTTTAATTTATCACCTGTTCCAAGAGCTGGGGAAAAAATAATAATAATTCTGTCTGAGCACTGAGAGAATATTATTTACAGCCTCGAACTTTCACAACAATTTGAATGCAAAACAGGATGTGCTGTATTTATAGCAGTTTGTCCCGATTGGAAGGAAAAAGCATTTGAGAGCAAAACAGTACGTTTCTTTTAACTGTTTGAAAAAGGGGGGAAAAATCGCCAGCAAGCACTCAGAATTCCATGGGTGGTATTGAGAACTGAGAAAGTTTTCTAGCTTACAAAGGATAAATCAGTCAGTCAATCAGTAGCAGGCAGCTCAGTGCCAGTGGTGCTGGGTGGTTTTATTTTTATTTAAAATAACATTTTTATTGATTTTGGTATAAACATGCAGGCAAGGATCAAGGATCCAAATAGCTGCCTTATGCAAGAATACTTTTAATGGCTTCTTAGAGAAAAGACAGATAATAACCAATAGGGTGAGGGGTTCCAGAGCCAGATTCCATGGGGCAGTAGTCTCAGCCCACACAGGGGTGACTTGTCTCAGTTTCCCCAAAAGCAGAAAGGTAGAATGTACCTCCCTCTGTCTCTCCCAGGGGGCAGGGAAGATTAATGAATGACTAAGAAGAGCTTTGAAGATGAAAAATATCCCTGGCCACACTGAGGATTAATCATCATATGATACATGTTCCATAAACATGTGGTAACTTAATTACCCATTGCCAGCAGAATGATTTCTTTTCTTGTTCTCAGGAGAAATGACTAGCCTTTAGAACACAAAGACACAGATTCCACCCTGAGCTTCAGCTCTTTTAATGTCTACCTATGGTCATGGAAAGTTTGTTTTCATTTCTAGGGCAAAAAAGGTTACATCAAACAGAAACTGCCATCTTGGACCTCAGAGGGGCTCTTCCCTACAAGCCATCACCACAGAAATGCAGAAAATTACCCAAAGAAGCAAAGCCTAAGGACTTCTGATTACTTTAAATTTAAATCTATTAATAACTTTGAAAGTATGATTAGTGGGAAAGAAAAGTAAACCTTTCAGATCCTTTCCTTTCTCAAGGGTAGGTGTTGACTCTTTGCTCCCAGGGAACAATGAGAATACAGGGGAATTGTAACCTGGGGTTACAGAAATGAGAATGTGTCCTTTTGATCTCTTCTTACAGGATTGACTTTAGAGTAGAAAGTGATTTTAGCTTGGAGCTACCAAGAGACCAAATGATTTCCCTGAAGTCACATTGGAAGTAAATGTTAAAACTAGAATTTGAAGCCTTGTTTTTCTACTTCCCAAACCAATGCCTTTTCTTCTCCAGATGCCTCCACGAAAGTTTTGTTCCAATAGGAAAAGTACTGTCCTATATAAACTTGCTCTTCCTGGGTGTAGCCCAATGTTCTGTATATAACAGGTGCTTAATAGATGTTTTATTAAATTGAACTTATTCCTTCTTAGAATGTTCATACAAATAACCTCTCTCTCTCTTTTCATGACCACTTCAGGACCTCTCCAAAGTCCTGATTCCACAGTTCCTCCTTCCTTTTGCGGGAAGCAATAGCCTTGATAGCTGCATGCTCTCACCAACACAAATTACCTATTTACACTGTCCTTAAAGTGATGAAGGTAAAATTGGAATTTGAGTTTCAGGGACTGACTGCATTATTTTTAGGAGACAGTGCCATACTGGAGTTGGCCATTGGCAGATGGGGTCGCTGTAAAGTTATTCTTCCTAATGTGAGTAGGTGAATAGGCTATAATGTACATAATAAATGTAACCACAAAACACTGATAAAAAAACGATTAACTAAGAATATAAAAAGCATCAGTGTTGGGGATAATGGAAGCTGTTAACTCCATTTGATGCTGAATTGCAATTTGAGGCACATATTTCAATGATGGACTCTTTGGTCCCCAAATGTTCAGGGGGCACTTAGCATATAGAACTGTGTTTAGCATTTGCTTTATTTCTTGGACATCTTGAAGGATGATGCTGTTAAGTTCTCGGTACAGGAGCTGCATTCTTGATAAATGGTAAATAACAGAAGCAAAAAACTCATGTCATTATACATGGGGCATTTGGGGTTCAGACAGTATGTGAATGCTCAGTCCATAATGGTCCCACAGTCTCCCCGCTTGTCCAGTTCAAGCACTGAGCATCATGGAGGGAAGCAGTCCAGGTCTCAAAAACTGTTTGTTCCTTATCCTGCTCATTCAGTATAGTAAAGCAGTAGATGGCTTGAGAAGACTGGATCAGAAAATATACTTTCCATGGCCAGAGAAAATTAAAAGAGATTAAACTCAGGGTGGATTAGCTACTTCTTGGCTGGTGAATGGTCCAGGGAAAAGAGCACTTACCTAGGAGAAAGAGGACCTAGGTTTGAATTCATGGACCACTGGGCAGGTCATCTACTCTCTCTGGCTAAATGGGTGCCCCCATCTTAGATTAAGATCTTTGGCTTCATTAAAGTGACTCAGTCATTGTCAGAATATTAACATACTTAAATATAATTTCATTTTAAAAAAAATTTCTTGTCAACATACTAAATTACAAGGTATTTATACATGAGGAGGGAAATAGAGAAGGTGGAGAGATGGAAGGGAAAGAAGGAAAAGGATAAAAAAGACAGAGATAAACCATTCAAAAAGAAGAGACCAACAGGCAACTTATGCTTTAGTCTGGTACTTTCTATAAGTGTGAGAAAGGATGCTACCTATCTTTGGTAAGGAAACTGAGAAAAATGGAGAAGCAGATAAGCTTGAACCACCTCTCCCCAATGTACTTTCATTATTTTTCAAGTATTATGAATTCCTAGAGCAGCAGACATCATCATATTTGAAAATCAGTACTAATAAGTTCACAATATAGACTCAAAAGACTCAGGAGCATTCCTTCACAACTCTGCTCCATTACCATGGACAAATTAAGAAAAATCATAGATTAAGAACATCAAAAAATGAAGATAAATGCTTTAAAAGGGGATAAAAATAAAATTATCTTTGAGACTCAGTCGAAGTACCTCCCCTTCAAAATTATTTTATACCTATTTTGTGAATACATTTTTACATAAAGGATAGGAACTGGGAAATCCTTAATGAGAAAATTTCCTCTATTGGTATAGGCTATCACCTTCTCTGCAGGTAGTTCTTAGAGAAGTTGGTAAAAAAAACTATTTTATATTGTTACTGTTCTGTCAGTTTTCAGGAGAATGTTCCCTTTCATCATATTGGACTGTTTCTGCACCTTGAGCCCATCATTTTTCTGTTAATAAGTAGGTAGCATGCTTTATATTGCTCCTCTAGAATCTTAGCTAGTTAATACTTTGATCACAATTTTAAATTGTTTTTCTTTACATTGTTGTTGTGACATAAATTTTTCTCTAGTTTCTGCTCATTTTACTCTACTTCAATTTATATAAGACCAGGTTTTCTGAAACTCTTTCATAATTTCATTTCTCATAGTACCAGTGTTCCATTGTCCTTTTATAACATTTGTTCAGCCATTTTCCAGTTATTTCCCATTTCTAGTAATTTGGCATCATAAAAAGAATTACTATAAATATTTTTCTAGACATGGTTTCTTTTCCTCTTTCTTTAACCTCTTTGCGGCCTAAGAGTTTAGACACCTTAATGACTTTCTGGGAATGGTTACAAATTACTTTCCAGAATGGTTAGACCAATTCAAATCTCTATCAATGGTTGCATTAGTATGCCTATTTTTCTGGGCTCCTCCAGTAATTGTCATTCTCCATTTTTGGTGGCCTACCATCATAAATGTGAGGTAGAACCTCAAAGTTGTTTCAATTTGGATTTTTCTAATTAATGACTTGAAGCATTTAATATGTTTATAGATAATTTAAATTTATTCCTATGAGATCTGTTTATTTTTATCTTTTGATCATTAAGGGATGACTCTTGTTCTTATATATTCAATTTTATTTATATATTGGATATGATAACTTCATCAGAAAAACTTTCTTCCCAATTAAATATTTTCTTATTAATTTTAAATACATTGTTTTTTTGTGCAAAAACTTTTAAATATTATATAATCTATATTGTCCCTTTTATCTTCAGTGAACCTTTCTATCCACTATTTGATCATGAACTCTTCATTATCTATAGATGCAAAAAAGATTTCTTCAAAAAAAGAAAAAATAATATATAGGGGCAGTTAGGTGGCATAGTAGTTAGAGCACTAGCCCAGGAGTCAAGAACGAGGGTCAAATTCAACCTTGGACATTGATTCTAGTTGTGTGACCTTGAGCAAGTCTTTTAACTCCATTATCTCACAACCCATGCTTTCCCCCCAAAAGACATTTCTTTCTCTGCTTCTCTAGCTTATCCACAATATGCCCTTTCATATGAAAGCATTCTATGCACCTGGAATCTGTCTTGGCATATGGAATGAGATATTAGTACAACTCCAATTTCTGCCAGACATTTCCAGTTTTTTTCCCCCAGAAATTTTTGTTGGTTAGTCAAGTACTTCTGTTGTAGTTGTTCAGTTGTGTTTGAATCTTCATGACCCCATTTGAAGCTTTCTTGGTAGAGATACTGTAGGACTTTGCCATTTCCTTCTCCAGTTCATTTTATAGATGAGGAAACAAGCAAACAGAGTTAAATGACTTCTCCCAGGTTACACAACTGGTACATATCTGAGCCTGGATTTGAGTTCAGGTTCTCCTGACTCTAGGGCCAACACTATGACATCTAGTTGCCCTAGTATTTTGCAGCACTGAGTGTTCAACATTGTATTACTATTTTCATTTGTGTCCATTCCACTGATTACTTTATCAAAGTTTTAAACTGATGTCAAATAATTTTGATGGTTACTACATTGAGATCTAATACTGTTAGCCTCCCTTTCCACTTTTTTTCATTATTTTCATTGACATTCTTGGCTGTTTCTTCCTTCAGATGAACTAATAGTTTAAATAAATAAAAAAATAAAAAATAAAAAATAAATACAAATAATAATTTTTTCAAGCTTTGTAAAATAATATTTGTTAGTTTAATTGATCTAATCCTGTATAAGTGAAGTAACTTAGGTAGCATTGTCATTTTTGTTATATTGACATGGTTTACTTATGAGCAATATTTCTCCTATTCCACAGAAGCTGACCCTCTACATTCATAGGTCCATCTTTATTTCTGTAAAGAGCATTTTGTAATTGTGTTTTTATTTTTTACTTTTAATTTTTTAGTTTTTGTAAGGCAATGGGGTTAAGTGGCTTTCCCAAGGCCACACAACTAGGTAATTATTAATTGTCTGAGGCTGGATTTAAACTTAAATACTCATGGCTCCAGGGCTGGTGCTCTATTCACTGTGCCACCTAGCTGTTCCTTATTTTGCTTTTGTGCAATAAATGGGATACTTTCTAGGCACATTATCTATCAATTTCCTTGAACTATAAAAATGAGTATGATAATAATATCTATTTTATAGGTATATATAAGACTCAAGTGAGATGATTTACTTACAGCATTATAGAAAGCCTAGATATCATTAGCACTATTGCTTTCAAACCTGAATGACAAAATCTGCACTATTATGAACCACCCCCCAAACTCCTTGGCACTGAAAGGATTTTTTCAGTATTCTGTGAACACCCCAAATCATGCCTGAATTAAAGATTCTATTTTTTGCCTTTCATTCTGTTTTCCAACATTTCTGGTCTTTGATTATAAGAGAGTGGTTGGGGGGTAATGTTGGAGAAAGTTTTAGAAGGTCCCATTCCACAACATGTAATGAGAAGTTCTGTTCAAAAACATGGATAGAGCTCAACAAAGAGGGAACCCAATTGAGACTTAGGAAAGCATCAGTAGAAAAAAAAAATTCTGTACAATAAATATTTAATTCAGCTCAATGCTTTCTCCTGTAGTGACTTGTCTTTTGGCTTAATTTTACACATTCTGCCCACACTGCTATGCCCTTCAGCAAGGTTAATCCTTTCCTAATACAAGTTTAAAAATTAAATCCACCACAATGTACAAATTTCCTATATGGTTTCATTCCATTCTTTTATTCAGAGTAAATATATTTGCACAATGAATAACCAAGTAGGTTTTTCTGGACAGATAATACTTGCACTAAGTAGCCTATTAGTGATTTTCCTCCTATGTCATTTATTCTAGATGATAGTACTAACTCAATATTGGCAAGCAAGGGAGGGCAGGTTACCATGTTTAAATTGAGAACATAACAGAAATCATGCTAGGCTACTGGCAGAGATGTGAGGGAAGGTTGATTTAGGCACCAACTCTGTCTAGGTGCCTTTCCCAATTTTAAAGCTCAAAAACAAATATTCCCTTGCTGATTTTTCCCCTTCCCCCACTCCCACTTTAATTCCATTCAATCAAACCTTACTAAGTACCTACCACATGTAATGTATTGTACTAGGGTCTGGAGAACAAAGATGAAAAATGACAGTCTCTGCTTTTGAGAAGCTTAGGCACTAAATAATAATAATAATGATAACAAGAAAAAGAATAATACAATTCTATTCAGCGATTCAAGTAGAATTTATTGATGCCTTCTTTAGATGAGGCACTGTGCCAGACTCTGGGCATGCAAATACAAAATGAAACAATACCTCCCTTCAAGGAGCTAATGTAATATGATTAGAGATCTAGAAGGGACTCTTACAAACCAAGTAGTTTAATACTCCTACTTTACAAATTAAGAAACTGAGGGTAAGGGAGGTTAAGTGATTTGCCTGAGGTTATGTGGATTATAAATATCAGTGACAAAATTAGAACTCCAATCCTCTGACTCCTCAGCCAGTGTTCATTCTGTTGTTCAGTTGTTTCAGTTGTGTCTGACTCTTTGTGACCCCATTTGAGGTTTTCTTGGCAAAGATCCTGGAATGGCTTTCCATTTCCTTCTCTGATTTATTTTACAGATGAAAAAACTGAGACCCATAGGGTTAAGTGGCTTGCCAATACTTATGTTTTTGTTCTTCATTTTGAAAAAAAGACCATGAAATCAGAGAGGTGGTGCCATGATAAGAACCTGAATTGAATTTGAGAAGGGGTGCTATGTTAAGACACCAGCCTCATTTTTTCCTACAAAACAATGCGGGCCCAGTGGCCAGATATGCAGCAGAATGGCTGGAGATGACCTTGCATGTGAGGCAATCAGGGTTAAGTGACATGCCCAAGGTCACATATCTAGGTAAAAGTTTGAGGCTAAATTTGAACTTAGGAAAATGAGGCTTCTTCACTCCAGGTCATTCATTGTACCACCTAGTTACTCTTTCTTCTGTACTAGGATTTTAAAGGTCTTCTTACTTCACAGTAAATAAAGTTTTAATCACAACTAGTTTTTTTCATACATATTTATTTTCCAATATCAGACCCCTATCATAGAATCCTCCTTTTTTCTTAAAGAAAACACAAGAAAAAAACAATTTATAAGACTGCTGCATCTGACAATGTATGCAACAATTCAGTGCTCCTCTAGTTCCTCCTTGACTAAGCCAATCCTTTCCTGGGATCTTAATGAAGGCAGAAATTGATGTTCTTATAATCCCAAAACTAAAAGAAGGGTTAAGGAAATGTATTTTTCCCTAAAAAGTATTTTGATCAATTTAAGCACAGTACCAGCACATATAAATGTTGAAAGATGTTAATTAAAGATCTTTTGGACCAGACCTATGGTTTTATCAATGTTGGGAGGGACTTTATATTACAAAGAAAATATGTACTTTACAGTCCCAGAGAGTTGTCAGAGAGTTGGGCATTGACAGGTTAAATGACTTACTCTGGGATTCACAGTAAGTAAGTGCCAGAGGTGGAACTTGAATCTGGGTGATTCTCAGGTCAGCTTTCTATACACTCTGCCTTAATTTAGGCAAGTAGGATCATTTTATTTCCTCTTGTGTTCAAGTTAATAGCCTGGTAGATGAGGCAAATGGGTCAGATGGTTTATTGTGGTGGACATAGAGTCAGAAAAACCTTTTTCCTGAGTTGAAATTTAGCTTCAGACTCTTAACTAGATGTGTGACCCTAGGTAAGTCACTTAACTCTGTTTGCCTCAGTTTCTTCATCTATAAAATAATTTGGAGAAGGAAATGGCAAACCAGTCCAGTATCCTTGCCAAGAAAATACCAAATGTGGGGTCAAAGGGAGTCAGTCATAACTGAAATGAATGAGCAACAGCAATAAAGATGAGATCAATGCTAGGTATGCTATGGATGGGTGTCAGCAAAGATTTTGACAAAGTTTCCATGTTATTTTTATGAAGAAGATAAAAGCTTTTTTTAAAAAAAAATGTAAAAGTGAATTTAGGAACATAGGTCCCCCTCTTAAATGATACTCAGAATTGTTGTGGTGAGCATTGAACAAACTCCTGTCCTTCAGACACAGAAAAGCTCCAACCAGGATTATCTGTCCAGTGAGAGAGAAATTCTGATTTATAGGACACAAACTATTACCCTGCAAACAAAGGCCATCTGTCTTCAGGTGGCTGACAGACTCTTTGCCTGGTATTATTGTCCTTGGGAAATTTAAAATGGACTCTGTGTGAAGATTGTGTTCTGCCAGAATCTTGGGAATTTCAGCCTAGTCACCCTGAGCAACCTGGAAACAATTTCAGTTATTTATGTTTTTCCCTAAGCTTCTTGCCATAATTCCTCCATTCTCCTGGTTAGTAGGGTCTCTTCCAACTTCTTGCTTCCAAGCATTTCTGAGCTAGAAGGATCTTTATGAAAGTACATATTAATATGTGCTTTAGAATCCTCATTGTGAAGAGGATAGACAAATCTGGAAGTGAAATCTGAGGGCTACTGACTTCTACATCCCTGAAACATGAGAAATAATTTTGATGCACCCTTCAGGGATGGGACAAATGCCCATCCTTCTAGGTCAATCACCTTACATCAGGTTTTATCTGTATGGAACTATTATATTTGTTTAAATGAAGGGATGCTAATGGATAGTCTGAAAAAAAAGGACCATTGATTGCTATTTCACTCCTGTTTCTCCTCTCAAGGAGAAATTGGAGAAAATGGAGCAATCATTGTTGAGAAAGAATTAGAGCTAAATATGCAGGACATAGGAAAAGGGCATCTGGCAATTCAGCATTAATTTAAATATCCTGGTCTGGCTGAAATACATTGTGGGCCTCTGAAAGAACTCAAAGAGATGAGCCTGGAATTGATGACCTTTGAAGAATTATAAAGATGAGAAAGACCTCAGAAGCCAGGAGACAGGCAAATGTTTTAGTTTTTAAAATGAAGATAAAATATGTGGACCTTCGACCAGCAAGCTTAGTATGGATCCCATGTAAAATTCTAGAATGAATTTTTAAACTGATTGCATAGGGAAGTGCTTCATTAGACATAGAGGATAATTTGAATATGAAACCTCACGAAGAAAAGTGGTTATTACCAGGAACCAACATGAATTCACTAAGAACAAGTCATGCATGCCACCTTTATTTCTTCTCTTGTTCAAGTTAATAGGTTGGTAGATGAAGACAGTGCTAGACAATGTATATTGGTTTCAGCAGGGAATTACACAAAATTTCTCATGATATCTTTATGAATCAGATAAAGAAATACATGTGAGATATGTGGTTAAGTTAATTTGGAAGAGACCAGAATGCCAATTAAAAAAACTGATGTCAATCTAGAGGGTTCTGTCCTTAGTTCTTCTCTGTTGAAAACATATCAATAACTTGGATTAAAAGGCCATTGGTACAATTAGGAACATTTTTTTGCCATTTATCTTATTACTGCTACTTCCTCTAAACTGACTTCCCCAAATCACTCAGATTTGGAAAGTCTATGCTGTCATGGTTGATAAGAACATACTACAAATACTGCTTCTGTTTTTATTCAATCATTTTTTGACATTTCAGGATTTCATTTATAGTTTTCTTAGAAAAAAACACTGGAGTGATTTTCTATTTCATCCTCTAGTTCATTTTTTAAAGCTTTTTAACATCTTAATTTTGCAAACTTTAACATTTAAAATTCTATTCCTCCCCTCCCCTTTCTTTAGATGATAAGCATAGGATATGTTATATTTGTGCAATTATGTAAAATATTTCCATATTAGTCATTTTGTACAAGAAAACTCAAATAAAAATAAATTGAGAATGTGAACAATAGCAGTTGTTACTCTGTATTCAGTCAATATCAATTCTTCCTTTGGAAGTGGATAGTATGCTTCATCATTAGTCCTTTAGGATTGTCTTGGATATGAACTCCTGGTTCTTTTCACTTCTCTGTGCTTCAGTTTGTATAAGTCTTTCCAGGGTTTTCTAAAATTATCTTACTTGTCATTTCTTATAGTACAATAAAATTTCATTATAATTATATACCACAGCTTGTTTAACCACTCCCCAATTTCTGGGCCTCCCTTTGATCTTCAATTCTTAGTTACCACAAAAAGAGCTCCTATTAATATTCATGTTAAAATAGATCTTTTCTCCTTTTTTGTATGTCTTTGGGATATAGACCTACCAGTGGTACTGCTGAATCAAAGGGAACATATGCATAGTTTTGTAACCCTTTGGGCATATTTACAAATTGCTTTCCAGAATGGTAGGATAAGTTCACAACTCCACCAACAATGAAAACATTAGTGTCCAAATTTTTTCACATCCCCTTCGACAATATTCAAAACTTTTTTTGTCATATTAGCCATTCTGATAGGTATGAGGTGATAATTTAGTTATTTTAACTGTCATTTCTCTGATCAACAATTATTTAGAATATATTTTCATATGACTTTAGATAGCTTTGATTTCTTTTTATTAATTTTTTTAAGGTTTTTGCAAGGCAAATGGGGTTAAGTGGCTTGCCCAACCCACACAGCTAGGTAATTATTAAGTGTCTGAGGCTGGATTTGAACTCAGGTACTCCTGACTCCAGGGCCCGTGCTCTATCCACTGTGCCACCTAGCCACCCCTAGTTTTGATTTCTTTGTCTAAAAAATGCAGGTACATTTCCTTTGAAAATTTATTGGGAAGTGACTTGTATTCTTATAAATTAGACTCAGTTCTCTATATCTTGGAGCAGTGAGGCCTTTATCAGAGACGTATATGGCAATTTTTTTTCTGTTTTTTGCTTTTCTTATAATTGGCTTGTATTATTTTGTCTGTGCAAATTTTTTTTTTAATTTTAAATAATCAAAGTTATCTGTTTTACATTCTGTAATTCTCTCTATATGTTCCTTAGTCCAAAATTCCTTTATCCATAAATCTGACATAAATTATTCCATGCTGTCTTAATTTGTTTATAATATGACACTTTACTCACTAATAACAATTTTGTATAATGATCAGCTATGATGGACTTGTACAATTCAGTAGTACAATAATTTGACAGTTCTAAAAGATTTTTGAGGGAAAATACCATCCATATTCAGAGAAGAAACTGTGGAGTTTAAATGCAGACCAAAGCTTATGATCTTCAATTTTTAAAAGATGTCTTATGTATTATATTTTTTCTTTCTAATGTTTTTCCCCATTTTGATTTGATTCTTCTTTTACATGATTAATATGGATATAAGTTTAGCATAGTTATACACATATAACCTATTGCTTTCTGTCAGAGGGAGGGTAGTAGTAAGGAAGGGAGGGAGAAAATTGTGAAATTCAAAGCCTTATCAAAAAATGATTGGTGAAAACTATTTTTTTTCATGTGGTTGGAAAAATAAATAAGCAAAAAGAGATATTAAAATATTTTCAAGGAGATTTTAGTCAATTCTCTAGAATTATATATAATCATAACAACATACCATCTGCAAAGACTGATAGCTTTGTTTCCTCATTTCCTATTTCTTATTCCTTTATTTTTTCTCATTTCTATAGTTAACATTTCTAGTAAAATATTAAATAATAGAGGAGATAATGGGTATCTTTACTTCACCCGTGATTATAGTGGAAAGGCTTCTAGTTTAGCTCCATTTCAGATAATGTTTGCTGATGGTTTTAGATAAATAATATTTATTTTAAGATGAACTCCATTTATTCCAATGCCCTCTAGTGTTTTTAAAAGGAACGAGTACTGTATCATGTCAAAGACTTTTTCTACATCTGGAGATATAATTATATGATTTCTATTGGTTTTGTTATTGATTTAGTTTTCCTAATATTGAATTTTCTCTGCTTTCCTGATGTAAAAGCCATCTGGTCCTAATACATGATCCTTGCTATATGTTGCTGTAATTTCTTTTCTAGTATTTTAATTAAAATTTTTACATAAATATTCATTAGAGAAATGGGTCTATGATTTCTTTTCTGTTTTACCTCTTGCTAGTTTGGGATCAGTACCATATATGTGCTGTAAAAGGAATTTGGAGGCACTGCTGTTTCATCTATATTCATAAATAGTTTATATAGTATTGAGATTAATTATGCTTAAAATATTTGCTAGAATTCTCTTGTGAATCCATCTGGTCCTATGAATTTTTTCTTAAGAAGTTCATTGATAACTTATTCAATAATTTGGGTTATTTAAGCATTTTATTTCTTCTGTTGATAGGTAATTTATAATTTCTGTAGATATTCATCCATTTTATTTAAACTGTCCATTGTCATATAACTAGACAAAATAACTCCTAATCATTGTCTTTATTTCCTCTTTTTTAGTGATGAATGTACCTTTCATTTTTGATACTAGCAATTTGACTTTTTCTTTTTTAAAAAAATCAAATTAGGGGAGGCTAAGTAGCACAGTGGATAAAGCTCTGACCCTGGAGTCAGGAGTACTTGAGTTCAAATCCGACCTTAGACATTTAATAATTACCTAGCTGTGTGGCCTTGGGCAAACCACTTAACCCCATTTGCCTTGCAAAAACCTAAAAAAAAATCAAATTAACCAAAGGTTTATTATTTTATGTATTGTTTTCATAAAATGAGTTTCAGTTTTATTTATAAGTCCAATGTTTTTCTTACTTTCAATTCTCTTACTGCTTTGGTTTTCAGAATTTCCCATTTGATGTCTAATTAATGATTCTTAATCTTTTCTTTATCTAATTCTATTTTTGGGGGTGCATGCTCTATTCATTGATTTGCTCATTCAATATTTTATTGATGTATGCAGTACTTTTCCGCATCGTACTGCTTTGACTGCATTCCATTAATATTTGTATATTGACTCATGCTGACATTTTCTTTAATGGAATTATCAATTATTTCTATGACTTCTTATTTGATCTATTTGTTTTTTAGGATTAGATTATTTAATTTCCAATTAATTTTTAATCTTTCCTTCATTGACCATTTTTAGTGTAATTTTAATGCATTATGATCTGAAAAGGTTGCTTTTAGTATTTCTGCTTTTCTGCAAATAGTGGTGAGATTTTCATATCCTACTACATTGTCATTTTTTGCATAGGTGCTATGTACCTGAGAAAAAGATATTTTCTATTCCCTTCAATTTTCTCCAAAGATCTATCATATCTAACTTTTTCCAGACTTTTATTCATCTTCATAACTTCTTCCTTATTTATATATTTTTTGTTAGATTTATCTTGTTCTGGCAAGAGAAAGTTATCTATTTTCTCCTGTAACTCATTCAACTACTCCTTCAAAAACTGAGATGCTATAGTATTTAGTGTATATATGTTTAGTATGATAAGACTTCATTGGACATGGTGATTTCAGTAAGATAAAGTTTCCTTCTTTATCTCTTTTAATTAGATTTATTTTTTATTTTTCTTTGCCTAAGATCTTGATTGCTAGCACTGCTTTATTTGCTTGAGTTGAAGAATAATTGATTCTGCTCCAGCCCCTTCCCTTTACTTTATGTGTATCTCTCTGCTTCAAATGTGTTTGTTGTAAGAACCCTATTATAGAATTCTAGTTTTAAATCAATTATGCTATGGGCTTCACCTTTATATTTATGAAACAAACTGTGTATCTCCCTCCATGCTGTTTTTCACTTGTTTACCCCCCTTACTCTCTATTCTTTTTCCTTCTCTTTACTTCTGATGAGAACATTCCCCAATATACCTTCCTTTTTATGAGTCATCCTTCCCCTCTATTTTTCTTGTATCTTTTTGCTTCCTTATAGGGTAAGATAGATTTCTTTAAACAACTGAGTGTGTAAATTATTTTCTTTGAGTCCATTTTGATAAGATTAAGATTTAAGTTTTGCCTTCCAATCTCACCCTCATCTTATTCTCCATTATGATATCTCTTTCATGCCTCTTTCATGTGGAACAATTTATCCCATTCAATCTCCCATTTCCTTCTTCTTCCAGTGCAGTTTTCTTTCTCATTACTTTATTTTTGTTTTTTTGAAATATTATACCATCAAAGCCAACTTTTATTCATACCCTCTATATATTATGATTGCTGTTGAAGTATTAATGATATTAAAATTGCAATTATCATCTTGTCATATAGAGATATAAAAAATTTAGCCTTATTGAACTTCTTTTCTTTTCTCTGTTTTTTTTGGCTATGTTTTCATTGTCTTATATTTGGAGATTAGATTTTTCATTCAGTTCAGTTCTTTTAATTAGTAATCTTTGAAAGCCCTCTATTTCATTAAATGTTTATTTTCCCCTGAAAGGGTTTATTCAGTTTTAGGGGGTAAGTGATTCTTGGGTATAATCCTAGATCCTTTGCCTTCCAGTACATCATATTCAAAGTGGAAGTTGTCAGATTCTGTGTAATCCTGATTGTTACTCCATGATATTTGAATTGTTTCTTTTTGTCTGCTTGTAATACTTTCTCCTTGATCTATGAGCTCTGGGATTTGGTTATGATGAGTCTTCATTTCAAGATATTTTTTCAGGTGATTATCAGTTGATTTCTTCAATTTCTATTTTGCTCTCTGTTTCTAATATCACTGTTCTTTTATAATTTTTTGAAAGATAGCGTTCAACATTTTTCCCCCCCATTTTGTCTTTAGGCAGTCCAGTGATTTTTATGTAGTCTTTCCTGGAGATGGGACTTTTTTTTTTAACATTTGCTTATAAAAATTTTGATTTCAAATTCTTTCCCATTATTCTTTTCTCTTAACAGAAATTTGATAGACAAAACCCAGAAAAAGAAGCTAGGTTTGTCTCAGGGGACCATGGTTGAACAGGGAACATACAGGAGAGGGGGAGCACAGGGATAGCAGCAGGGTGAAGCCAGAAGATAGGCCTTAGCAATGGAGACTTTGGTGATTGGCAGGTCTAAGGCCCAACTTTAGCTGTAGAATCTTTGGCTGGGGGAAAAGGAGCTCTAGTGAGCTCCAGTCGTAGGGAGGGTGAGTTCCAGGACAGAGAGCTGCTGAATACCCCTGGAAAATGACCAGCTGGGCACAGGACTTGAGCTCCATACAGAACCCTCTTCCAAGAACAAACTATAATTGCCCCCTCCCCTCACCCCCTCAGACTCAGGTGTGGGAAACAGAGTTCCCTCAACTTAAAGGGAGATTAACTCCCTCCGCAAGGGCCCAGCCCATTGTTCGAGGACAATTCAGTCCCCGCTGCACCCTCCTCTCTCCCTCCTTACTGTCTTCAGGATTAGGAAGAGGGCTTCAAACACTCCAGAGAAAGCAACCAGCCCCTCCTCCTGACAAACCCTTGGAATTATTAAACCAAGTTAACAAAGCCTCTAGGGTTTTCAAAAGCAAACCTCTGAGAGCCAGCACCTCCCCCAACACAAGATCCTAGGAAAATGAAGCCCATGGAGAAATTCTTAGAAGAAACAGATTCTAACTCAGAGAGATCTAGCACTTCTGAGGAGAATATGAATTGGTTTCCAGCCCAGAAAGACTTCCTGGAAGAAATCAGGAATCAGGAAGGAGTTTAAAAATCAATTGGAAAAACTGGAACAGAACCTCAAGAGAAAATTGACACATTGTGCGAGAAAATTAACATCTTTCAACAAGAAAGCAAATCCTTGGAAAATTCAGTTGGACAAATATAAAAAGAAAATCTGTCAAAACTACACTTGAGCAAATGGAAAACTCCTTCAAAAACAGAGTTGAATAATTGGAAAAGGAGTTGCAAAAGGTAAATGAAGAAAATTCTCCTCTAAAAAAAGGATGGAAGCTGTGGAAAATAATGACTTCATGAGACAACAAGAATGTATTAAACAAAGCCAAAGAACGAAAAAAAATAGAAGAAAATGTAATATACCTATTCAGCGAAACCACTGACCTAGAGAATAAATCAAGAAGGGACAATATGAGAATTATAGGTCTTCATGAAAACATTGAATAGAAAAAAAAGCCTGGACTTAATATTACAAGATTTAATGAAGGAAAACTGCCTTGATATCATGGAACCAGAGGGAAAAATCGTTATTGAAAGAATACATCAGCCCCTCTAGAAAGAGATCCTAAAATTAAAACACAAAGGAATGTTGTGGCCAAATTCCAGAACTATCAGATAAAAGAGAAAATCCTGCAAGAAGCCAGAAAGAAACAATTTAAATACCAAGGAGCCACAGTACAGATTACACAGGACCTGGCTGCATCAACATTAAGGATCAAAGGACCTGGAATGAGATATTCCAAAGAGCAAGGGAGCTTGGAATGCATCCAACAATCCACTATCCAGCAAAGCTGAGTCTTCTCTTCCAGGGAAAAGGGTGAACATTTAACCAAATGGGAGACTTCCAACATTTCATGATGAAAAGACCAGAGCTAAATAGAAAATTTGGACATCAAACAGGAGGCTCAAGAGACACACGAAAACATAAAAAATAAATAAATATTTAAAAGAACAAATTAAAAAGAATGCTATCCAATAAGATGAAACTGGCTATATCCCCACCTGGGAGAGAAATTCCTCATAAGAATTGTCATTGAGAATTGTAACTCTATTAGACAGAATATTTTTAGTTAGAAGTGATGGACACTCATGATTTATCTGTGAGACTGCTACCCAATAACATGATACTGGCTATATCTTTACCTGGGAGAAAGACTAATAACTCTCAAGAATTGTAACTATTAGAGAGAATGTACTTAGGCAGAAGTGATGGACACTCATAAATTTTCTGTGAATCAGATAGAATGATTTAAAAACAATATCTCCTTAAAAAGGGGGGACAGTAAGGAGATGAGAGGATGGAGGAGATTAAATGGCATAAATCTCATTACGTTAAGAGGTACAAAAGAACTATTGCAATAGAGGGGAAGAAGGGAGGAGATGAGAACCACCTAAACCTTCCTCTTATCAGACTTGGCTTAAAGTCAACTTACACACATTCAGTTAAGCTAAAATACTTATCTTACCTTTCAAGTACTAAAAGGGAAAAAGGGGAAGGTGGGATGGTGTGAGGGAGGAAAAAAGGGGAACTAACAAAGGAAGGGAAGGAAGAAGTGGGAAAGGGAAAGGGGAAAGAAAGGGAGGGGGACGTAATGTAGGAAGGCAAACACACTGAAGGTGGCAGGATTCAGAAACAAAATACTGGGGAATATGGATAAAGTGGGAAGATAGAATGGAGGCAATAAAAAGTTAGTAATTATAACTTTGAATGTGAATGGAATGAATTCTCCCTTAAAATGTAAGTGAATATCAGAGTGGATTAAAAACCAGAATCCTATAATATGCCACTTACAAGAAACTCATTTGGGGCAGAGAGATACATATAAAGGTAAAAGGTTGGAGCAAAATATATTTTGCATCAACTGAAGTGAAAAAAAGCAGGGATAGGTATCCCTATCTCAGGCAAAGCAATTGCAAAAATAGATAGTGTTAAAAGAGATAAGGAAGGAAACTATATCATCCTAAAAGTTATCACAGATAATAAAGTAATTTCAATACCAAATTTGTATGCATCCAATGATACAGCATCCAAATTCTTAGAGGAGAAGTTGAAAGAAATACAGGAAGACATAGACCACAAAGCTCTACTAGTGGGAGACCTCAACCTCCTGCTCTCAGACTTAGATAAATCTAATAATAAAATAAACAAGAAGGAAGTTAAGGAGGTAAATAGATTATTAGAAAACCTATATATGATAGACTTATGGAGGAAATTGAATGGGAACAGAAAGGAATACACTTTTTATTTTTCTGTAGTACATGGCCCTTACACAGAAATCAACCATCTACTAGGGAATAAAAACCTAATGATCAATTACAGAGAGGCAGAAGGAGTGAATACATCTTTCTCAGATCATAATAAAAATAATATGCAATATTGTGCCAGGGAGATATAGACGCAAAATTAATTGGAAACTAAATAACCTTATTTGAAAGAATGAGTGTGTCAAACAACACATTATAGAAAGAATTAATTATTTCATCCTAGATAATGCCAATAATGAAACAACATACCAGAGCTTATGGGATTCTCTCAAAATGCTTGTCAGGGGATATATTATACCTTTAAATGCTTACATGAAAAAAATAGAGAAAGAGGAAATCAATGAACTAAATATGCAACTAAAATATTAGAGAAAGAACAAATTAACCCCCCCAATTAATACCAAATTAGAATTTCTAAAAATTAAAGGAGAAATTAACAAAATTGAAAGCAAGAAAACTATTGAACTAATAAATAAAACCAAGAGCTGATTTTATGAAAAAGCCAATAAAATTGATAAATCTCTCATAAATTTGATTTAAAAACAAAGAAAGATGAAAATCAAATTGCTTGTATCATAAATGAAAAAGTTGAACTCACTACCAATGAGGAGGAAATTAAAGTAATAATTTGGGATCATTTTGCCCATCTATTTGCCAATAAATTTGATAATCTAAGTGAAATGTATGAATACTTACAAAAAATAAAAAGTTCCCAGGTTAAATGAAAAGAAAATTAAATACCTAAATAACGCTATCTCAGCAAAAAAAAGAAAAAGAAATTCAACAAGCCATTATTGACCTCCCTAAGAAAAGATCTCCAGGGTCAGATAGATTCACAAGTGAATTCTATCAAACATTTAAGGAACATTTGGTTCCAATTCTATATAAACTCTTTGGAAAAAAAGGTGGAGATGGAACTCTGCCTAATTCTTTCTATGCTACCAATATGGTGCTGATATCTAAATCAGGAAGAGTTAAAACAGAGAAACAAAATTTTTGACCCATCTCCCTGATGAATATAGATGCAAAAATTTTAAATAAAATCTTAGGAAAATGATTACAACAAGTTATCACTAGAATAATACATTATGTACCAAGTAGGATTTATCCCAGGAATGCAGGGTTGGTTCAATATTAGGCAAAATGTTGGTATAATTGATTTTATCAATAGCAAACCTCTCAGAAATCATATGATTATATCATAGATGCTGAAAAAGCTTTTGACAAAATACAACACCCATTCCTATTAAAATCACTAGAGACTATAGGACTAAATGAATTGTTCCTTGGAATAATAAGCAATATCTGTCTGAAAATATCAACAAACATCATATGTAATGGGGATAGGCTAGAGACATTCCCAATAAGATCAGGGGTGAAACAAGGATGTCCATTATCACCACTGCTATTCAATATTGTATTAGAAATGTTAGGTTCAGCAATAATTGAAGAAAAAGAAATCAAAGGAAATAGAATTGGGAAGGAAGAGACAAAACTCTCACCTTTTGTAGATGACATGATGGCATACCCAGACAATGTCAAAATATCATCTAAAAAACTACTATAAATATTTAACAACTTTAACAAAGTCACATGATATAAAATAAACCCTCATAAATCCTATACATTTATACATATGACTAGCAAAATACAGTACAATGAGCTTGAAAGAAGAATCCCATTCAAAGCAACCTCAGACAATATAAAATACTTGGCAGTCTATTTGCCAAGACAGACTCAGAATCTTTTTGAAAACAATTACAAAACACTTCTCACACAAATAAAATCAGATTTAAATAACTGGGCAAACATCCACTGCTCATGGATAGGCTGAGCAAATACAATAAAAATGACAATTCTACCAAAATTAAACTACTTGTTTAGTGCTCTACCAATCAAAATTCCCCAAAAAATTAACTTTAATGAGTTAGAAAAAATTGTAAGTAAATTCACATGGAGAAATAAAAAGTCAAGAATTTCCAGGGATATAATGAAAAAAAAGTGCAAAAGAAGGTAGCTTAGTCTCACCAGATCTAAAATTATATTATAAAGTATCAGTCATTAAAACTGTCTGGTATTGGCTAAGAAACAGAGTGGTGGATCAGTGGAATAGACTAGTTGCAATAGTAGAAAATGATTATAGTAATCAGCTGATGGATAAACCCAAAGAGTTCAGCTATTGGGATAAAAATTCTCTCTGTGATAAAAACTGCTGGGAAAATTGGAAGTTAGTATGATAGAAAATTACTTTAGACAAACACATCACACTCTATACCAAGATAAGATCGAATTGGATACAGGATTTAGACTTAAAAAACAATATTATAAGCAAACTAGAATATAAAGGAGAAGTTCACCTCTCAGATCTATGGAAAGGGAAGCAGTTTATGACCAAGGAAGAGATGGAGATCATGATAAAAATAAACTAGATAATTTTGATTACATTAAATTAAAAAGCTTTTGTACAGATAAAACCACTGTAACCAAGCTCAAAAGAAATGTAGTAAATTGTGAAACAATTTTACTACTAGTATTTCTGACACAGGACTCATTTCTAAAATATAAAGAGAATTGAGTCAAATTTTCAAAAAAGCATGCCATTCCCCAATTGACAAATGGTCAAAGGATATGTAAAAGGTAATTTACATATGAGGAAATCAAAGAGATCAACAGTCATATGAAAAATTGCCGTAAATCATTACTTATTAGAGAAATGCAAAGTAAAGCATTTCTGAAATACCAACTCACACCTTTCAAGTTGGCCATTATGAGCAGAAAGGAAAATAATCACCGCTAGAATGGATGTGGGACAACTGGGACACGAATACATTGTAGGTGGAACTGTGAGCTCATCCAACCTTTCTTGAGAACAATTTTGAATTACACCCAAAGGGCAATAAAAATGTGCATACCCTTTAATCCAGCAATACCACTACTAGGTCTATACCCTGAAGAGATTATGAATAAGGCTAAAAGCATCACTTGTACAAAAATGTTCTTGGCAGCCTTGTTTGTGTTGGCAAAGAATTGGAAATTAAGTGAATGTCTTTCAATTGGGGAATGGCTTAACAAACTATGGTATATTTATGTCTTGTAACACTATTCTTCTATTAGAAACCAGGAGAGATGGGAATTCAGGGAGGCCTGGAAGGATTTGCATGAATTGCTGCTGAGTGAGATGAGCAGAACCAGAAAAAACAGTGTGCACCCTAACAGCAATATGTGGGTGATGATCAAATTTGGTGAACTCGCTCATACCAACAGGGCAGCAATCAGGCACAATTTGGGACATCTGCGATGGAGAATACCATCTGTATTTCTCTGTATCAAGAGAAATAACTGTGGAATTTGAACACATTACCTTATTATATAATTTTGCTTTACCTTATACTTATTTTTTTTCTTTAAGGATATGATTTTCTCTCTCATTACATTCAACTTAGATCATTGTATACCATGGAAACCATGTAAAGACTAACAGACTGCCTTCTGTGGAGGGTAGGGAAGGTAAGCAAGATTAGGGGAAAATTTTAAAACTCAAAATAAATAAAAATCTTTCCAAAAATTTTGGTAATTAAATAAATGAAAGTTGCTTCCTAAACATGATATTAAGGGCTAGATATATAGATACAAAAACAAGACCATCTTTGTACATCAGAATAGAGAAAGACAGTACATATAGGGAAGCATAAACTGGAAAATAGTAAAATCATAGTGTATGATTTTTTACAAATCACCAAAAAATTCAGTTTCCTTATTTATAAAATAAAGGATTTGGACATCAGAGATTTCAAAGGTCCCTTCAAACTTGGATGATTCAAGAATCTATGACACCTCTTTGAAGACTGGCTCTAAATATTTCTTTATTTTTTGCATCAATCCTAAATCTTCTCAAAGTGGGAATAATTCATGTTTATTTTTCTAACTTTATTTGTTCTCTGGAACTTTAGAACCTTCCCAAAATCAACTGGCACTGAAGTTTCTCTTTCATTCTCTGCTTTCTATTACTTCTTAATATCTCTTTTTTCTACCAATCCTCTCTCTACTTACATGTTTTCAAGTATTAGTTGAAAAAGAAGACTTAGAAGGTACAGAATAGTCATCTTTTTTTTAAATTAATTTTTATTAAAGATATTATTTGAGTTTTACAATTGCCCCCATCTTGCTTCCCTCACCCCACCCCCCACAGAAAGTATTCTGTCAGTCTTTACTTTGTTTAGATGTTGTACCTTGATCCAAATTGTGTGTGATGAGAGAGAAATCATATCCTTAAAGAAGAGAAGAGAAGTCTAAGAGGTGATAAGATCAGACAATAAGATATCTGTTTTTTTCTAAATTAAAGGGAATTGTCCTTGAACTTTGTTCAAACTCCACAGCTCCTTATCTGGATACAGCTGGCACTCTCCTTTGCAGACAGCCCCAAATTGTTCCTGATTGTTGCACTGATGGAATGAGCAAGTCCTTCAAGGTTGAACATCACTCCCATGTTGCTGTTAGGGTGTACAGTGTTTTTCTGGTTCTGCTCATCTCACTCAGCCTCAGTTCATGCAAATCCCTCCAGGCTTCCCTGAAATCCTGTCCCTCCTGGTTTCTAATAGAACAATAGTGTTCCATGACATACATATACAACAGTTTGCTAAGCCATTCCCGAATTGAAGGACATTTACTTGATTTCCAATTCTTTGCCACCACAAACAGGGCTGCTATAAATATTTTTGTACAAGTAATGTTTTTACCATATTTCATCATCTCTTCAGGGTATAGACCCAGTAGTGGTATTGCTGGGTCAAAGGCTATGCACATTTTTGTTGCCCTTTGGGCATAGTTCCAAATAGCTCTCCAGAAGGGTTGGATGAGTTCACAGCTCCACCAACAGTGTAATAGTGTCCCAGATTTCCCACAACCCTTCGAACAATGATCATTATTCTTCCTGGTCATATTGGCCAATCTGAGAGGTGTGAGGTGGTACCTGAGAGAAGCTTTAATTTGCATTTCTCTAATAATTACTGATTTAGAGCATTTTTCATATGGTTATGGATTGCTTTGATCTCCTCATCTGTAAATTGCCTTTGCATATCCTTTGGCCATTTGTCAATTGGGGAATGGCTTTTTGTTTTAAAAATATGACTCAGTTCTCTGTATATTTTAGAAATGAGTCCTTTGTCAGAATTATTAGTTGTAAAGATTGTTTCCCAATTTACTACATTTCTTTTGATCTTGGTTACATTGGTTTTATATGTGCAAAAGCTTTTTAATTTAATATAATTGAAATCATCTAATTGGTTTTTGGTGATGTTCTCCAACTCTTTCTTAGTCATAACCTGCTCCAGTTTACATAGGTCTGACAGGTCAACTAATCCTTGATCTTCTAATTTGCTTATAGTATTGTTTTTTATGTCTAAGTCCAGTAACCATTTGGATCTTATCTTGGTAAAGGGTGTTAGGTGTTGGTCTAATCTAAATTTCTTCCATACTAACTTCCAATTATCCCAGCAGTTTTTATCAAAGAGGGAGTTTTTATCCCAATGGCTGGACTCTTTGAGTTTATCAAACAGCAGATTACTGTAATCATCTCCAGCTTTTACACCTAGTCTATTCCACTGATCCACCACTCTATTTCTTAGCCAATACCAAACAGTTTTGATGACTGATGCTTTATATTATAATTTTAGATCAGGTAGGGCTAAGCCCCCTTCTTTTGCACTTTTTTTCATTAACTTCCTGGAAATACTTTACTTTTTATTTCTCCATATGAATTTACTTACAATTTTTTCTGACTCCTTCAAGTAATTTTTTGGAATTTTGATTGGTAGGGCACTAAACAGCTAGTTTAGTTTTGGTAGAATTGTAATTTTAATTATATTAGCTCTACCTATCCATGAGCAGTTGATATTTGCCCAGTTATTTAAATCTGATTTAATTTGTGTGAGAAGTGTTTTATAATTGTTTTCAGAAAGATTCTGAGTTTGTCTTGGCAAATAGACTCCCAAGTATTTTATATTGTCTGAGTTTACTTTAAATGGGATTTCTCTTTTTAGCTCTTCCTGCTGTATCTTGCTAGACATATAAAGAAAAGTTGAAGATTTATGAGGGTTTATTTTATAACCTGCAACTTTGCTAAAATTGCTAATTGTTTCCAGTAGTTTTTTGGATGATTTCTTGGGATTCTCTAGGTATATCATCATTTTATCTACAAAGAGTGAGACTTTTGTCTCTTCCTTCCCAATTCTAAATCCTTCAATTTCTTTTTCTTCTCTAATTGCTGATGCTAACATTTCTAATACAATATTGAATAGTAGTGGTGATAATGGGCACCCTTGTTTCACCCTGATCTTATTGGGAATGCCTCTAGCCTCTCCCCATTGAATATAATGCTTGTTGATGGTTTCAGATAGATACTACTAATTATTTTAAGGAACAGTCCATTCATTCCTACACTCTCTAGTGTTTTTAATAGGAATGGATGCTGTATTTTGTCAAAAGCTTTTTCAGCATCTATTGATATGATCATATGATTTCTGATGGGTTTGTTGTTGATATAATTGAGTATACTAAAAGTTTTCTTAATATTGAACCAACCCTGCATTCCTGGAATAAATCCTACTTGATCATAATGTATTATCCTAATAATGACTTGTTGTAGTCATTTTGCTAAGATTTTATTTAGGATTTTTGTATCTATATTCATCAGGGAAATAGGTCTATAATTTTCTTTCTCTTAACTCTTCCTGGTTTAGGTAACAGTACCATATTGGTTTCATAGAAAGAGTTAGGCAGAGTTCCATCTTTCCCTATTTTTCCAAAGAGTTTATATAGGATTGGAACCAATTGTTCCTTAAATGTTTGGTAGAATTCACTTGTGAATCCATCAGGCCCTGGAGATTTATTTTTAGGGAGTTCAATAATGGCTTGTTGAATTTCTTTTTCTGAGATAGGGTTGTTCAGGTATTTAATCTCTTCTTCATTTAACCTGGTCAATTTATATTTTTGTAAATATTCATCCATTTCACTTAGATTATCAAATTTATTGGCATAAAGTTGGGCAAAATAATTTCAAATCATTACTTTAATTTCCTCCTCATTGGGGGTGAGTTTACCTTTTTCATTTATAATACTAGCAATTTGGTTTTCTTCTTTCTTTTTTTAAATCAAATTGATGAGAGGTTTATCAATTTTATTAGTTTTTTCATAATACCAATTTTTGGTTTTATTTATTAATTCAATTTTTTGCTTTCAATTTTATTAATTTCTCCTTTAATTTTTAAAATTTCTAATTTTGTATTTGATTAGGGATTTTTGATTTGTTCTTTCTCTAATTTTTTTAGTTGCATATTTAGTTCATTGATTTCCTCTTTCTCCAATTTATTCATATAAGCATTTAGAGCTATAATACATCCCCTGAGAGTTGCTTTGAATGAATCCCATAGGTTTTGGTATGTTGTTTCAATATTATCATTATCTCGGATAAAATGGTTAATTCTTTCTGTAAGTTGTTTTTTGGTCCACTCATTTTTTAAGATGAGGTTATTCAGTTTCCTATTTGCTCTGGGTCTATATCTCCTTGGCCCAGTATTGCATATGACTTTTATTGTATTGTGATCTGAGAAAGATGTAGTCACTATTTCTGCCTTTCTGCAGTTGATCATTAGGTTTTTAACATCCTAGTACATGGTCAATTATTGTAAAAGTTCCATGTACTGCAGAGAAATAGGTATATTCCTTTCTATCCCCATTCAGTTTCCTCCATAAGTCTACCATATCTAATTTTTCTAACAATCTATTTGCTTCCTTAACTTCTTTCTTGTTTATTTTATGATTCGATTTATCTAGATCTGATAGCGGGAGGTTGAGTTCTCCCACTAGTAGAGTTTTGCTGTCTTTGTCTTCCTGTAGTTCTTTCAGCTTCTCCTCTAAGAATTTGGGTGCTGTCCCACTGGGTGCATATATATTCAATATTGAAATGACTTTATTGTCTATGGTACCTTTTAGGAGGATAAAGTTTTCTTCCTTATCTCTTTTAACGCTATCTATTTTTGCTGCTGCTTTGTCTGAGATAAGGACTGCTACCCCTGCTTTTTTTACTTCATCTGAAGCCAAATATATTCTGCTCCAACCTTTTACCTTTACTTTATATGTATCTCTCTGCTTCAAATGAGTTTCTTGCAAGCAGCATATTGTAGGATTCTGGTTTTTAATCCACTCTGCTATTTGCTTATGTTTTATGAGAGAGTTCATCCCATTCACATTCAAGGTTATGATAACTAATTCTTTATTGCCCTCTGTGCTATCTTCCCTCCTTTTGTATTTTTCCCCTTTTATCCCCCCTTTATCCATATTCCCCAGTATTTTGTTTCTGAATACCACCCACTTCAGTGTGTTTGCCCTCCTATATCACACCCTCCCCTTTCTTTCCCCTTTCCCTCTTTCCCTTTTCCCTTCCCTTCCTTTTGTTATTTCCCACCTTTTCCCCCACTCCCCTTCCCTTTCTCTGTCCCCCCTCCCCTTTTCCCCTTTAAATACTTGAAAGGTTAGATGTTTTATAATTTAACTGAGTATGTGTAGGTTGACTTTAAGCCAAGTCTGATGAGAAGAAGATTCAGGTGTTACTACTCTGCTCCCTTCTTCCCCTCTATTACCATAGGTTTTTTGGTACCTCTTAGTGTAATGAGATTTACCCCATTCACTCCCCTCCCTTCTCCAGTCTCTTTCCTGTCCCCTTTTTAAGGATGTAGTGTTTTTTAGATCATTCTATCTAAGTCATATAAAATTCTGAGTGTCTGTCCCTTCTAATTCAGTATATTCTATTGAATAGAGTCAAAATTCCTGAGAGTTATTAGGGTCTTTCTCCCAAGTGGGGTTAAAGCCAGTTACATCTCTTTAGATAGCAGTCTCACAGATAGGTCATGAATGTCCATCATTTCTGGCTAGGTATATTCTCCCTGTTGGAATTACAATTCTCAAGATTTATGAGAATCGTCCTCCCCCCCCCCCCCCCCCCCCATGCTGGGATATAGCCAGTTTCATCTTACTGGATTGCATTTTTTTTCCCTTTTACACCACCATTTTTTTTACCTTTTCATGTGTCTCTTGAACCTCCTGTTTGATGTCCAAATTTTCTGTTTAGCTCTGGTCTTTTCATCTGAAATTTTTGGAATTCTTCCATTTTGTTAAATGTCTATCTTTTTCCCTGGAAAAGAAGGCTCAGCTTTATGGGAAAGTAGATTCTTGGCTGCATTCGAAGCTCCCATGCACTTCAAAATATCTCATTCCAGGCCCTTAGATCCCTTAATATTGATGCAGTCAGGTCCTGCATGATCCTTACAGTGGCTCCTTAATATTTAAATTGTTTCTTTCTGGCTTCTTGCAGGATTTTCTCTTTTATCTTTTAGTTCTGGAGTTTGGCCACAACATTCCTTGGTGTTATCATTTTAGAATCTTTTTCTGATGGGGATCGATGTACTCTTTCAATAACGACTTTGCCCTCTGATTCCATGATATCAGGGCAGTTTTCCTTCACTAGATCCTGTAATATTAAATCCATGCTTTTTTTCTCTTTAATGTTTTCAGGAAGTCCTATAATTTTCAGGTTGCTCCTCCTCGATCTGTTCTCGAGGTCAGTGGTTTTCTTGTTGAGGTATTTTACATTTGCTTCTATTTTTTGATTTTGTTTTACTGACTCTTGCTGTCTCATGGAGTCATTAGTTTCTGTAGACTCCATTCTTTTTTGGGGGGAGGAGTTTTCTTCATTAACCTTTTGCAACTCCTTTTCCAATTGGTCAATTCTTCTTTTGAAAGAGCTTTCCATTTGACCAATTGATGTATTTAGAGAATTAATTTCTTTTTTCCATTTGCCCATTTGAAGATCTGAGAGATTTATTCTCATTTTGTATTTGTCCAATTGTACTTTCGAAGGTTTTGTTTTCTTGTTGCAAGGTATTAATTGTCTCTCCCAAATTTTCCAATTGATTTTTAAACTCCTTCCTTATGTCTTCAAGGAATTTTTTCTGTGCTGAAGACCAGATTGTATTCTCCTCAGAGGTTCCAGGTCTATCTGAGTTAGGGTCTTTCCCTTCCAAGAATTTTTCTATGGATCCACCTTTCCACTGACCCTTCTTCATTTTGTAAGACCTGAGTTGGGGAGGGATTGGTTCCTGGGGCTTGGAATCGCTAAAGGCTTTACTCACTGAGTTCTGTTTCTCTGGCTAGCCAGTAGGAGGTGCTGGTTGCTTTCTCTGGAGTGTCTGTGACCTTGGTTGAGGCCTTCTCCCTTTTCTTGAAGGGAGGAGTTGATGCTATTGAATTCTTTTACCTTCAATCAATGGTGGGCTTTACCCTTGCCTGAGGTCATTCCTTAGCTGGGCTGGTTCTTCTGCTCACACACCTGGGCCTGAGGCAGAAGTAGTTTGCATTTGTTTGTAAGGGAAGATGTCTGAGTTGTAATGGAACTCAGACCTGAGTAGCCCAGGGATGGTGTCCACAGCTCTTCTGCTCCAGAACTCTCCACCTAGTCCTGTCCAGGATCTCCTGGGGGATATCTCCAACACCAGTGCCTCTGCTCTCCTGCCGAGTCATGCCCCTGTGGTCCAGCCCCACCACTGATCCAGCAAGTCAGGCTCTTGGGCCCACAGACTCCTGGTTCCAATTCACCTGTTGATCTGGCTGATCCGGGGCTGATCCTCCCTCTGAGCCCAGACTCACCCACCCGAATTCGGCCAAAGCTGCTGCTGGAGACAAATCCTGAGGTAGATATTCTTTCTCCTGGCTTTTCTTTTTGGGTTTTGTGGGTTGGATTTCTTTTAAGAGGTTTGTTTCATGTGATATATGGGGAAGAGATCAGGAGACTTTAGAACTGTGCCTATCTTCTCTCTACCATCTTGGCCGGAAGTCCAGAATAGCCATCTTTAATGAATTCAAAAGGATGTCACATGGATGCCAGGGTTCAATTTGTTCTCTTTTACTCTAGGGAATAGACTAAAGAGATTCAAGTTTCAGAAAGGAAAGGAACTTCATTGTCTTACCTTTACTTGCCTTTTGATATAATTTAGCAAATTGTCATGTTGATACAGCTAGGAAATTCAAATACAAATTGAAAAGTCAGAAAATTTTTAGTTTAGTTATTTACTCCCCCTCCACACACAGACACAAGAAGGTAAGAGTCTGTTAAGGAAGTCATAACAGAACATTTTGTATAAGAAGGTGTGGTAGGAGAGAGGGGTCGGAGCCATGCTGGCAGCATTAGTGTTGCAGTTTTTCCACATCTTCAACATTTATCATTTTCCTTTTTTGTAATATTAGCCAATCTGATAAATATGAGGTGGTACCTCCCTGTTGTTTTAATATGTATTTCTCTAACCAATAGTGATTTCAAGCATGTTTTTCCTATCACTATAGATACTTTTGATTTCTTCATTTGGAAACTGTTTATTCATATCCTTTGACCATTTATCAATTGAGAAGTGACTTATATTTGAAAAATATGACTCAGTTATCTATATATTGAGAAATAATAGCCAAATAACTTTAGATGGAACTTTCTCTTTACTAAAGACAAGTACTTCAGAACCTTCATATATTTTGATATTGTATTTTCCTAAAACAGTTTAACTCATAATGTAGAACATCCAAAAAACATCCCAAAAAACTGTGTTCCTAACAGCATAAACAGCATCATAAACAAGATTATGAATTTGAAGCATTAAAAAACCTATTTCTAGACATCTCAATTCAGTTGAATATATCTCTAAATTACACAAAAAATCATTCTGAACAAATTTAAGTGGAATTTATATTAACTGATCTATAAACTTTCACATTTGAATTGGGTGTGCTAGGTATTGCTCTTATGTTTAAACATTATAGAATTTATACCAAATTATAAGCAATATTGAAACAATATTATAGACATGTCAAATATCTTATCAGTTAAAACAATGAAGAAATTTTTGTGTCCTGTAATCTAAACAAATTAAAATGCTCTTAACACTGAATTTACAATCTAATAACATCCAATTACAAGAGAATCTATTTTTCTACGTATATTGCTATTACTCAAGTTTTACAATCTATGTATGTGTTTAATTTTACATTACCATACTAGGAAATAAGTATAAAACTTTACCATATCTGAATTCACACCTGTTACCTATCAGGTTAGCTTTAAGTGTGCTGGGACAAATATTATAAGATTCCAATTGGAGGACTGGTTTGTGACCCAGGTAAAAAGGACCTAAGGAATTTGATGTGATGCTGGCAGGGTTTGGCCTGTTTACCCCAGGCAGAAAACATTAAGAGTTTTTACAGAAAGAGCTAATTTTATAATTCTCAATTTGAACAATACAAAGAAATATTTATGTTACAAAAAACAATCACAGATTACAATGACCAATGCTTATAGAGTGTTAGATATATAATATGGGCAAAACTCAAGGCTGAGCACTTTATAGATAATACTGAAAGAAGGGTAGATGTGACTACCAGAAGCTAATCTAACTTTCCTTGTACGAGACCAAAGTCAAAGTTTTCAGAAATTCTTAGTGCAATATGGTATAATGGGTAATATTTGATTTTTTTTCTTTTTTGCAATTTCAAGCTTTCAACTAACACAAAATCACTGTCCTTAAACTTGAACCTGTGCCTAAGATCTAATGGAACTAAAAGTTGAACTCTTAAAAATATTGACAGCTTACTCAGTTGTTAATCTACTACAAAAAGCCAGCCCTGAGTTTTAGATTAAACTGTAAGTTAGTTTAGTTTTCAGGAATCTGTCTTTTACAGGAGAGGAAATTTTAAAGTGTCTTTGTTATACCAATTTCACAGAAAAAAAACTATTGTCTCCTATATTTCTAAAGTGTTTTTAGATAACATGTTTACACCAGTTATTTAACAATTAAGTCCATAAGCCAAAAGAATTAAAGGGAAGTTCATTTTATTAAGAATATTTCTAATGCAGTGAATTATTGAATTAATGCTTGGAATTATCTTTATATACATTACAAATCTAATAACTGAATTAATGACTTCAAATCACACCACTCCTAAAGTTTCCTGATCCATCCATTTTCCCAATTTGATTTAATACCAAATATTATAATAAATTCTAGAGAGACACATTTCCACTTAAAATAAGATCATAATAAATTCAATTATAGAGGGCAAGTGACTGAGGGAGAGGGAGAGAAAGAGAAAGAGAGAGAGAGAGACAGAGAGAGAGAGAGAGAGAGAGAGAGAGAGATGTTGAGAGAACTAGGAGGAAGAAGGAGAGAAAATGGCATCCATGGACGATAGTACCTACAGTCAAGCTGCAGCCCAGCAGGGCTATAGTGCTTATGCAGCCCAGCCAGCTAAGACCACCCAAGCATATGGACAGCAAAGTTATGGAACCTATAGGCAGCCTATTGATGTCAGCTATACACAGGCTCAGACAACTGCAACTATGGGCAGACTGCTTATGAAACCTCTTATGGATAGCCTCCAACAGTTTACACTACACCAAATGCACCTCAAGCTTAAAGTTAGCCCATGCAAGGCTAGGGAATGGGGGCCTATGACACCACCACTGTTACAGTCACAACCACCCAAGCATCCTATGCAACCCAGTCTGCCTATGACACTCAGCCTGCTTCTCCCACCTATGGGCAGCAGCCATTCACTCTCACCTGTGAGACCCCAGGATGGTAGCAAGCCTGCTGGGCCTAGTCAGCCTCAATCTAGTACAATCTAGTACAGCAGGCTACAGCCAGCCCAGCCTAGGATATCGACAGAGCAACTACAGTTACCCACAGGTGCCTGCCAGCTACCCCATGCAGCCAGTCACCACACCTCCATCCTATCCTCCAACCAGATTTTTCTCTACCCAGTTACAATCAGAGCAGTTACTCCCAGCAGAATACCTATGGGGCAGCAGAGCAGCTATGGACAGCAGAGTTACTATAGTCAACAGAGCAACTATGGGCAGCACCACCCTACTAGTTATCCCCCCCAAACTGGATCCTAAAGCCAGATTCTAAGTCAATATAGGCAACTGAGCAGCAGCTACAGACAGCAGAGTGTGTTCCGGCAGGACCATTCCAGTAGCATGGGTATATATGGGCAGGAGTCTGGAGGCTTTTCCGAACCTGGAGAAAACCAGAGCATAAGTGACCCTGATAACCGGGGCAGGGGAAGAGGGGGATTTGATTGTGGAGGCATGAGCAGAGATAGGCAAGGAGGAGGGAGACTGTGGAATGGGTGCTGGTGTTCGAAGTGGCTTCAATAAGCCAGGTGGACCTATAGAAGAAGGACCACACCTTGACTTAGCCATGAGAGGTTGGAGAGGCGGCCTCAAGGACCGTGGAGGTTCCAGCGGTATGTTCAGAGGAGGCCGAGGGGAAGATCAGGAGTCTTTGGTGGAGGAAGAAGAGGAGGACCTGGAGGTCCCCCTGGACCTCTCATGGAGCAAATGGAAGGCAGAAAAAGAGGCCATGGAGGTCCTGGAAAGATGGATAAAGGCAAGCACCACCAGGAGCATAGAGACTGGCCCTACTGGATGCAGAAACCCCACAGAGCTGCATTTACTACCAGATTTATTTTTTAAACCAGAAAATGTTTTAAATTCATAATTTCATATTTATAATGTTGGCCACAACAGTATGATTATTCCTTTTCTATACTTTAGTATTTTTCACCATTTGTGTAGAAACATTAAAACAAGTTAAATGGTAGTGTCCTGAGTTTCTTTTCCTTCTTTTAAGATGGCTGTTTAACGAAGACTAATAAACCAATGAGAAAACATTGTTGTGAGCATGCTCAAATATCATTGTGTGGAGACCCCGGGGGAGTACTAACTGTAGCAATGTTAATGGTTGTGATTTTTTAAAAATAAAATTCCAAGTGTTTATAATGTAAAAAATCAATTATGCCTGGTTCTATTTTCCAAAAAATATCACAGAATTTCAAATTTATAATTTCTATTATTTAGTATTATATTTTACACAAAAACTTTATTACAAGCATTTCTTATTAGGGGTTTATTATTTACAAATGATCCACTACCAAAGATTTTTAAAGTGATAGTAATCTACCCCAATTATCATACTAAAGAACTTATTACTTATCAAATTTCTCTTAGCCCAATATAATTTTCCCTATTGTTTTCAAATCAAATTATAATTTTCATTACTACTCTAGCTCTCAATTTTCTTACTCAAATTCAAACTTTCTCATGCCTCTCAACATGCTCAAATCTTCTCTTTATTTTTATATATCTTTCTGATTTTTGGAAAACCCCAATATTTTTATTTACCCTCCATCTTTTCCCCTAAAACTTTATCTCTCTCTCAAAAACTTGCTCAAATCGTACATTTCAATCATTTTCCAGACTGAATAATTCCGTCATAATTTTAGCACATAATTTCAGTACAGGTTTAGTAAAATTGGTGTCTTACTACAATCTTACTTTCCCAAGATGTAGAGTTAATTTCAGTCTTGGTGATTTTCTTCATTAATTTATCCATCACAATTATGCTCTTGTTTGATTATTGCAATTTAGGTGTTTTCTAGTAGCTAAAGAGCTCCAAAATCTCTCATTCTTTGAAAAGGAGATAGAAAGGTATACTGTATATTGCTAGTACCACTATAGGAAGAAATTTATGGGACAAATCCCTTTTTAAAAAAATCCATTAAAAAATTTCTTTTAGTAATTGTTGATGCAGAGAATTGAAGGTCTGGGCTCTCCCAGCTATGTTAACAGGTTATCTGTTATATTGTCTACAGAGATCAACTCAAAGTAGTTTTCTAAATTAAATTATATTTTCTACTCTTTTCTGCTTACTTCTAATTTTTCAGAATCTGGAGAGAGTTAATACTTTGTAATTCATAAGTCAAAAGAGTCGTATTTTTCATTTATTACCAACAATTCTTATTCAAATAACTTTTTACACAGGTAATATTTAAACAGTAAACATTTTAAAAAATTCTGAAATTCTAGAGTGATTGCATTTAAGGTCTATATCAAATGAAATCTATAACCTACTATGATGAAAGTGTGCCTTAAAGGGCAAAAATTTATTTTGCAGTTTTAAACACATTTCCCTGATGTCAGATTGTTGTCATTCTCAAAAAGGACAAATGACATAATGAGGGTAACATCCTGACTTGTGAGTGAACTGCAAAGCTGAGTAAAAGCATCACTCTGAACCTCTCCTCCGGTATCATTGGAGTACATAATATAAAAGTAATATAATCATAAAAATAATAATAATAATAATATAAATATATAACAATAACAACAACAACAACAATAATAATAATAATAATATAAAAGCAATATAAAAGTCGAGGTGACTCTTGATGGTCCCCTGTTGTCAGATAGCGAGTGGGCAAAGACAGTTCCTTCGACTTAAATTGAATATTGCCTAGTAACTTTAGTTTGGGGATCCAATTAAACCTAGAGTAAATATTCACTACGAAAATGGTGAAAGGAATGTGTGAAGAGCCACTTAGGGTTTCTCCAGTTCTTTTTCCCTTATTCCTTTCTCCTGTCTAAAAAAAACATACTGAAGCAACCAAAATATCCATTTTAGTAATATTTGTAACAATGAGTAGATTAAAGGGTCTAGTTTTGCAAATAAATTAGCACTTTTGCATAGTCTATTGTTTGGTATAAAGAGAAGAGCCAGAGCAGCTAGGTGGTGCAGTGGATAGAGCACTAGCCCTGGAGTCAGGAGTAGCTGAGTTCAAATCCAGCCTCAGACACTTAATAATTACCAAGCTGTGTGGCCTTAGGCAAGTCACTTAACCCCCATTGCCTAGCAAAAAAAAAATATTATTAGTATTCTTGCCCTACTTTTGTACCATTCCTGTAACTTCCTTATTTTTCTGGTCGGAGAGATCAGAAGGTGGAAAAGGTTTAAATCATCTAATAAAAATTACATTACCCTAGTTAGAAAAATGGAACAAGTTTTTTTTTGGGTTTTTTTGCTTTTGTTTTGCTTTTTTTTTTAGCAAAGCTAGGTTCGAATATTTCAGTTCACTTTAAGTACAGTCAAAATCCCCTTCCCCCTCTCACCTCCACACCCCACCACGGGGCTCGTGACTTAGGATAGAGAGAACACTATCATTTAGTCACAACTGAAACTAAAAGTAAAGGCACAGGACCCAAGAATGGAATGGGTGGTGAGGGCACCATCTCTGGAGATCTCCTTTGTTCTTAAATATAAAATTATATTTCAATCTGTTATAAGAGTGAACAGGAATCTCATAATTTATAGCAAAATTTCTGACTTCAAGTGGCACATCAGTCCAAAAGCTATTCCTATATTGATTCCTATTTCACTTTAATTTTCAAAGCTTCCAAGAATACAGTTAAATATTTAATACTTCATGCAAACTTACTTTTCTCTTGTCAGTAAGATTAGCTTTTTTCTTCCTGCTCTAAAGCCATAGACTTTTTTTCCCCTGGGGAAGAGGTGTTCTTGTCTCTCCTAAAATAATGCTAAAGAATGTTAGTCCAATCCCTACATTCCCAATCCTTACATTCCCAAATCCCCTTTTGAAAGCTTAGTATTTCTCAGAGTGGTTAATAAGTGTGCAAACAATTGCATTTACACACGCAAACAGACCAACAACTTAAAAGATAAATAAACTGAAACATTCAAAGGTATATGATTGCTGTTGTTACTTGTCCTTTGTTCTCGAAGAGGACTAAAATTTCAAGGAAATGATGCAATGACTTACAAATGAATTGGCTTTAAGTGAAAAAGATCTGTGCAAGGTTCCCAGTCTCACTTTCTCCCCTGGAACCATCTAGGTCCAGTAACCAGATATGTATCAGGAAGACTGTAGATGATCCTGAATGCAGTGGGAGACTGACCTTTTTAAGGTAAGTTTCTTAATAGGTCTCAATTTGACTGACCCACTTAGTGATTAAGGCTAGGTAACAAAGAAATGAAGGAAAAATTTAATTCTTTTACCTAGTCAAAAAAAAAATCCGTCCAGGGAGGGGAAGACAATTTCTGGTCAAAATAGAAATAGTTGCTATTTACATTCACTCTGAGCCATTTAGGGCCCTAACAATGACCAAGTAGGGCTTGATCTAGGACAATTGTTGATCAACAGAGAGCCCAAGTGATTTTGAACTGGTAAACTCAAGAAATCTTGCCAGCTTTCAGCAATCAAAATTAATTTTCCTTTTTCCTTTGCACAGAACACTCACAGGTAAAGGTGAGGTATAGAAAGAAGGGGGGGATGAGAGAAAGAGAGAGAGAGAGAGAGAGAGAGAGAGAGAGAGAGAGAGAGAGAGAGAGAGAGAGAGAGAGAGAGAAACAAAGAAAAAAGAAAGTTTAGATGTAACCAGGTTGCTCAATAAATAGAAGTCAGGGGACTAAAGTCAGGAATAAAATGAATTCAAATCCAGCCTCAGACACTTGTTGTATGATCCTGCTCAAGTCATTTAACTTCTGTTTGCCTTAATCTACTAGAGAAGAAATTGCAAATCACTGTGGCTTTGGGGAAAGGCTAGTTTAACTTTAAGCATAGATGACATGACAAAAAAACATAGAATGACTTGATTTTAAATCTTTATCATGCTAGGCTCCCTTCTGAAGCAGGTATTTGAGAAAACACAAAAAAACACACATATCAACAAATACAGTCCTGACAACAGACAGGATTCTACTCTCAGTTTAGGTTAATAACTGTCTCTAGGCACACATACATAAATACGAATGTTACACTTGACATTCTACAAAGACTGACAAAAGCCTGAAACTTCCTCTAAAAATGTACATAAGAAAGTCTTTTTTTGGGTTTTTTTTTAAATATTATAAATTTAAATACTGTTGGATTCCAGATTGGCTTTCACTCTTGCTCAGTTGCCCAGTTTGGTCCAGTTGAATATTGCTTCCAGAGAAGCAAAATTTAACAGAGAAAACAAATCTTATCCTCCATAGAAATCCCAAACAACCCACAATCTCCATGGAGATCCCAAATGACTCTCAATCCCTATGGAAACTTCAACATCCTGCTTTCCTATGTCACATATCCTATAAAAAGCATGCTCCCCAACTACCTGAAGCCTGCTTGGACCCAGACTGCCTGTCATTCCATCCTTAAATAAACAGCTTTACATCCTCCCTCCATTAGTCTCTTGTTGCTCTTCTCTCTCTCTCTCTCTCTCTCTCTCTCTCTCTCTCTCTCTCTCTCTCTCTTCAGGGTTTTTGCAAGGCAATTGGGGAATTGGGGTTAAGTGGCTTGCCTAAGGCCACACGGCTAGGTAATTATTAAGTGTCTGAGGTAGGATTTGAACTCAGGTACCCCTGACTCCAGGGCCGGTGCTCTATCCACTGCACCACCTAGCTGCCCTGGCTCTTCTCTTTATACCAAACTTTTAGAACTTTCCAAACATTTGGTGGTGAAAACCAGGCAAGTAATAGCAAGGAATCCTGAAGGCATGAAATTAGGGTAGTAGTTAGCTTTGGCAGCATACTCAGGTTAACTCCCTGATCTTGCTAGAAGGAGCACTTGCAACCCTCTCCTGGACCTATCAAGTCATTTGTTTTTAAGGACAACTACTCCAATTTGACTACTTTGGAAGAAAGGACTGATTTGAGAGATAAGACTCCTTTCCAGACACTCCCCCTTCTTCCTTGCCAGGAATCCAGAGGATCCCTTCCAAAATTCTAGCTAGGGGATGAACTATCTCAAAGCAGAGAAAGAAAACTGGGATTCTTCTTTCTTTCTCAGCTTAAACTGAAACTAAATAACTCAGCAGGTGGGAACACCCTGTTTGTTGGTTTTGTTAGAGCCACTGGGGTATCCTGTGTATCATCACCTCTCATAATACTCCTCTTCATGGGGACCTTGAATTTCAAACATTCCTTGGCTACTCAATGACCTGAGCAATTTATGTCAGAAACAAGGTAAGTGAAATGAAATTCCGTATGTCCAATTGTTTTTATTAATCCAAGGTAGCACCCTTCCCTTTTGATTTCTGTTCTACTACTCAAAATTTCCTCCTCCATCTACCCCACACTCTCAAAATTCCTAAGCTACATCAGACTTCCCCATGCCCCGCCCCATCTCCATCCCATTGGTCCAACAACTCCTAACCTCCCAGTGTCACCTGGCTCACACCTTATTGAACTATGCCAACCCTGAATTCAATGAGGTTGTCTTCTAAAGGACTGGGAAAAAATTGTGGGATAGAATTTGAGGAAGAAACATATGCTCTTTTTTTATGCTACCTGGCCCCAATTAAAAAAGTCAGAAGACTGACCTTTGAACAAGATGGTAAATCAAAAGTTCATCCTTCACTTAGACAAAACTTCCTCCTTCTAAGAACTCTCCTTCCTCTGAAAATCCCCTTTCTCTTAGCTTTCTTCTTGTTGCCTTCTTTCCTTGCTCTAAAGCTAGAGAGCAAGAGGATCAATCATCCTTGGCCAAAGTGACTTGACACCAGCAGGCAAAATTAATCTCATAATTGCCACCTTGAAAGGCAATAGTCTATCCTCCCATTCCTTACTCTAGCTTGATCCTCATTTTGGAAATTTTTTCTACTCTCACTCCTCACTCTTTCCTCCTTTTTTCTCAGAGAAAAATTGCTATCAAATACATTTCAACTCCTGTGTAATCTAAGACCTACCCCACTCTGAAAATTATGCCAAAAGAAATCTCTCAAGAATAAAGTAATGAATTAACAATATAGTCACCATGTACCTACTATATAGCTAGAAAAATAAAGTTTTTAACAGTTATGATTAAAGGATTTTGGATTTTTGGAATTCTTAAAGTAAAAGCAAATGGATTTGAAATTTATTAATATGTGTTAACTGCTATTGTTTAAAGACACTAAAAGAAAGAATAATCAGTAGAGAAATGGTTTTAAATCAGCTATGCTATTTATCAGTCTTTGCTTTGTAACTGTGGATTTTTTTCCACTTTTGCATAAAGTTAAGATAAAGTTATATCTAAACTCTTTGTTATCTTCTATGAAAAATTAAATTGTTTGAATTCATATTATATTTTTGAAACCTTAAGATTGAAAAGTATAGCTCTCCATAGGGTAGATGGGTGGGCAGGAAGGGACAACAAACCCGGGTCCCTTTTCTGAAAACCCTGCTAATTCAGTATGGGCAAAATCAACTAGCTCTGTGAAATAAGTCGACTTTAGTCCTGCAGTTTCTAAACAGTGAACTTCGCTTGTTGCAGATCTGCAAGTTCCTACCTAATACAGAAATGATTTCTAATGATTTTGTTTTTATACCAGGACAAATTTAAACTAGAGAAGAAAACAAAAATGAAAATTGATGATTGAAATTTCTAATGATATTTGAATTGATTTCTGTTTGATTACATATAGCAACCTATAAAAGAAAATAACTGTATCTAGCCTTAAGTTGTAACTGATGGAGTTTGCTACTTGGGATAAAAGACTTTGGGACTTTGATAAATTTTATTCTAAAGTTTGACTTTAGGTTTTGTTGTTTGATGAGTCATTAAGTCAGTAATATACCATTCAGAAAAATGCTACAACCTAAACTGTGGAGATGTCCAGAAACAAGCTGAAAGGACAAACTTTGGTCTCAATCCAAGATAGATTCCCCTTCTAGCTCAATTTTCCTGTTGCTCCTTGAAAAGGACTATTTTTCCACCTGGCTATTCTGAATCATGACTGCATGGCTGGTTGTTAACTGTGACACTTATCTAAAGCCAAAGAAAACTAAGGATGTTTGGTCCTGGTAGAGTTCAAAGACTAATTTGATTTAGTTTTAATCATGTCAAGGCGTTATGCCTTTCTAGCAGGTTTCCAGAAACACAACAAGAAGCCAATGAAAGACATAGGTACTTGCACAATATGCCCTGTTACCAGAGTGTTCCACTGATAAAACCAATACTGCCTAGATTGGGTAACTATCATATGATACATACTAGATACATTTATTCAACTATCAACTATTCACACTTCCCTGAATTGTTATTGCTGGTCTTCCTTTTTGCTTTAGATATCTAGATGGTACAGTGGATAGAGCACTGATCATAAAGTCAGGAGGATAGGAGTTTGAATTCAGTCTCAGACACTTGCAACTTACTATTTGTGTGACCTTGGGCAAGTTCCTTAATCCTGATTTTTCTCACATCCAGGGCCATCTATAGTCATCCTGATTTCATATTTGGTCACTGGACCCAGATGGCTCTGGAGGAGAAAGTGAGGTTGGTGACTTAACAGCCTCACCTCCCTGATGTCATGGTCTTCTTTGAGAATGAAGGACAAGCATCATACTTTTTTGTTATTAATGTATGCATATTATCAACTTTCAATAGCTTGGATTATGAACTAAGTATATCATGAAAAAGACCACAATTTACAAGCCTTACAACCCCCTACCTATGCCTTCCCATAATTGGACTGGTCTGTTCCCTTTTCTACTTCTCACCACATATTAAGGAGGCTCCCAACAAAAATCAGACCTTTCCCATCTTAAAACACACATCAGGAGTAGGAAATGTGGAGGAGGCCTCTTGACCTTTATTTCTTTTTTTATTTTATTTAATACTAATTCTCATTTTGTACAAATAATGATTTTTTACATTAATAAAGTATTCTTGTTTAAGAGTAAATGAAATACCCGCTCCCCCCACAAATATAGACTTGCTTGAGTAATAAAGTAAAGGGGAGAGAAAAAAATTAAAATTAAAAAAATAATAGTAATAATTGTAGGTATGGCCAGGTGGCGCAATGGACAGAGCACCAGCCCTGGTGCCACGAGCACCCAAGCCCACATCTGGCCCCTTACACCCAACAATCACTCAGCCATGTGACATGCAAGCGACCCGAACCCCACTGCCCTGCAAAAACCAAAAAAAAAAAAAAAAGACCCAAAATAAAATAAAATAATAATAATAGTAGGGGTGGCTGGGTAGCAGACTAAGCATTGGTCCTTCAGCCAGGAGCACCCAGGTCCAAATCCGGCCTCAGACACCCAAAAATCACCCTGCTATGCGGCCCCAGGCAGGCCACCCAGCCCCATTTGCCCTGTACCCCCCCTCAAAAATAATAATAAAAAATGTGCTTCAGTCTTTGTTCCAACACCAACAACTCTGTCGTGGGTGGTTCATATTCTTTATGGTAAGTCCATCGCAAAAGTTACTTCCATATTTTTCCACCATTGTCATTTCTGATTGCAACTCCCTCCTTTTGTATTTCACCATTACCATGTACTATATTTTCTCTCTCCTTTCACTCTGACTCTGCTGTAAGGTAGCTGAGTAGCACAGCAGACAGATCTCTGGCTCTGGGGCCAAGAGGTCCCGAGCCCCCTACTACTCCTTAGGCCCAGCATCTACCTGGTCCTATGGACCCGGACAGGCCATCCAATCCCAGCCCCTTGAAAGAAGTAAAAAAGAAAATGTGTTATAATTGACTGCTCTCCCCCCATAGTCCATGCTCTCCTCCATCACTCACATTCCCCCCTTCTCCCTGTCCCACCCTCTCTCCTTCTTACTACAGATACCTATACCCCATTGAGTATATATGTTTCCTCTCCTAGCCACCTCTGATGAGAGCAAAGATTCCCTCATTCCCCCTTGCCTTCCCCCCTTCCATATCATTGCAATAGCTCATTGTAGTAAAGAAAAGTCTTATTATATGAAATATCTTGGCCTATTCCCCCTTTCCTTTTTCTTTCTCCTATTACATTTCCCTTTTTTTCTATTGACTCCATTTTTACACCATATTTTATCTTTGAATTCCACTTTCTCCTGTGCTTCAACTATAAAAGCTCCTTCTACCTGCTCTATTAACTGAATAGGTTCATATGAGTATTATCAATGTCATTTTTCTATACAGGAATACATGCAGTTCATCATCATTAAGTCCCTCATATTTTCCCCTTCTCCTCCACTCTCTATGCTTCACCTGAGTGCTGTATCTGAAGATCAAACCTTCTGTTCAGCTCTGGCCATTCCAACAGGAACATTTGAAATTCCCCTGGTTCATTGAAAGTCCATCTTTTTCCCTGAAAGAGGATATTCAGCATTCCTCGGTAGTTGATTCTTGGCTGCATTCTAAGCTCTTTTGCCTTACGGTATATTATATTCCAAGCCCTACAAGCTTCCAGTTTAGTTGCTGCTAAGTCCTGTGTGATCCTGACTGCAGCTCCAGGATATTTGAACTGTGTCCTTCTGGCTGCTTCTAATATTTTCTCTTTGACTTGGGAGTTCTGGAACTTGGCTATAATATTCCTAGAGGTTGGTTTTTTGGGATCTCTTTCTTGGGAGGATCGGTGGATTCTCTCCATTTCTATTTTGCCCTTTGCTTCTAGAATATCAGGACAATCTTCCTGTAGTAATTCTTTGAAAATGATGTCATGGCTCTTTTCCTGATCATGACTTTCAGGTATTCCAATAATTTTTAACTTATCTTTCCTAAGTCTGTTTTCCATATCAGTTGTTTTTTCAATGAGATATTTCACATTTTCTTCTAATTTTTCATTTATTTGGTTTTGAAGTATTGATTCCTGATTTCTAGTAAATTCATCAATCTCCCTGCATTCTATTCTTTGTATGAAGGATTTGTTCTCCTCAGAGAGTTTTCTTATCTCTTTTTCCATCTGGGCAATTTTACTTTTTAAAGCATTCTTCTCCTCCATAACTTTTTGAACTGTTTTATCCATTTGACCTAGGCTGGTTTTTAGCATGCTATTTTCTTTACCATTTTTTTGGATTTCCTTGACTAGGCTGCTGACTTCATTTTCATATTTTTCCTGCCTCTCTCTCCTTTCTTTTCCCAGTTTTTCTTCTAACTCCCTCATTTGATTTTCAAAGTCTGTTTTGAGCTCTGTCATAGCCTGAGCCCAACTTCTGTTTTTCTTGGAGTTTTTAGATGCAGGAGCTTGTGCTTCCTCATCTTCAGACTGAGTATTTTGATCCTTCTTGAGTTCTTTTGCAAAATATTTCTCAATGGTGTTCCTCTTTTTTTCTCTGCTTGCTCATTTTCCCAGCCTTAGCCTGTTTTGGGGGTTCTTCCTGAGCTTTTGGGACACTCCCACAAGGGTCCCGGGTTGTTCCCCCAATTTGAGCCCCGTGCTCCCCGGGATGTAGCTCAGGAGACTACCCTGCTGCTGTGAGCCCAGGCTCCCAGTGCCCTGGGGCTGCCTCCAGGAGGCTGAAGTTCTTTCACTCTGGTGAGCCACCCCTCTTAATTATCTTTTCTTTTGTTTGTTTGTATTTTCACCCTTTATGTTCTTATTACCATTAATTCTGATGAAGGACACCAGAACATAAGCAGTTCATTTCTGCAGAAAATCTGGCTGTAGTTGGCTTTGTTTATTGACAGGCCCCAGGGTAGGGATTTAGTTCAACCTAATTGAGAGTAAACACCTCCAAGAGAAGGAATGCAAAAACTTTACTGGAATTCTACTAGATTTGTTCAGAGGGAGTGGCAGGTAATTGGTGATGTTACATTTGATATTATCAATTTTTCTTTCAATAATGATTGGAAAGGAAGCCCCAGGGGAAGGTGAGAAGATGAGTCACAGTCTGAAAGATGCTCAGAGAGAAGAAATTAGTTTGCTCTGCCCCACCTCCAAAGCCACCTTCCCCACCCCCACTTATACACAAACACACACAATCTAATTTTTGCTTTGGTTTTTTTTTTATTTTTTCTCTAAGTGAAAGAAAATCCTTCTTAACTTTCTACATTTCATGGTACTCTCCCCTTGGACCACAACCTTCAACAGAAAGAGATTCACAGCAGGGCACAAGGTCAATTGTAGTGCTTTTCTCTCTTAAGGGAAGAGAGGGTGGAAGAAAGAAAGCCAAATGAAAGTAGTAAGCAAAGTTTAAGGGCAGTTTGCTGAAAAGTCTCCACTGTATCCCTAGGAGTTATATGACATGACTAAAAATCACATCTTTATAGTTTCTTCTATCATTTTAAACCATTGTCTCTAAAATGCTCCAGATGAGGAGTCACCTAGGAAGCTAGCACTAACTCCATTAGTATTCAAAAAATGTAATCAGATTTCTTTTCAGCTAGCCAGAGAGGATATGCTGAAAGTTAGGGGAAAAGGTACATTTTGATGGTGGAAGGAAAATAGAATGGGATCTAGGGGGTGCTGAGAGGGAAAGCACGGTCCAGTTGGCCTTGATGATTTGAAAAGTCTGGAGACAGCATGAGGACCATCTTATTTAGATCAGAGGCAGAAGGAAAGGAATTCCAAGATGTCTACAATCTTCCTAGAGGCAGACAATGAAAGAGACACCCCTGAGAGGAAGTGTGTGGGAAAAAGTTTTGAGATTTCTTCAATAAAATATTATAGATTGAAATTGGTTAACTATGTGCCCCTCCTCCCTTGACAAAGCAAACTTCTGGGATATTGTTGAAGAGTCAACTGACTTCATTTTATCTGTTGATGTCTGGAGAATCATTCAATTCCTGGCACTAAAGAGATAATATGGTTTTGGTTTGAATTTTATGCTCTTTTCCTTAGATCAGTTTGCTTTGTTTGAATTCTATGCCCCTTTCCCTAGGGTAGTTTTCATGTTTAGATTGTGAGACCACATTCCTCATTAACGAGGGTGGGTCAGTTGGGGGGGGAGGAAATAAAGTTAGGATAAATGTGATTCTTGGGCCTTTCGCTTTGGCCTCAATCTCTGTAATTGGTTGTGACCCTTTTGTTGAGGAATGAATAAAGCCATCTCTTCATACCTTGAGAGATCTCTGAAATGTATTTAAGTGGCATTTGTCTCACACAGAATAACTTTTCTCCCAAGAGTTATGCTTTTGAGTAGCTTCTGATAATAAGAATTGACTTCCTCCATTCAGTATTCCTGCACTGAACCCTGAACTGAGAACATTCAGTCCTTTTGGAATCCATAGTATTTTCACCAGTCCTTTCTGCCTCCAAAAGAGGAAACATCATTGCCAAATAGTACCTAGGATCTCAGCAAGGTCTCCTAAGGTTTCTAGGAGCCCTGCTTTTTTCTTTTTTCTTGCTTTAGTTATAGGGTAGCTTAAAATTCCTTTTCTTCTCATCTCTTTAAGATTTTATTAATTTTGAGTTTTACAATTTTTCCCCAAACCTTCCTTCACCACTCCCCAGTCAGTCTGTTAGCCTTTACATTGTTTCCATGATATGCATTGATCTAAGTTGAATGTTGTGAGAAATGTAGGGTGTTGGTCTTCACAGGTTATGGAGGGGAGCCTTAGGGAATCCATTACAAAAGGGGAAGCTGTGAGAAATATGGGGTGATGGTCTTCACAGGGTGTGGAGGGGAGCCCTTAGGGAATCCATTACAAAGGGGGAATGGCCCAGCCAATCACAATACTGGAAGAGTCTTCCTAATCCCATTCCAGGGATACCAAACCCCAATGGTCAAGAGTGACCTAGAGATCTTGACCTAATGCTACTGAGTTTGTGCAACTAGGTAATTGAATATTAACCCACACACCTCCTGTGAGGATTGGGGTTCTTTACCATATCCTGCATTGGATGATGTGAGGGGGGAATCATATTAGGGGCATATCATGGAATGGATGGACCTTTTAGATTGTAACTCAAACTCTGAGAGCCTATGAACATCCAAGAAGGAGGGGAAAGAGTTCCTGAAGACAATAAATTACAGGACTCCTGAGACTAAGGTGTGCTTCATGCCTAGGAGTGAAGCATCCGTATCTTGTAAGGTGTATCTTGCAAAGTTTGTGAATAAAATGTACAAATTTCTCTCACTCTAGCAGGTTTTTCTTTTCATTCATTTATAACAAATGTGATGAGAGAGAAATCATATCTTTAAAGGAAAAAAAGTATATGAGATAACAGAATTACATAATAAGATAATGTTATTTCCCCTAAATTAAAGGTAATAGTCTTTGGTCTTTGTTCAAACTCCACAATTCTTTCTCTGGATACAGATAGTATTCTCCATCACAGATACCTCAAAATTGTCCCTGATTGTTGCACTGATGGAATGAGCAAGTCTATCAAGGTTGTTCATCACCCCCATGTTGCTGTTAGGGTGTACAGTGTTTTTCTGGTTCTGCTCACCTCGATAAGCATCAGTTCATGTAAATCCTTCCAGGCTTCCCTGAATTCCCATCCCTCTTGTTTTCTAAAAGAACAATAGTGTTCCATGACATATACCACAGTTCGTGAAACCATTCCCCAACTGAAGGACATTCACTTGATTTCCAACACAAACAGGGTTGTTATGAATATTTTTGTACAAGTAATGTTTTTATCCTTTTCCATAATCTCTTCAAGGTATCGAACCAGAAGTGGTATTGCTGGATCAAAGGGTATGCACATTTTTGTTGCCCTTTGGGCGTAATTCCAAATTGCTCTCCAGAAAGGTTGGATGAGTTCACAGCTCCACTAACAATGTATTAGTGTAGGAGTCCTGCTTTAACAAAAGTCTGAAATCATAGTCCTGAACAAGTTTTGGTTTTTTTAATGTTCATTTTTTCTTTTCTTGGCTTTTTGGGGGGTTGGAGGGGAGGGAGAGAAGGGCTCTGGAGAGACTAATTTAAAAAAAGAAATACTTTAAAAAGCAGCCTTGCAGATAATGTGATCCTCTTTTCCTGTCCTTCAAGGCTTCAGAATTGCAATTGAGGTCTCACCTTGGAGAGTTAGAAATTGTTAAGGTCCAAGAAAAGTCCCCAATTACAGAACAGAGACACTCCACATGATGGAGATGCCGTAGCAAGGGTTTATTAAATTATCTTGAGCTAGGGTTCCGTCCTAGGTCAGGACTAGGATCCTGGAACCCTGAGTAAAGTGAGGAGAGACCTTATATATGGTTTGGTAGGGGAGTTTCAAGCATCTGCCTGCAGATTGTCTTGTGGTGCAGCGTGTTCTTATTGGATGCAGCTCCTTGGAGAAGCCCCCCCTGCTGTATGGTCCGAGGGCTGACCAGGCAGAATCCTCAGGAGTTGATCTGGCAGAAACTCAGCTAGCTGACCAAGCAGGGACTTAGGGGCAAAATTTGGGCAACAGTTCATAGGTTTCAACATTCAGGGTCTTACAGGCATTCAAGCTATTCACAGATTTCGACACTCAGGATCTTACAGGCATTTAGGCTAAAGTTCACAGATTTCGAGACTCAGGGTCTTAAAAAATCTAGAAATATCAGATAAAATTTAACAGTTTTATCTATAACTTGTAGGAATCTTGGAGACCACCTGCTCTGCACCCAGCTGAACCCATGGGAGTCTTTAAACAGAACTAGCGTCCCATTTCTGAAGGAGGGATTAGTTCTACTGGAAGAGACAAAAAAATTAGTGTTATGATTCATGCAGCAATAAAAAAAGGAAGAAGAGCTGGAATTAGGAAAAATTTTGGAAGCCCAAAATTCTTATATCTGGAAGAGGAAGAACTTGCTATGGAATCTTTCAGAACTGCTTAGGGAGAGATGCTGCCCCAATACAGTAATTATTCTGGGCATTTCTGACCCAGAACATATGTTTTTAGCAGTTCTTTTGAAACTAGTTATTGAGTCTTGTCCATAGTAGAGGATAGTATGTTATGGTAGAAACAGTACTGCATTTGGAGCCAGACAATATGAATTCAAATCCTGATAATTCCACTTATTTGTATGACTTTGGGCAAGTCATATGACCTCTTTGGCTCAGTTTTCTCATCAGAAAAATTAGGGATTTGGGCATAATGGTCTCTAAGTTTCCTTCTTCCTTTAAGTGTATAGCTCTATTTCCCAGGGGCTTTAATAAAAGGATTGTGATGGCAAGGACACTTTTATTCTATATTGCCCATTCAGGTCTTTAAGATACAAATTTGTACTCTAGTTAAGTATTTCAGAACAACCCAAGCACTAAGGAATGGAAAGTTCAGTTGCTATCCAGACTAAGCTTGACAAGACCCATCCATCCCAAGCTACCTCCTTTATGCTTCCTCCCAACAGACTTGATAAGAAAGGTCTAAATATTTAAGCAGTGTGAATTTTACATCCAGATTTGTGCAAACAATGAATGCTGTGAAGTAGCTGCATGTATTTGAATTCATATTAATTTAAGATGTGATTATGTACAAAATGGTAACTGGTTTTAGTCCAGTATAAATAAAATACAGTTTATTAATTCAACCACTTCACTGGCTTCATTATTACAACTTATTCACTCTGAGGCAAAATTTGAATTCAGGTCTTCCTGACTCCAATTTAAGTGTTCCTCTACCTAGTTCCCTTTAGGCATCAAGACTGAACCCAATCTGTAAAATGGGGAGGGGCAGGGGAAGAGTGGACTAAATGTTTTCTAAGCTTTCCAGTTAGGTCTTGGTTTTCCTGATGAAGTATAGGAATGATATCCTCTGCAGGACTTAACCTGCCAGGAAGGAATTTAGCAGATACTTTTGTGCTTTTGTGTTTACAAGTTTTGACTCATCTTTTCCCCTCCTATTGAAATGCTTCCCCTCCTCAAATTTCTCCTTTTGTTCTGCCTAGTGACACCCTGTTCTTTTATCAAGCTGAAACATACATGCAAACATATTCATGTCCATTGTATCTGTATTGATCTTTCAGTCAGAAATGGTATCTGCATTATTATTTGTTTAGATTTAAGTTTATATCATATTCATGTAGGTGATTTATTTCTTCTTGCAACTTGCAAATCTAGGAGTTCTCTGAGAGTAGAAACTAATGGCTTATTTATTTTTATGTGATATCCTTTCTAGACTGTACTACCAACTTGCATTTCCACTCACAGACTGGTTCCTCAGAGGGTGGCTGCTACTTTGGTTCTGGGATAATCTGGCAGGTGGCTACTCTTACTATAGCAACTCACTAGCCCCAAACTGTGTACTTCTCATTACCAATTAACCAGTCTCAATTGACCCTTTTCAAAGATGTTTCCCCTACTGACATAGCAAGAATAATAGTTACAAAACATTCCATCATTAAATGTTGGAGTGTATACTTCCCAAAATAGAGCATTTAAGTAAACAATGGATTCAAACTTAAGAATTCAATTGTAGTGAGTTATCCACTGTAGTATATACTTATATCAAAGACACAGGTCCTGGTACTGCAGATACTGGAAGTCTTATTAGTTTTCAGAGTTCTCAGGTGGGGTTCCAGCATCTAATCCTCCCCACATCCCAAACTTTGATTGCTAGGGGTCCAAAGAAGGGGGCAGGGAGGAAAGAAGAAGAGATAGAAACTCCCTTTTCTCCCCTATAGGTGTTTCATTCTGAAATTGCTATCATCTTTGATTGCCCTATTATTTAAAAGTCTCATGGACATGGGCAATTTGTTTGCTCAGACAATCTTGGCATCTCATAAAGGGACCAATTAGTCTAACACCTCATTAACACTCTGTGATTACATTTTGGACGTGTGTGACTATATATTAAATGAAGTGCGGAGGGACAGAATACCTTCTCTCACACTTATTTTTCCTCCAAGTTCTAGCACAGTGCAATAAATTGAATTTTAATTCAACAAATTTATGTTAAGGATCTATTATATGTAAGGCACAGTGCTCAAAGCTTGGGAAATAGATTTTTAAAAAAAAACTATATATTCTCAACCATCAAGGATTTTACTATTAATTAGAGGTAGGGTAAGTAAGTATACACATATGTACATGTATGTATATATTATATATGCATTCTAATATACATGAATGTTAGAATTTGATTAAAAATATCTAGGACCACCTGACATAGTATTTCATACCAGCAATTCCTGACACTAGGGAGACTGAGACTGGTGGATTGTTTGAGCCCTGTAGTTCTGATGAATAAAGCCTATGACATGTCAACAGTTTGTCCAGAACAAAAAAAAGGGAGAGCTTTCTGAAGTTCAAGAATATAGGACTAATGGGACGTCTAACTGTCCTTTAGGAGGGAAAAAGAAGTCTATGGTGGAACCCAAGGAGATCAAAGTTGCCATGCCAACTGGCAGTTCTATTGGGAATGTGAATAGTTGCACTTCTAGCCTGGTCAAGTGTTGGGAGCCAGGGTCTCTGTTTGACACAGTCACGGCAAGAAGATTCAAGGCAGCCACATCACCTGATAGAACAACATTTCCTTCTTCAATATATACAGGGATCCCATGTATACCCATATTTATAGGTCTATTATTGATTGCAAAACTTACTCATCCTAATAGTTGGAATGACTATAAAGGAAGGATTTCAGAGAAATTCCTTGAATAAAACAGATTGTGAACTCTGTCCAAATTTAAAAGGACTGCCTCTCACTGAGACATACAAAAGGCTTCAACATTATGAAATCTTTGGAAAATACAGCACTGGGAGTTCCAGGGAGATGTCAGAAGATATATACAGGGAAAACAGATACAAGATGGGTCAGATAGAATTCAAGGGAAATTAACAGTCCTCTCCCCCTTATCATACACAGGAATATAGGATAAAGATGGTAAGAGAATAGTTAGTTTAGTTGACCGATACATGAACTCTAATAGCCTTAGTTTATTGTGAAAGAATAAAAAGTCATAGAAACCGTAGCGTCTACCAACAAGGGCTGAAAGGAAAATTGGTTATTGAAGTAGCCAACAGAGGGGTGGACAAACATAACTGCCCTTACTATAGGTTGTCAAGGGAGCATATCGAAAAACATTACACACGCGGCACAAAAACATAAAAGCATTCCATTAAACAAATTATATCAAAGATTATTATCAGGAAAGTTCTGCTTAATAACTTTACTATGCAGCAACAAACTAGACAAGAGATAGACTGAGGTCATCACGGTCTGAGCAGAGACAAGAAAATTAACTACATGATTGATAATCACACTTGTAACTTGAGCGGGTCCAGCCTCCATGGGGGTCCTTGGAACCTGACAGGAGGGATAGAGTCGGCGAAATGAGTTGAGTCAACAAGTGGTTATAGGCAAGAGCAAGTTGACTGACTGTCAGCTGCTTAGATTTATTTTTATAGTCTGAAAATCATATGAAACCAGCAAACTAAAATAATTTTCTTGGTTACAAAAGTATACAATTTTCATCATTAATCATATAGTTCATATGGTTACAAATTTGATCATGTAGTGGTTACAAATGTGATTATCAATCATGTAGTTAATTTTCTTTTCCCTGCTCAGACCGTGATGACCTCAACCTGCCTGTTGCCTAGGTTGTTGCTGCATAGTAAAGTTATTAATTAAACAGAACTTTCCTTATAATAATCTTTGATATAATTTGTTTAATGGAATGTTTTATGTTTTTGTGCCGCGTGTGTAATGTTTTTCGATATGCTCCCATGACAACCTATAGTAAGGGCAGTTATGTTTGTCCACGCCTCTGTTGACTACTTCAATAACCAATTTTCCTTTCAGCCCTTGTTGGTAGATGCTACGGTTTCTATGACTTTTTATTCTTTCCCAATAAACTAAGGCTGTTAGAGTTCACATATTGGTTACCTATACTAACTATTCTCTCACCATCTTTATCATATATTCCTGTGTATGATAAGGGGGGAAAAACTGTTAATTTCCCTGGAATTCTATCTTACCCATCTTGTATCTGGTTTCCCTATATATATATACTCTGACATCTCCCTGGAACTCCCAGTGCTGTATCTTCCAAAGATTTCATAATGTTGAAGCTTTTTGTAAGTCTCAGGGAGAGGCAGTCCTTTTAAATTTGGACAGAGTTCACAATCTGTTTTATTCAAGGAATTTCTCTGAAATCCTTCCTTTATAGTCATTCCACTATTAGGGTGAATAAGTTTTACAATCAATAATAGACATATAAATATGTTTATACATGGAATCCCTATATATATATATTGAAGAAGGAAATGTTGTTCCATCAGGCAGTGTGACTGCCTTGAGTCTTCTTGCCATGACTGTGTCAAACAGCTTAGAGACCCTGACTCCCAACAGTAACCACTACATGATCAAACTTGTAACCACATGAACTATATGATTATTGATGAAAATTGTATACTTTTGTAACCAAGGAAATGATTCAGTCTCAAAAAAATAAATAAAATTCATAGGAATATTCAAAGTGTTAGAATAAATTGTATATAGTACATAAATGTTTGCTTGAGTGTAAAATTATCATGCTTTGATACTTATTCCACTAATCAAGAACAAGATCTGTGTAGATTCTACATAGACTCTTGTATCCAAGTTAGATATTTTAGTAAATTTTGTCTATTTTCGTTATCTTTGCTTATTATGTAGCAATAGAAGCAGTGTCATGAATATCAGTGTGAAATAACAAAAAGTCATTTCCCTTGACACATAATGAAACTATATAATATCAAATGTGTACCAGCATATACCATAGAGCATACCAATATAAAGGATCCTTATATGTTCTAACTCTAGAGAATTCATACTTTGTAGAAAAGAGTGTCATTATAATGCATTCCCTTTTATAGAAATCTCTTCTCAAAAAAGCATCAAAAATGTGAAAAGTACAGGGTAAAGATAGAGCTGAAGGGGCAGCTAGGTGGCGCAGTGGATAGAGCACTGGCCCTGGAGTCAGGAGTACCAGAGTTCAAATCCAGCATCAGATATTTAATAATTACCTAGCTGTGTGACCTTGGGCAAGCCACTTAAGCCCATTGCCTTGTAAAAAGAAAAAAAAACAAAAACCTAAATAAATAAATTTAAACAAAAGATAGAGCTGAGATGGTAGAGAAAAGGCAGAGGGGGGTGGCTAGGTGGCACAGTGGATAGAGCACTGCCCCTGGAGTCAGGAGTACCTGAGTTCAAATCCAGCCTCAGACACTTAATAATTACCTATCTGTGTGGTCTTAGGCAAGCCACTTTACCCCATTGCCTTGCAAAAAAAATAAATAAATAAAAGCAGAGACTTGCCTTAGGGCCCCCAAATTTTCCTTCAAAAAATTTTAAGTAATACTTCAAATCAAATTGTGGAGCAGTAGAACACAGAATAAAACGAAGTGAAACAATTTTTTTAGCCCAAGACAACTATTGATAGGAAAGGTCTGTTGCCCCCGTGTGAGAGTGAAATATAGTCCAGCACTGGTTGCATATGTACCAGGCCACAATAATAGGACTTGGGAGCAACTGAATTAGTAATAGCAAATGACAAAGAAATTGAATGGCTAGTCAGAAGGTTACAGGGGATCTTTGCTCTCCTCTAATGGTACAATCCTTGAAGATTTGAAAGCTTACAGATCTCCACAAGTGAAACTATTGAAAATACTCCAAAGTTTGGGATGATAACCCTGCACCCCAAGAGCAGAGCCCAAATTAAATATAAAGCTAAAAGTAAAAAAAAATAAGCTGGAAAAATCAGCAAAAAATGATCCTGATCTTAGAAAAATATTATGGTGACAAGAAAGATCAAAACACAAACCCAGAAGAAGACAATAAAAATAAAAAGACAATAAAAACTGCTACTGCTACTGTAGCTACTGCTACATCAAAGAAAATGTAAATTTGTCTTAACCTCATAAAGAATTCCTGGAATAGGTCAAAAAGATTTTTTTAAAAATTAAATAAGGAAAAATTGTATAACGAAATGACCATGATGCAAGAAAATCAGGAAAAAAGAGTAAACTTCTTGGTAAAGCAAGCACACATATGTACACACACACACACACACACACACACACACACACACACACACAGTTAAAAAAATATAGCACCTTAAGATCAAAAATAGGTGAAATGATAAGAGGCAAAAAATTCAGCAAAGAGAAGAATGCTTTAAAAAACATAATTGACCAAATGGAAAGAGAAAGTGTACAAAAATTTACTGAAGAGAAGAAATCTTCAAAATGTAGAATTGTAGGGGGTGGCTAAGTGGCACAGTAGATAGAGCACCAGCCCTGAAGTCAGGAGTACCTGAGTTTAAAACCAGCCTCAGACACTTAATAATTACCTAGCTGTGTGGCCTTGGGCAAGCCACTTAACCCCATTTGCCTTGAAAAAAACTAAAAACAAAAACCAGTGTAAAATTGGTCAAATGGAAAAGGAGATATAAGATCTCAATGAAGAAAATAATTCTTTAAGAATTAAACAAGTAGAAAGTAATAAGAAGTAGTCAAACAAAACTTTAAAAAAGGAAAAAAAGAAGGAAATCTAAAAATCTCATTGGGGAAAAAAAAAGATGACTATCCAGGAAAATAGATCAAGGGGAAATATTTTAAGAATTATTAGTCTGCCTGAAAACCACGATAAAAAAGTCCTTAGAAATCATAATTCAAGAAATTATGAAAGAAAAATGCTCTAATATTCTAGAACCAGAGGGTAAATTAGAAATTGAAAGAATCCATTTATCACTTCCTGAAAGAGGCCCCAAAATGAAAATGTTGAGGAATATCATGGTCAAATTTCAGAGTTCCCAGTTTAAGGATAAAATATTATAAACTGCCAGAAAGAAGCAATTCAAATATTGTGAAGCCACAGTCAGAATCACAAAATATTTAGTCATTGCTACATTCAAGTAATGGAGGCATTGGAATGAAATAGTTCAGAGGGCAAAGAAGTTAGGATTACAATCAAGTATCTACTATGGAGCAAAATAAAATATAATTATCCTGAGGAAAAAATTGGATATTCAATGAAACCGAGAACTTTCAAACATTCCTGACGAAAAGACCAGAGCAGAACAGAAAATTTTTCTTTCAAATTCAACACTCAGGAGGAACATACAAAGGTAAATACGAAAGATAAATCACAAGGAATTCAATAGAATTTGCATTACTTACATGGAAAGATGATACATTCGCTCCTAAGAACTTTCTCATTATTAGAGCAGTTAGGAGTATACATAGACAGAGGGCATGGGTGTAAGTTAGATAGAATGGAAATATATTTTAAAAATAAAATTAAGGGGTGAGAAAGAGGAATGCATTGGGAAAAGGGGGAAAGGAGAAGTAGAATGGGGTAAATTGTTTGAAATAAAAGAGTTTTTCTTTTTCTGAAAAAGGCTTCAATTCTCAAATATATAAAAAATTAAGTCAAATTTTTAAAAATACATGTCATATCTGAACTGGTAAATGATCAATTTTACCAGGTAATGGGTAGATCAAAGTAATAAATGCTAGGATCATTATTGATTACAGAGATGCAAAAATACAGAACTTTCCACTCCACACTTATCAGACTGCCTAATATTACAAAAAAGAAAAATAACAAGTGTTGAAGGAAAAATTGAGAGACTAATATATTATCAGTGAAGTTGTGAACAGATCTAACCATTCTGGTGAGCAATTAGCAACTATGCCCCAAAGTCTATAAAACCATACATAACATTTGACTCAGTAGTAACACTAGTAGGTCTGTGTTCCAAAAAAAAAGATAAAATAAAATTGAAAAGAGATCTATATGCACAAAATATTTATAGCAGCTCTTCTTACAATGAATGACAAAAATGGAAATGGAGGGAATATTTGTCAATTGGGGAATGGCTAAACAAGTTATAATATATGATTGTGAAAGAATACTATTGTGTTATAAAAATGAGCAGAATGATCTCAAAAAACCTGGAAAAACTTAGTATATGCAATCACATAAATATTGTACTGTGATCAGTTATAAATGACTTAGCTGTTTTTAGCAATACAGTGATCAAAGATATTTTCAAAGGACTCATGATGAAAAATGCTATCTATCTCCAGAGATGGGAAAAAACCTGAAGGAGTCTTAATATAGATCAGAGAATATTTCTTTTTTACTTTGTTTTGTTTTTGTTTTGTTTTTTTTTTTGTTTTGTTTTGTTTTGTTTTGTTTGATCTGGGTGACCAGTTACGAATAATCTATGTCAAATTGCTTACTTTCTCAATGAGGAGTAGGGGAGAAAGGGATAAAATTTGGAACTCAAGGTTTTAAGAAATGATTGTTAAAAAATTTTCTTTACATGTAATGGGGGAAATATCAATTTTTTTAGAAGCATCAAAAGGAAAGTGACTGGTTTTTCAAGTCAATAAAGAGACTTCTTGTTCATGTACTAGGGTAGAGATGGGGAACCTTTCTTATGCCAATGATCATTTGGATATTTATAACATTATCCAAAGACCACTGAAAATTATCAACTTAAAATTATCTGATATATTTGGTCAAACATTAAATTAATTAATTCACTCCTCAAAAGTTCCTATTTATTGAATTTGTAGTTGTCTCATTTTCAGTTGCCATAACAATGCCAGACCAAATCATTTCACCACTTGCTGATCAAACATTCACATTCCTGTACTAGAAGATCTCTGAATTTGCTTCTTGTTTGATTGTTTCTTAAGTCACAGCTCTGAGAACCCTAAAAATATAATCCCCTAAAGTGGAAATTGTGGGAATCCTGTACTAACGGGGTCTCAGAAGTAGTTTGAGGGTATTGGAAAATATTAAGTAACTCACAGAAAATGGACTTCTAGCCAGTACTGAGGTCTAGTCAGGTGGGTTGGTGGCTTCCATTATCCCAAGACGATCATGACCAGAAGCAATTATCTAATTAACCTAGTCATAATTAGGTTAATATCCTTTCTACTAAACATATGTATTCCCTCCTCCAACTGCCTGGGAAAGATCCTTTGAAGAATGTATCTGAGTGTTTTGTGCTACATGGAGTAGAGCATCCAGGAATTTAGTTTTGTTGGCAGTGTTTTCAATTTAATTGGTTGAGCCAAACTTCATCTCATCTCCACTTTAGGAGATCCTATGATTGTTGGTCTATAGTCCTCATTTGACATCTGTTTTATGACTTTTTTGGGGTTTTGCAAGGCAGTAGGGTTAAGTGACTTGCCTAAGGTCACACAGCTAGGTAATTATTAAGTGTCTGAGGCCAGATTTGAATTCAGGTACTCCTGACTCCAGGGTCAGTGGTCTATGCAGTGTGTCACCTAGCTGCCCCACCTAAGTAACTTTTAACATTTTAACTCTAACATTTCCTGAAATGCAGATTAGGTCATTACTTTCCTTCCTCAAATATCTTCATAAGCTTTCTATTGCCTCTAGATGAAAATAAAAATCTCCCTCACCAAGTACTTAAGACCCTACTCAGATAGTTTTATTTTACATTACTCTCCTTAATAGACTCTACCTTTTAATTAAAATGGGCTAGTAACTTTTTTTAAAATGTAGCATTCCATTTCCTATCTTTGTGTATCTTTTAAAAAACCTACTATATATCTTTAATAATTCATTAACTTTATGAGTTTATGCAGGTCATCTGTCAGTCCCACTCTTCCAAGTTTTTTCAAGTCTCAGCTCATTAGTCACTTTCTACATAAAACCCTTTTATCTCTGGCTAACAATATTCCCCTAGCCTAATTTTATCCTAGAGCTCTTGAATCTCTTTTCTTTCTTCAATCATACTTTTGCTTATGTAATAGCACCCAAACTGTAAGAAAATAAAAGCTCTTGGAAGGCAGGGATTATCTGCTTTTCCTTAAATTTTGTATTCTGTACCTAGAATTATTGCTTTACTTATAATAGGCAGTTAATAAATGCTTGTTGAGATAAATACATATTTTATCTTCTGACTTAAATTGTGAGATTCTAAGAAAAGGGATCATGACATGTTCCTTCTATCTTCCCCAGAGTACAAATTCCAGGACTGTCCAATGATTATCTTTGGTTCACTGAGTGACTGATAGTTGATAATTGCCGTCATTTTATTTGAAACATTTTGAGATTAGGTTGCAGGAAGAGAAGCCCAAAGGGCAGTGTTGACTGAAAATGACTACGAACTGGTTGGAGGCAAAATAATGAATTAGAGTCAGAAATTTTATACTTGTGAAGAATCTTGGAACAGAGAATGAACAAAGAATATCATAGTTAGAAGAGACCCTGGAGACACATAGACAGACAAATACATAGTTATCAAAAGGGGAGATGATGGATATAGATAGATAGATAGATAGATAGATAGATAGATAGATGATAAATAAATAATAAGATGGGAAAACAAAAGATAAGCAGGTAGATAAATGATAAACAGATAGATAAATGATGGATGGATAATTGAATGATAGATAAATACTAGGAAGATGGATAGCTAAATGATAGACAAATGATGGGAAGATGGAAAAATAAATGATAGATGACTAGATAAATGATGGATAGATAGATAGATAGATAGATGGATATTATAAATGATTGGAAGATGGATAAATAAAAGATAGATAGCTGATGGATGAATGGGTAGATCAAGGATAGAAAGGTAGATGAGAAAACATTTATTAAGTACTTACAGAGGGGTGGCTAGGTTGCCCAATGGATAGAGCACCAGTCTTGGAGTCAGGAGTATCTGAGTTCAAATCTGGCCTCAGACACTTAATAATTACCTAGCTGTGGGGCCTTGGGCAAGTCGCTTAACCCCACTGCCTTGCAAAAAAACTAAAAAAAAAGTACTTACAAAAGAGATTGAAAGGATACTGCACTGTAATAAATCAAGTAGTATAGAAAGTGAACATGGAAGGAAGTGGGCATCATGTAAGATTTCTGAAGGTAGGGTGACTCTGTCTGGTCCAATTCCTTCATTTTTACAGAGAAGATTCAGAGAGGGCAATGACTTTTGTAGGATCACATGACCAATCAACAACAGCATTATGATTAGAAGTCTCCTGTCACACTAAAAAGGGATCTTTTCACTGTACCCCAACATGACTCCACGTTTTCAACATTCTCCTGCAGTTCTATATTTCCTACTGTCCACAATGACACTTCCTTCTCAGATCCCCATGTTTTCTTCTTTTTTTCCTGGGTTCTCCTTCCCCAAATTAGTGTATTTTTTCTTCCTTCTCTTCCTCTGAGATTCTTTTTCTTCCTTTGTATCATGTGAACTCCTTGAAATTAGGGATCATATTTTTGTCTTTATTTGTATTCCTAATGCTTTGCATAACACCTAGCACAGAGTAAATACTCAATACCTGTAAACTAACTAACCAATATAAAGTAACAAGGAGCAGGATGGTCTAATGTTCAGTTGGACCCAGGTTCAAATCCCCTCTTTTATACATACTACTTCTGTGACCTTAAGCAAATTACTCAAACTCTCTGGGCCTCAATTTCCTCATTCATAAAATGAAATGATTGAATTAGATGGCATCTAAAGTCTCTTCTTTCTCTAAATCTCTGATCTGATGACCATTATGATTTTTTATAGATTTTCTTTTGCAAGGCAAACTGGGTTAAGTGGCTTACCCAAGGCCACACAGCTAGGTAATTATTAAGTGTCTGAAGTTGGATTTGAACCCAGGTACTCCTGACTCCAGGGCCGGTGCTTTATCCACTATGTCACCTAGCTGCCCTGACCATTATGATTTTTAAGAGGTTTTCCAACTTTGACACTTGCAATGCTTTCCAGACTCAAGATTATTTCTTCCCCTATTGAAATATCTGGAAACTTGAAACAAATAATTATATGATAAAGAGCCTTCCAGGTATATGTGGTTAGTGAGGTCCTTTGGATGATCTTGTGTTCATATGACATTGTACTGATTTCCTTAAACCCTAGAACATTATAGATTTTCCTGGAAGAGATCTGGGAGAGAATGTGGTCTGCCCAGTCATACAAGAAAGATCAAGGGGACGAAGAATACTTATTGCCCATGCATTTCCATCAACAGCTTATAGAATTTGACAATCAGTGATGAAGACTGATTGATTTTTGTACCTCATTCTCAAAGAAGATCATGACATCAGGGAGGTGATATCATGACAGGCACATGAATTGGATTTGGATGAGGGGGCTGTGCTAAGTCATCAGCCTCACTTTCTTCTCTGGAATCATATGGGTCTGGTGGCCAGATATGAATCAGGATGACTGGAGATGGCCCTGGATGTGAGGCAATCAGGGTTATGAGACTTTTCTGGAGTTACACAGGTAGTAAGTGGCAAGGGTCTGAGGTCAGATTTGAACTCAGGCCCTGATTTCAGGGCTGGTGCTCTATTCACTGTATCACCTAGCTGTTCCCCAAATAATGCCTGATCATGAAGGTACACAAACCTTCAATCTTCTGATTCAAAAATCAAAAATATTACCTGTTAGGATAAGAAATGATAGAAGGAGCAATAGAAAGACAAAATGTCCATCAGTATGTTTATCTGGGACTTAAGATATAGATAAACAATAATTTGAGCTCAAAATTGAATAGGAGGAGGAGAGTGAGTTAGATTGACTTCTAGAAATTACAGACCTCATTTAAAGATAGCAAGTTGGGGGTAACTAGATGGCACAGTGGATAGAGCACTGACCCTCATGTCTGAGAGATCTGTGTTCAAATGTGACCTCAGACACTTAATAATTGCCTAGCTGTGTGACCTTGGGCAAGTCACTTAACCCCATTGTCTATCAAAAAATAAACAAATAAAAATCCCAAGTATCTTATGACAACAGAATCATAGTTTTCAGAACATCATTCTACTAAAGATCCATATCCACATGGAATACAATGATCTCCAAAGAATTAAAAAATTAATATTTTGCAAAGAGCACAGTGGACATGAACAAGCTGCAACATGTAACACTGATAAGGAATCCAGAAGAACAGGAGTAGAACTTGCCATCAAAGAATATCAGGGGATATCAAAGCATATGTCAAAACACATTGAGCAGTCACTCGTGTGGTGAACATGGGTGTGGGCATGGACAAGATTCAATATAGATATGGATGGGTTTTCATCTGTACTACTGGAAGAAACCTTTCTAACCAATGAAATCGAACATTCATTTGAGAATTTGTTTTACAAGAGGGAAAGGGACCAAGCATTTATTAAGTATTCATGTACCATGCAAGGGGCAACTTAGTGGAGAAGTGGAAAGAGTACTAGGTTTGGAATCAGGAAGATACCTCTTCTGGAATTAAAATCAAACTCAATAGCTGTGTAACTCTGGGCAAGTCACTTAATAATGTTTGCCTCAGTTTCCTCATATGGAAAATAAACTAGAGAAGAAAATAGCAAATCACTTCAGTATCTCGGCCAAGAAAATTCCAAATGTGTAAGGGGTTAATAGATAGAGTACGTGGCCATGAGGAGTTCATCCTGAGAGTCATTGAGATCAGGGACAACAGTAATGTCCATACCAGAGTGCTCTGAACTCAGGAAGGAGTTCTGGCCCTTCTCTCTGTTTGTTCTCCTGCCTTTCATCCTTATCTTGTTGAATATTCTCAAGAAGGAGCTTTTGTCCTTATCTCTCTGCCTTTCATCCTTGTTGAAGATTCCACATATTCCAGGATACACACCTTTTGTGGCATGCCCATTACACTTTCACAGTGCCTGGGGATGAGGAATGCTGATACAGGGGGACTAGGCTTATGTATACCCTTACTCAACTATGTGAGTGAGAGATGTAGCATTTACCTGCAATAAACTCCTTGCTTATCTCTCACTGGCTGACTTTCATTATTGAACATGTGGGTCATGTCCTGTGGTGCCCTGAAGAGCTATGTAAATTTAGGCTGCGGCCTGGTTGTCCAGAGTGGGACACAACACAAATGCAGTTCTGAAGAGTCAGATTTGATTAAAATAACTGAACAATAAAATGTACCAGGCACTATGTTAAGAACTCTATGACTATTATCTGATTTAATCTTCATAACAAACCTGTGAGATAGGCTCTATTATTGTTTCCATTTTCTAGTTGAGGAAACTGAGGCAGACAGATGTTAAATGACTTTCCCACACTAATACATTGTTGGTGGAGCTGTGAACTCATCCAACCTTTGTGGAGAGTAATTTGGGATTATGCCCAAAGGGCAAAAAAATTTGCATACCCTTTGACCCAGCCATACCACTACTGGATCTATACCCTGAAGAGATTGTGAAAAAGGGTAAAAAACATCACTTGTTAAAAAATATTTATAGCAGGCCTGTTTGTGGTGGCAAAAAAATTGGAAATTAAGTGAATGTCCTTCAATTGGGGAATGGCTTAACAAACTGTGGTATATGTATGCCATGGAACACTATTGTTCTATTAGAAACCAGGAGGGATGGGAATTCAGAGAAGCCTGGAAGGATTTGCACAAACTGATGCTGAGCAAGATGAGCACAACCAGAAAAACATTGTACACCCTAACAGCAACATGGGGATGATGATCAACCTTGATGTACTTGGACATCCCTTCAACCAGGGACAATTTGGGGCTGTCTGCAATGGAGAATACCATCTGTATCCAGAGAAAAATTATGGACTTTGAACAAAGAACAAAGACTATTACTGTCAAATTAGGAAAAAAAGTTATATTATTATGTAATTTTATTATCTCACTTTTTTTTTCCTTAAAGATATGATTTCTCTGTCATCGCATTCAATTGAGATCAATGTATAACATGGAACCAATGTAAAGACTAACAGAATGCCTTCTGCATGGGGGTGGGGGAGGGAAGAGTGGGGGAAAATTGTAAAACACAAAGTAAATAAAATCTTTCTTAAAAAAAATGACTTTCCCAGAGTTATATAGCTAATAAGTGTCTTGGACAAGATTTGAACTCCAGGTCCAGCACTATCTATTGCCGTACTTACTTGCTTTTACATATTTCACTTGCAGCCTTCTGGAGACATGTTTTAGTTTAATTCTACTAATGGCAAATTCAGGTACTGTGAGAAGGATATTATATTTAGTCAAATATTTTCTTGGGCCTAACACTTTCCATCCCTCGATCAATAGGAATATGTTAAGTTCCTATTGTGTCTGAGGCATTATTCTAAGTGTTGAGGACAGAGGAACAAAACAATCCCTTTTCAAGGAACTAACATTTTATTTGGAGAAAACTATATACACACTTAAGTAATGTGAAGTAATCTGGGGGAAGGAGTACTAACTCTGCGGATTAGGAAAAACTTCATGTGGAAAGTTACCCTTTAGCAGGGCTTGGAGGAGAATCAGGCTTTCTAAAAAAATTGGGTAGGGAGCACATTCTAGCCATGGGGAAAGTAGCCTGTGTTGACATGAGAGAAGGAATATAAAATGCACAGGGAGAGTGTGATGTAAGAAGACCAGAACACAGATGAGAAGATGAGTGGAAAGGGATTCAAGGACCAAATGGAGATGCTTGTGTCTTGTCCAGGATGCAAAAGAAAGTCACTTTTTTTTTAACTTTTTATAAGGCAGTAGGGTTAAGTGACTTGCCCAAATCTAAGCAATTATTATGTGTCTGAGACTAGATTTGAACTCAGGTCCTCCTGACTCCAGGGCAGGTACTCTATTCATTGTGCCACCTAGCTGCCCCCACTGGGATTTTTTGATCAGGGACAGTTACGTGAAGTTAGGTTGAAGAGAGGAGGTTGATTGGGGGCGATGATAATAGTTCAGGCTAGTTAATGCCACATTGAGAGGGCTGTGTCATTTTATATGCTAGATAACAGGAGAGATTCTTAGCTCCTCTACCTGTGTGAATTTGGACTAGTCATTTAACATTTCTGGGCCTGGTTGTGCTCATCTGTAGAATGAAAAGATTTAGATAACACTCTAATTCTAACTCTGGGAAGTTGAGGTTTTTAAAAGACAACACTGGATTTTGTGTCAGATGGTTTAGATTTAAGCTCAGACTCTTCTTTTGAGTCTCTATGTAGCCTCTATGTAAGTCACCTTCCCTCTTTAGGATTCAGTTTCCTTATCTGGAAAACTAGTGAATTGAATTAGGATCTCTTCCATCACTTAATACTTATATTAAAAATCATTCTCTTTGGCAAGTTTAATCTTCGTCAGAACTTATTGAATATTTCAAACTGGGACCAAAGGGAAAAAAAGACTATTCAAGAGACAAAAAGGTGAAACTCCCAATTTTCACTTCTACTTCAGTATTGATATAAAAAGTGGCACCTTTTCCAGTCTGGAAATAGTCTGTCTGGCAGAGTTCAGCCAGAGGTGAGCTCAGCAATCATTTCCCAAGCCACAAACCTGTTGCTAGATACTGTTCACACATATTCAGGGTTTGATAAAGACAATTGTTCAACACCTCTTGTGTTCCTCATTGATCAATCAGCAAATGAATGCCCAGAGAGAGATTAACAAGATGTTTGACTTTTTGTCAAAGGAGCTTTCTGGTAACCAGTAGAAAGAAATAGGTCAGAAAGTCAGTTATCCTGGGAACCAAATTGGCAAGTCACTTTTTCCAAAAAAAAATATTTATTTATTTTCATACATATGCGCATGCATTTTTCCAAGTTGCAAAATTTCCTTCCACCCTCCCTTCCTACCCTTCTCCTCTCAGCAGGAAACTGTCAGGTTAGCATTTTGCATACTTATTTTGATAAGCATATTTACAAATTAGTAATTTTTGGCATGATGAATTTGGATTAAGGGAAAAATACATTAGAGGTAATTTTTATAAAGTGCTCATCAGATTCAGAAGGTTTTTTTCCCTGTGAACTTTCATTTTGTTTTTTTTTCCCTCCTTCCTCTGGATGGGGATAATATAGTCCATGATCAGTCAAATATAGTTGTCCAAGCTCTTTGGACTACCAAGAGGAGCTGTTCATCTCATAATGTTGATATGTACATTGTTCTCTTGGTTCTACTCCCTTCACTCAGCATCAGATCCCTTAAGTAATTCTCTAGAGTCTGATCCTTTATGATTTCTTAAAGAACAATAGTATTCCATAGCATTCACATACTATAACTTGTTTAGCCATTCCCCAAATGATGGGCATTCCCCTCAATTTCTATTTCTTCGCTACTACAAAAAGAGCTGCTAGGAATGTTTTAGAACATATAGGACTTTTCCCATTTTTTATAATTTCTTCTGGATATAGACCTAGAATTGGATTTCCTAGGTCAAAGGATATGAACAGTTTTTTTCTTTTTGAAAATTTTATTTTGAATTTTACAATTTTTCCCCTAATCTTACTTCCCCCCACCCCACCCTCCACAGAAGGCAGTTTGTTAGTCTTTACATTGTTTCCATGAAATGCATTGATCCAAGTTGAATGTGATGAGAGAGAAATCATATCTTTAAGGAAAAAACAAAATATGAGATAAAGAATAATTACATAATAAGATAACTTTTTTTGAAATTAAAGTGTTTGGTCTTTGGTCTTTGTTTGAAGACATCCCAAAATTGTGCCTTATTGTTGCTCTGTTGGTATGAGCAAATCCAGTAAGGTTGATCATCACTCCCAAGATGCTGTTAGGGTTCTCATCTTGCTCAGTATCAGTTCATGCAAATCCTTCCAGGCTTCCCTGAATTCCCATCCCTTCTGGTTTCTAATAGAACAATAGTATTCCATCACATACATATACCACAGTTTATTAAGCCATTTCCCAATTGATGGCATTCAATCAATTTCTAATTGTTTGCCACCACAAACAGAGCTGCTATGAATATTTTTGTACAGGTGATGCTTTTACCCTTTTTCATAATCTCTTCAGGATATAGATCAGTAGTGGTATTGCTGGAACAAAGGGTATGCATATTTTTGTTGCCTTTTGGGAATAATTCCAAATTGCTCTCCAAAAAGGTTGAATGAGTTCACAGCTCCATCAAAAATATATTAGTGACCCAGATTTTCCACATCCCTTCCAACATTGATCATTGCCCTTTCTGGTCCTTTTGGTCAGTCTGAGAGGTGTGTGGTACCTCAGAGATGTTTTAGTTCACATTTCTCTAATAATTAGGGATTTAGAGCAATTTTTCATATGACCATAGATCACTTTGATTTCCTCATCTGTTTTTGCCTTTGTATATATCCTTTGACCATTTGTCAATTGGGAAATGGTTTGTCTTTTTTTAGAAAAAATTTGATTCAATTCTCTGTGTATTTTAGAGATGAGGACTTTGTCAGGAATACCAGTCATAAAAATTGTTTCCCAATTTACTACATTGCTTTTGATCTTTGGTTACAGTGTCTTTTTCTGTGCAAAAGCTTTTTTATTTAATGTAATCAAAAATATCTAGTTGTTTTTAATGATGTTCTTGATGTCTTCCTTGGTCATAAACTGCTTCCCTTTCCATAGATCTGATAGGGATACTACTTCTTGATCTTCTAATTTGCCTATAATGTTATTTTTTTATGTCTAAATCCTATATCCATTTTGATCTTATCTTGGTGTTGGTCTAATCTAAGTTTCTTCCATACTAACTTCCAATTTCTCCAACAGTTTTTATCAAAGAGAGAGGTTTTATCTCACTAGCTGGACTCTTTGGGTTTATCAAACAGCAGATTACTATAATCAATTCATGCTGTTGCACATAGTGTATTCCACTTATCTACCACTCTATTTCTTAGCCAATACCAGATAGTTTTGATGACTGATGTTTTATAATATAATTTTAGATCTGGTAGGTCTAAGCTACTTTCTTTTGCACTTTTTACATTAAATTCCTGGAGATTCTAGACTTTTTATTTCTCCATATAAATTTTCTTACACTTTTTTTCTAACTCATTAAAGTAATTTTTTGGAATTTTGATTGGTAGGGCACTAAACAGGTAGTTTAATTTTGGTAGAATTATCATTTTTATTATATTTGCTCAGCCTATCCATGAGCAGTTGATATTTGCCCAGTTATTTAAATATGACTTAATTTATGTGAGAAGTGTTTTGTAATTGTTTTCAAAAAGTTTTTGTCTTCCTTGACAAGTAGACTCCCAGATATTTTGTATTGTCTGAAGTTACTTTGAATGGGATTTCTCTTTCTAGCATTTTCTGATGCACCTTGATAGTCACATATAGAAATGTTGAGGATTTATGAGTTTATTTTATATCCTGTGACCTTGCTAAAGTTTATAATTATTTCTAGTAGTTTTTTAGATGATTTTTTGGGATTCTCTAGGTATACCATCATGTCATCCGCAAAGAGTGAGATTTTTGTCTCTTCCTTCTCTATTCCAATTTCTTTCATTTTTTCTTCTCTCATTGCTGAAGCTAATATTTCTAATACAATATTGAATAGTAGTGGTGATAATGGGCATCCTTGTTTCACCCCTGATCTTATTGGGAATGCCTCTAGCCTATCCCTATTGCATATAATGCTTGTTGATGGTTTCAGATAGTTATTGCTTATTATTCTAAGGAACAATTCATATATTCCTACACTCTCCAGTGTTTTTTACTAGGAATAGATACTTTATTTTGTCAAGAGCTTTTTCAGCATCTATTGATATAATCATATGATTTCTGATAGGTTTATTATTGCTATAATTAATTATACTGACAGTTTTCCTAATATTGAACCAACTCTGCATTCCGGGGATAAATTTTACTTGGTCATAATGTATTATCCTAGTGATAACTTGTTGTAGTCATTTTGCCAAGATTTTACTTAAGATTTTTAGATCTATATTCATCAGGGAGATAGGTCTATACTTTTCTTTCTCTGTTTTTACTCTTCCTGGTTTAGTTATCAGCACCATATTGGTAGCATAGAAAGGGTTAGGTAGAGTTCCGTCTTCACATATTTTTCCCACAAAGTTCATATAAAATTGGAAGTAGTTGTTCCTTAAGTTCTTAATAGAATTCACTTGTGATTCCATCTGGTCCTGGAGATTTTTTCTTAGGGAGTTCAATAATGGCTTGTTGAATTTCTCTTTCTGGAATAGGATTATTTAGGTATTTAATTTCTTCTTCATTTAACCTGGGCAACTTATATTTTCCTAAATATTCATCCATTTTACTTAGATTATCAAATTTATAGGCATAGAGTTGGGCAAAGTAATCCCAAATTATTACTTTAATTTTCTCCCTCATTGGTGGTGAGTTTGCCTTTTTAATTTATGATACTAGAAATTTGGTTTTCTTCTTTCTTTTTTTACATCAAATTGACCAGAGGTTTATCAATTTTATTGTTTTTTTCATAAAACCAGTTCTTGCTTTTATTTATTATTAGTTCAATAGTTTTCTTACTTTCAGCTTTATTAATTTCTCCTTTAATTTTTATAATTTCTAATTTGGTATTTAACTGGGAATTTTTAATTTGTTCTTTCTCTATTTTTAGTTGCATATTTAGTTTATTGATTTCCTTTTTCTCTGATTTATGCATATAAGCATTTAAAGATATAATTTATCCCCTGACACTCCTTGATTGCATCCCATAGGTTTTGGTAGGTTGTTACATTATTGCCATTAACTAGGATAAAATAATTAATTCTTTCTATAATTTGTTGTTTGATCCACTCATTCTTTCAAATGAGGTTATTTAGTTTCCAATTAGTTTTGGGTCTATATCTCCCAGGTCCAATATCACATGTGATTTTTATTGCATTATGACCTGAGTAAGATATACTCTATTTCTGCCTTTCTGCAATTGATTATTAGGTTTTATGCCCTAGTACATGGTCAATTTTTGATAAGTGCCATGCACTGCAGAAAAGAAAGTATATTCCTTTCTAGCTCCATTCAATTGCCTCCTTTCTAGGAGGAGGAAAAACCTTTCTAGGTTTTCTAACAAGCTATTTAACCCTTTAACTGCCTTCTTGTTTATTTTATGGTTAGATTTCTCTAAATCTGAGAGAGGGAGTTTGAGGTCTCCCACTAGGGGAGTTTTTCTGTCTGTGTCTTCCTGTAACTTATTCAACTTCTCTAAGAATTTGGGTGCTATACCATTGGGTGCATACATATTTAGTATTGAAAATGCTTTATTGTCTATGGTACCTTTTACGAGAATATAGTTTCCTTTCTTATCTCTTTACATACTATCTATTTTTGCAACTGCTTTGTCTGAGATAAGGATTGCTACCCCTCCTTTTCTTCACTTCAGCTCAAGCAAAATATATTTTGCTCCAATCTTTTACCTTAACTCTATATGTATCTCTCTGCTTCAAATGAGTTTCTTGTAAGCAGGATTCTGATTTTTAATCCACTCTGCTATTTGCTCTCCTTTTCCCATTGGTCCATTCTATTTTTGTAAGAGTTTTCCATTCGACCAATTGCAGTTTTGAAAGAACTATTTTCTTTTCGCATTTGGCCAATTGTTTTTCCAAGATTTGTTTTCTTATTGCAAGTTGTTAATCTTCTCCTGGGTTTCTTTTCTCAAATTTTCAAAATTTTCCAATTGATGTTTTTAGGCTTTTTTTTGCTAGGCAATGGCTTTAATTGGCTTGCCCAAGGTCACACAGCTAGGTAATTATTAAGTGTCTGAGACCGGATTTGAACCCAGGTACTCCTGACTCCAGGGCCAGTGCTTTATCTACTGCGCCACCTAGCCGCCCCTTCCAATTGATTTTTAAACTCCTTCCTGATTTCTTCAAGGAAGTCTTTCTGCGATGGAGACCAAATCAAATTCTCCTCAGATGTTCTACATCTCACTGAGTTGGGGGTCTTTCCCTTTTCAGGAATTTCTCTATGGACCCCCTTTCACTGGTCTTTCTTCATTTTCATAAGATCTTGTTTTGGGGGAGGAGCTGGTTCACAGAGATTTGGTATTGGGATTCCTAGAGGCTTTACTCACTGGGTTCAGTAACTCCAAGAGGCTGGCCAGTAGGGGGTGCCAGAGGCTTTGCTCACTGAGTGTAATATCTCCTGCCAGCCAGTAGGGGGATGATGGAGGTTGGGATTTACCCTCCAGCCCTCACACTGTTTCAGACCATCAGTCCACTGCCATGCTGTCACTGTCTGGTTGTTTCTCAATGTAGTTCCCAAGGAGAAAAACCCCAGGGCTGATCTTAGCTTGACAGGCTCTCACACCCCACCCCCACTGACAGTCTGCTCTCTGTGATTGGCACACCCAGGATCCCTGAAGACAGATCTTGAGGTAGGTGTTGTTCTCCTAGCTTCTCTTTCTGGGTTTTGTCAACAGGATTTCTGTTAAGAGGTGTGTTTTGTGTTGTATATGCGTGAAGACCTTAGCACAGGACTTGGCTTCTCTCCACCATCTTAGCCAGAAGTCTCGGTATGAACAGTTTTATTGTTCTTTGGTGATACTTCCGTATTGCTCTCCATAAAGTTTCGATCCATTCACAACTCCACCAGCAATGTATCAATGTCCCAATCCTCCAACATTGATCATCTTCTCTTTTTCTTAATTTGGCTAATCTAATGGGTTTGAAATGATATCTCATTTTTGTTTTAATTTGCATTTCTCTAATCAATAGTGACTTGGAGCATTTTTCATATGATTTTATATAGCTTTAATTTCTTCATTTGAAAATGTTTTATTCATATCCATTGACTATTTATCAACTGGGGAATGAATTGCAATTTTTAAATTTGATGTAATTCTATATGTATTTTAGAAATGAGATCTTTATCAGAATTCCTGGTTGTGAAGATTATTTCCCAGCTTTCTGTTTTCCTTCTAATTTTGGCAGCATTGATTTTATGTGTACAAAACTTTTTAATTTAATATAGTCAAAATCATTCATTTTGTAGTTTACTGTGTTTACTGCAGTTTACTATTTCTTAACCAGTACCAGGCAGTTTTGATGACTGCTGCTTTACAGTTTAATTTTATATCTGGAAATATATATATATATATATATATATATATATATATATCAGGTAGAGATAGGCCACCTCACTTGTCATTTCTTTCAAGTTCCCTTGCTATTCTTGCCCTTTTGTTGCTTCAGATGGATTTTGTTTACTATTTTTTTCCATCTTAGTAAAGTCATGGTATGATAGTTTTTTTGGTATAATTAATTTGGGTAGAATTGTCATTTTTATTATATTAGTTCAACTTAACCATGAACATTTGACATTTTTTCAAATATTTAGATCTGACTTTATTTGGGTGAGGAGTACTCTATAATTGTGCTCATACAGTTGTCTTGGGAGGTAGATTGCCGGCAACAGTTATTTTAAATGGAATTTCTCTTTCTATTTCTTGCTCTTAGGCTTTGTTGTTCACATATAGCAATGCTGATGACTTATGTGGGTTTATTTTATATCCTGCTAATTTTCTGAATTTGGTAACTGTTTCAAGGAGTTTTTTTTTTAGATGATTTTCTCAGGTTCTCTAGGTATACTATCATATCATCTGCAAAGAGTCAAAGTTTTGTTTCCTCATTGCCAATTCTGATTCCTTCAACCTCTTTTTCTTCTCCTACTGCTACTGCTAGCATTTCTAATACTATATTCAATAGTAATGGTGATAATGGGCATCCTCATTTCACCCCACTTTTACTGAAATGCAATGCTCTGAGTTTATTCCCATTACATATAATATTTTCTGATGGTTTTAGATAAATATTATTTATTATCTTAAGGACAACTTCATTTATTCCTAAGCTTTCTAGTGTTTTTAATAGTGATGGATATTGTATTTTATTAAAGGTTTTTTCAGCATCTATTGCAATAATCATATGATTTATGTTGGTTTTGCTATTGATATGTTTAATTATGTTTAATGTTTTCCTAATGTTGAACCAACCCTGCCAACCTGGTATAAATCCAACTTGTTCATCGATATTATCCTGGTAATAACTTGCTGTAGTCTCATTACTAACATTTTATTTAAGGTTTTTGCATCAATACTAATTAGAGAAATTGGTCTATAATTTTCTTTGTCTGTTTTGGTTCTTCCTGATTTACCATGTTGGTATCATAAAAGGAGTTGGACAGAATTCCTTCCTCTCCTATTTTTTCAAATAATTTATGTAGAATAGGAATTAATTGTTCCTTAAATGTCTGATAGAATTCACTTATAAATCCATCTGGACTTGGAGAATTTTTCTTAGGGAGTTTACTGATGGTTTCTTCAATTTCTTTTTCTGAAATGTGGTTAAATAATTTATTTCCTCTTCTGTTAATCTGGGCAATTTGTATTTTTGTAAATATTCATCCATTTCACTCAAGTTATCCAATTTATTGGCATACAGTTCAGCAAAGTAGCTCTGAATTATCTCTTTGGTGGTTAATTCACTACTTTCATTTCTGATACTGGTAATTTGGTTATCGTTTTTTTTAATGAGATTAACCAAAAGTTTGTCTATTTTATTTTTTTTAAATCAACTCTTACTTTTATTTATTAGCTCAATCGTTTTCTTGCTTTCAGTTTTATTAATCTCTCCATTCATTTTCAGAATTTCTAATTTGGTATTTAATTGGGGATATTTAATCTGTTCTTTTTTCTAGCTTCTTTCTGTTTTATTCATATAGGCATTTCCCCTCAAAACTGCCTTGGCTACATCTCATAAATTTTGGCATGATGGCAAGTAACTTTTTATTTTAGGTTTTTGCAAGGCAATGGGGTTAAGTGACTTGCCCAAGGTCACACAACTATGTAATTATGAGGTGTATGAGGCTGGATTTGAACTCAGGTACTCCTGACTCCAGGGCTGGTGCTCTATCCACTCTGACACCTAGACACCCCTACAGCAGGTCACTTTTTTTTAGGTTTTTGCAAGGAAAACAGGGTTAAGTGGCTTGCCCAAGGACACACAGCTAGGTAATTATTAAGTGTCTGAGACTGGAGTTGAACCCAGGTACTCCTGACTCCAGGGCCGGTGCTTTATCCACTACACCACCTAGCTGCCCCAAGCAGGTCACTTTTAACAAAACTCTTTGTACTTCAGTTTTCTCAGCTATAATAGCTAGTTACCATTTATATAGTGCTTCAAGTTTTTCCAAGGTCAGCATATATTATCCTACTTGATACTCACATTTCTATGTTGTAGGGTCTATTATTTCCCCTGTTTTATAGATGAGGGAACTGAGTCTGTGTGAAGTCAAATCACTTGCCCAAGGTTACTTAACTAGGAAATAACTGGGGTAGTATTTCAATCTTCCAAACTTGTCAATGAAAAATTATTCTTTTACTTTCTTTTTAGTCTGGTATCTGAAATTCTTTATAGAAACTACTTTGTAAAACTTTCATAATTGTAGGCACAACAGTAGAAAGTTAGCATTATTTTATCTTATCATTTATCAGGAAGAATATTTATTTAAGGTTGAAAAGTTAGCTTAATAATTAATATCATTCATTTGTAAGCTGCAGGAATAGGACTCAATTCTGTCCCCTATCCTCCCTGCTATTAAATCAACAACTCACATTTATACCCCACATTGACACAACAGCAGGATTTCATGTATATTCTCTTTGAACCTTACAAGAAATGGTTGTTACATAGTTCTGGAATTATTGACTCTGTCTTTCAGATGAGGAGACTGAGAACCAAAAAGATTATACTTGTCTCAAATCACATAGCTAAAGAGCTGTGAGATGTGGGTCAAGGAGGATGAAACCTTCTAAGCCAAAGGTTGAACTATCCTGTGAACCCCTCTCTGATTCTGATCTTCTCCTAATCTGATGGAGTCTTCTGCCTTTGTTAGTCCAACATCCCTGTGGAAAATTTCCTGGACCTCTCCCTAGGCTAAGTAGGCCTCAACTTCATCTCAGCCACTTTGTAGGAATAGTAGTACCCTTTGCCCGAGTACCAGTTTATTCCATTGGCAAAACTGCCATGGGAACCTCCAAGGTACAAGCCATTCAGGTTAGAGTGATGACATTCCTTGTACCACCAGGCTCCACTATATAAAACAGCACAATTATTTGAATATGGGTCATTATCTCGATCTTTCGTTGAGAAGGGCATGTTGTTATGGTAGGTCAGTGAGTCCCCTGCAAAGGAAAGAACACTAACATTTATACATGGTTAGGGTTAATCTCTTTGGCTTTTTATTCAAGGTCTTTCACAAAGTTTTCTATCTTTCCCATCTCCTCTTACTGTTCCTATAAGTCATGGAATTATATCATCTCAGTTTTCAGATTTGTATTTAATGAATGGTTCATTCTTGGAGATGTCTAATGTTCCTTTCACTCTGACTTTTTAAGCTTTAAGGTCTCTTCCAGGTCTGACATTCTGTGTGCTAAAGTCCTGACCAGCTCCAATATTCTATGTTCTAAGGTCCCATTCACCTTTCATATCTTATCAGATGATATCTCTGTCTCCTGGTTCTCCTTTACTTTTTGTCCCACTGACCTTGCATAACCAAAGCTTAATTGTGTCTCACCTGCATCTCCTTCCACAAAACTTCCTAGTATCAGCTTGTAGTTTTCAGCTTCTCCTGCGATCTGGAATGATGTATACTTGGCAAAGGAGTGATTGCCTTCAAAGTCATTGAAATCTATTCGGAGCTCACAGGTTTCTATGAGGGAAGAGTTTAAAAAGATTTTGACCAGATTTTCCTAAGTCAAATGTCTGATTGGTAGCTACAGGAGTGAAGTCTTTGATAGAGACGTGTGGTCAGTGCCCCCTTGAACTTCTTATCTTTGTTCAGTTGTATCTGATGTTTTTGTGACTTCATTTGGGTTTTTTTGGGCAAAGATACTGAAGGAATTTGTCATTTCCTTCTCAAGTTTATTTTACATTGAGGAAACTAAGGCAAACAGAAGCGAGTGACTTACTCAGGGGCACACAGGTAGTAAGTGTCTGAGGCCAGATTTGAACTCACAAATATGAGTCAGCATCTATCCACTGCACTACCTAGCAACCTGCCATTCCTTACCTTATCAACCAATCAACAAATGAATGCACTGAGGGAGGTTAACACTGAAGTTTGACCTCTACATATATACAGATATATATATATATATATATATATATATATATATATATATATATATATATATATATATATATTATCTCACTGATTCTCACAAAAACTTCAGAGGTAGTAATTATTACCACATGGTTAGATGAATTGTTGAATGGTTGGGAAAGGAAGAAGGTAAGAAAGTTAAGTGGGATTGGGGAGAGGAGATCTGAACAGGAAAGGGATTCCAATAATACTCTTACTAGGACTTATTCTTTTTTTTTTTAGATTTTTGCAAGGCAAACGGGGTTAAGTGGCTTGCCCAAGGCCACACAGCTAGGTAATTATTAAGTGTCTGAGAACAGATTTGAACCCAGGTACTCCTGAGCCGGTGCTTTATCCACTACGCCACCTAGCCGCCCTAGGACTTACTCTTACTAGGACTCTCTCAATCTACCACCCAGCATTCAGTTAACTTGCAAGGGTTGTCCTTACTCTCCATCACAGAAGAATGGATGCATTTTGAGGTGAAAGATGCTAAGAAGGCCTTCACTACCAAGAAATTTTCACAGTGCCCTGAATTCAATATTTCACTGCTTTCGCTGCTTACTGCTTTCAAGTCCTGGGATTAAGTAAGAGGACTGCCATTTCTTCTCCAGTTCATTCGACAGATGAGGAATCTGAGGCAAAGAGGGTTAAGAGGCCCAGAATCATACAGTTTATAAAGATCTGAGGCCAAATTTGAACTCAGGTCCTCAAGATTCTGGCACTCTATCCACTGTGCCACTTAGTTGCCCAACTGTCACCACTGCTTTTTAGGATAGTAACTGTATCTGCTCCTTTTAGAGTGTCCAACTTCAAGACAAATATTACAGGGCAGGTATGTGTGTAGGTGTGTGATGGAGAAGATTGATGGCATTCCTAGGAAGATGGTGTGTATTTATTTTAGAGAAGGAAAAACAAGGTGGGAATTGAGACTGGAGCTGACCTGCACTGGGGTCTGTAGTGACCTGGGGGAATGAGTTCTTCAGATCCTTACCTTGAGCTGTCAGCAAATGAAGGTCATCATTTCCCAGCCAGAAGTTCCCCAGTTGACTGCCAAAACCTCTTTTGTATGCAGCCCAATCCCGAAAGAAATCCACAGAAGTATCTACTCGTCTCTGGAAAACCTGTGGGGGAATGAGTTCACAGAGAGAAACCCATCTAATGTCAATTCTGGAAGGAACTTTGGGAATCACCCAGTCTAACCTCTCAGTTTTATAGATGATGAAGAAACTTGGGCTCAGAAAAGGGAAGGAGAATTTTCCAAGGTCACATAATCTGTGGCAAAGCCAGAGCTTGATCGTGGTTCCTTAACCAGGACTCTTTATACTGGGTTATTCTACTGCTCTGCAATGAGCTGATACTTACAATCCATCCCCCACCATCAGTATCCATGTCACAGAATACAGTCATAGGCTTACAGGAAGAGAGGAAGATGGTATACCAGCCACTCAGGGTGTTCCCTTTACTGAACAGCTCTAAGCAGCTTTTACTTCCTGAGAAAGAAATGGGAGAAATCCAAAACCAGCAAAAGGTAGATGTTTATTTGTGAAATAAAATTAGACCTCATCTATCCTTGGATAAAAGAAAAACTGGGTTCTGAGTCTTCATGGTTTAACCCAAATTCCACTATCTCCATAAATCCTTCTGTAAACTATTCAAGTTCAACTTCTTTTCATCACTTCCTAGAATACTCTTATTATTAATTTTCTTTATTTTTAATGCCCATGGACCAGATCCAAGTTTGTTTTTATTTTCAGTTAAAGGAGTAAGCAAACTCAAACTACACAGGTCGGTAATTATTCCAAAACCACAGTCTTAGAGAATTTTCTCAGATATTGAGAAATAATGTCATTTCCTCAGAGTCACACATTCAGTATGTATCAGAGGCAGGACCTGAACCCAAGTCTTCCTGATTCCATTTACTAAACTACACTGCTTCTCATTAGTGTCTACATCTTGCCATATGTTGCTCTGTATAATCATTTTCTGTCTTTTGTGTTTGCGTTTTTTTTTTTTTAGTTTTCTTTTTGTATATATCATCTTCTTTTTCCAAGAGAAGTACAGGGTATTTCAAAGATTAGTGTATGCCTAACTTAGCTAGGCTAAAATTGCACTAAGAATTTTGGGACACCCCATTCAATTTGCTGATGAGGGTATAGATGAGAGGAGGAAGCTTCCCAAAACTTAGGAAGCTGACATTAATCAGGACTTGGGATTCAATAAAGCCATTGATTTCAAGTAGACCTTTGACTGAGCCCTCCCATCAGCTCAGGGCCCTAAACCACAGCAAAGTCAGGTAAGGTTCTAGGATTCAAGAAAACTCACCTTTCTTGCATAGGTCAATTTCTCCATCAGCTCCTGTACATGAGAAGGGAAAAAAATAAATTGGTTGTTCATGTATCAGTACCATTTTAAAGCTCATACATACACACAAAATGTGAGGTGACTGATGTAAGTGTTATTCCTGTCATCAATCCTGCTTTGATTTTAGAAAATGGAATTTAGAGGCAGTTTCTTGACTAATAGCAGACTTTTTTCTGCAGGAGACTGCTCCTGTTCCAACAGGCTGGGTAATTCTATTCATATAGTTCTTTGATTTGCCTTTAATTACTTACCTTTGGGACCCATAGGTCCTTCCTTCCCAGGAATCCCGGGGGGGACCTCTCTCCCCTGTAGATACCAATGAAATAGGATCAATGATAATAAACTCCAACATTTAACTTGAAATTCACCAGTTCCCCTTCTGGTCTCCCAACCCATACCCATTTCCACAAACTTCCTAGATTACAGGACTGTAAAACTGAAAAGGGACCTCAGAATACTTAGAATACTCCTCTTATTTTATAGATAAGAGAAATAATACCCTGTAGTGGACAAATATAAATAACTGAGGAAACACAAACCAAGCTAAATAATTTAGTAGCAAAACAGGTATAATATTGGACTCTCCAGTTCATCCAAAGACCCTGAATTCTGAATGAGGCAGATTTTTATGTATCAGAAACAATCAAATAAGACCAATTAATTAAAAGGAAAATAACTAACAATATCTAAGCCAGGATACAAAATTAGGTAATCTGATTTCTAATTGGAGGAAAGGTTGAAGACTTTCCAAGTTGGGGGGGGGGGGGGGGAAGAGTACATTTCAGTTAAGCTGGGAAGAAGGAGGGACTTGTGAGTAGGTTTTGAGGTCTTTCCTTTTCCAGAATTGAGAGATGCTGATTAACTGCATCTATCTGCATTTCGTGAAACAATAGATCAAAGTTTAAGCCATCTAGTGTCCCATGCAAAATAACAAGGATAATAAATGTGATAGCACAAGATAAGAGTCAGTATTTATCATGTAGAATCTACTTGGTTTACTCAATCACTCAACACTAAATCAATTGCAATTTCTAATTAATCTTTGCAGGGATTAACTCACTCACCCAGAAACTCTAGGTCATGGGGGGATTTGATCCCAGATCCTCAGATTCCAAAGTCAGCATTCTTTCCTTAGTGCTTTGGTCATCTTTTGTCAAACATTAGATCTTCCATCCACCTTGACTCTCCCCATATTGCACATATTATCTAAGATAGAGTCCAGCCCAACTTTGTTTCAGTACTCAATTTTTGCTTTAGAAGACCTGAATTCAAATTCCAGTTCATCCATTTTACTGTTTATGTGATTTGGAGTAAGTCATAGGTCTCTCTCTACACTTCAGTTGATTCATTTATTTTCTGACTAGATCTCTTATTGTATTAGGATAGAGAATTTCACAAAAAGAAACCCCTTCTACCAAAAATATTTCTGCAGCAACCCTGACAACTTGTAGAGATATAGAGTTCCTTGGAGACACATTGAGGTTAAGTGACATGCTCAGGGTCACAAAGAGGATATCAGTGTCAGAGGCAAGATTTGAATACAAAGCTTCCTAACTTTGAGGGTGATTTTCTTTGCATTAGGTCATATTGCTTCTATTATGCCATAATCTAGGCTAAGGTAAAACACTTACTTGAGGATGATCACATATGTAAAGGTTCTATAAACTAAAAATATTTTTTGAGTGCCATCATATCCCTTCCTCACTCTCCCCTACTACTATTACTATGACTACTAAATTACTTTTACATTATGATTCCTACTACTATTTCTATTGCTATCACTATTATGATTTCTACTACTATTACTGCTACTACTATTGTTATGATTACTACTATTGCTACTATGATTGCTACTACCATTATTATTATTACTCCTACTACTACTACTACTATTATTATTATTATTATTATTATTATTACTACTACTACTACCACCATTATTACAACTTACTATTTCAGTTCTCAATACTGGTACTACTCACTGCTACCATTACAATTAATACTGTTACAACTAATGTTAGTCCAAATTAGTCACCTAGATTGAGTTTGAATTAGCACCTAGCTTTCTGGGCAGACAAGCTAAGATATGACCTCATAATCATAGTCATATATTTACTAGTGGTTCTTTCAAGATATATTTATTTTCTCCAAGAAGTAATGGCATTTTCCAGCCTTAGAATACCATTATTTACTCTAAAAAGTATTTCAAATGCCAGAGTACATGATCTGAGAATTACAGATTATATATTAATTATGTTGTTCTTTATGATTTTTAGGGAGGCTGTGTTATATGGTAGATGACCTCAAAGCTAGGAAGTCTTCAAGTCTAGTCACTTATTCTCAAAATCACAGAACAGCAATTAATTTTGTTTTTTTGTACAGAGGGGTGGAAAAGGGGTGGGGGGGAGTATTTTGGAACCATGAAACTGGCCTAATAAAGTGGTATAGAACTCTTTGATGTGTCAACATGGTAGAATTATTATATTGATCATAATGATTGTAAAGTATTTGCATTTGTCATCTATCAGCAGACAGAGTATTTATTGAGCAACCCTGAGCATAGTGGTGTGAGGGATGCAAAAATAAGACATGTTCCCTTCCCTCCTGGATCTCTCCATGAATAAGAAAGATAATAATAGTAAAATAATTACAGTAAAAAGTAGTAGGAACAGGGAGGATTCTGAGTTTCATAAATAGTATTGACAAAGTTCCCTATCCAAATTGAGACAATGGTTGTTTGGGGAAGGTAGGAAAGGCACTGTCACCCTTTAATTAGGAAATTAAATTTGAAAACTTGAAGGGAATTACTGAAAGGCCCATAGGAGATCTAGCCAAGACTAGAGCTCAGATCTTCTGACTATATATGCTAAAGCAGAAACTAGTGAACTAAGCACCATTCCTCCAACACTTATTTATTTCTTAAAAGAACCTTTGAAGGATACTTATTTACTTTAGATAACATAGTGAAGAATCACAACTTACGGCATAAAGAACTTCAGTTTTCCCAGCTTTATATCATGTGTGTATTACATGTTTTACTCACATGGCAAGTGATTCAGTGCTCTTTGACTAATTCCAACTCATTTTCAGTCAAATTCTATGAACTCACAGGGTCTGTCATACATACCTCTCATTCCTTTGGAACCCTCTTTTCCTTGAGGACCAGGGGATCCAGGAAGTCCTGGACAGCCTTGAAGTACAGCAAGTTTGTCAGACTCCCCAAGACCCACAATCTTTATATCTGCCGGATGTGAAAGACACACACATAAGCATACATACATACATACATGCATGCACTTACATACACCCACACGGACATATATAACATTGAGTATAATGATTTCTGAAAGGTCCAAAGAACTCAAAAGACAATTAGCAGAAGGGACCAAAAGTCAAAGCTTATCCTCATAGTTTGGATTTGTGTAACTATAGGATATGACATCTTATGATGTTAAACATAAAATATTGAAAACAGTTTTAATTTACAGAAAAATCTGAAAATAGAAAGGTAATGCTCTTTAAAGAACAACTTTCTCTCTCTGAGCTCAGTCTGACAGAGTACAGGTAATCCTTGCCAAAATGATCCTGAGCAATTTGAGGGAGTGGGGGAAAGAATTAGAAGTAAATGAAAGGAGACTTGCCCTGGGAGAGGCTTTAGAAATAATTTAAAGATGTTAAGAGACAACATGTTGTATTGTATCAACCTGGAGTCTGGAGAAATATGATTTAAATCTGAATTTAGACTTTAACTACATGACCATGGTTAAGTCACTTAACCTCTCTGAGGTTCAATTCCTCATCATGTGAATGATAATACTAATAATGCCCATCTTCCAGAGAATCACATGAAATTTTATATATACATAAATATATGATATGCATAAATGTGTGTATATGTGTTTATGTGTAAGTGTATCTTATGTATATATGTATTTGCATATCTTTAATTGGCATTACATCATTTATATACACATATATACATATATATTTGCAAACATATAATGCTGTGCTATATAAATATAAATTATTAAAAACTTGATAAGTATAGAGCACTGTACCAAACAGATAAAACTTTAGAAAAAGATAAGTTCTTAGCCCTCCCAGTAGAGTCTAGTACAATGATGATGTCTATGAGATAATATATAATATTCAAAGTAAATTCATTGGAGAGTTCCAAAACAAAGTATCCAAGAAGGAAAGTCATTGTGACCTTGAGAGAAAAACTGATAACCAAACCAGTGCTAGGAGGACTATTACCTAGGTCACCAGATTCACACAACTTTTTCCAGTGAAATTTCCAGTCATTTATTAGAGAGAGAGAAGAAGGAGGGGGAGAGAGAGAGAGAGAGAGAGAGAGAGAGAGAGAGAGACAGAGAGAGTTACTCCTAGAGATTTCTATAAACAGCTATTTATAATAACTTGTATTTATATAGTGCTTTAAGTTTTGCAAGGCATTATGATGTGTACATATACATATATGCATATATGTACCTCCAAGGCTCTGTGTGTATATATATGTAAAATCTCATTTGATTCTCATAATAACCTGAGAGGCAAATATTATTATTGTTATTCTCATTTTATGGGTGAGGGAATTGAGAATATCTAGGTGGTGTAGTTGATAAAGCAGTGACCTTGGAGTCAGGAGGACTGGAATGAATCTGGTCTTTTGCCCACTTCCCCCACTTGAAACTTACTAGCTGAGTGCCCTTGGGCAAGTCACAATCTTGAGTGCCTCATAGCTGAGTCCATCTCCAGTCATTCTGATTCATATCTGGCCACTGGACTCAAATGTTTCTGGAGGAGAAAGTGAGGCTGGTGACTTAGCATAGCACCCCCTCATTCAAATCCAATTCACCTGCTTGTTATGGCACCTCCCTGATGACATGGTTCTTCAAGAATGAAGGACAAAAATCTTCAGGAGGAAACTGAGGGAGCAAGAGATTAAATGATCTATCCAGGGTCACAAAACTAGTAAGTATCAAGGGCAGAATTTGAACTCAATTCTTCCTGACTCAGTTTTTTTTTTTGTAGTTTTTGCAAGTCAGTGGGGTTAAGTGCCTTGCCTAAGGCCACACAGCTAGGTAATTATTAAGTGTCTGAGGTGGGATTTGAACTCAGGTACTCCTGACTCCAGGGCTGTTGCTCTATCCACTATGCCACCTAGCTGCCCCCTGACTCAGTCTTTCTAATGACTGCATCATCTAGCTGCAAATATAAGTTTTTGGAATAAAAGGAAGGGATAAAAGGTTGGGGAGAGAAGACATTCTCCTACCTTGGAGAACACAAGGTTATAGAAAAGAAATGAGAAAGGACAGTATTGAGAAAAATGAGTCCCCCATGTTCCTCAGGAGCAGATTCGGGAAGGAATAATAGGTCTAGATCTTAGAGTTATCTCTGGGAATCTCACTCACCTGGACACTGGCTAATCTCCAGAGCAGTGCAGGTTGTGAGGCACAGGTATGCCAGGAGCCAGGCAATCCTACCCATGGCTTGAATGGGCTCTTCAACCTTAAGGTTCCAATCACTTTTTGGTCCCTTTGTCTTTGACTGCCAAAGGCTGTCAGATCTTATAAAGGGATTGAAGAGCCAGCCCTTATCCTCCCTCCCTTCTTATTTCTTTTCTCCCCTGGGGTGAAGTGTTTGTTTTGCCCCCCTGATTAGCTAATCTGAAAGAATGCTTTGCCCTCAATGGCCCTTCAGAGTTTCCTGCTTCCTATGAATTCTTTATTTTTCTTTTTTTTCTTTTCAGAATGATTTCCTGATGGATCAATGACTACCTCTCTTTGCATGACAGATATGCTTTACTTCCTTCTCTGATCATTTCCTCTCTAGCTTCATCAGCTCTAGTCTTGTATATCTCAGAGATCATGCCTGCTGAGATTTAACCCTTCCATCTTCTGAATTACAGTACTGAGATACTAATTGGTAACTCTCTGACCGTCTCCTTCACTAACTACCTTGGTCCCTACATCAGACACTTTCTAGTCCTATAGTTCATCCCTTTTCACCTACCCAAGTCTAGCACCATGATCAAATCAACTCTGCCATAATTCCTTGGAAGAATGTGTGAATCTTTTTCTGAAACAACATGCCAACTCCCATCCACTCTCTAAAGTATAAATTTTCTTCCCTTAAAATGGAAGCTTCTTTAGAGCAGGGATTGTTTGTACTTTTGTTTTTGGTTGCTTAATGCTTAGTATGGTACTTGGCACATTTGTTATCACTTTTTTTTCAGTTGTACTCCACTCTTTATGACCTCATTTTGAATTTTCTTGGCATTTCCTTCTCCATTTTTACAAATGAGGAAACTGAGGCAAATAGGATTAAGTGATTTATACAGAGTGGCATAGCCAGTAAGTGTCTCAGGTCACATTTGAATTTAGGAAGATACCTTTTCTTGACTCCAGACCCAGTGCTCTATGTTGTCATGCATGACTAACTTAATGGAAAGGCCAGTCACCCAAATAGCTCCATTTTCAGTTGTCCTCTGGACCTTTGAACAGGTGATCCCATGTTGTCTTTGGACAATAAAGTGTTTGCTGTGTAGCATATTCTGAATTTCTTCCTTTCCTTCAGCATTTATTGTCTGTTATTCAGGAGCATTTATCACCTACTGCTATGTACTGTTAGTTATTTCTATATGCATGCATTTTGTTACCCCAACTAGATGGTGAGTCCCTTAGTTAAAATAATAGTCCTTTATATGTCTTGAATATGGTCTAAATGAAGGATAAACATCATTATCATCATCACCTCATCACCTCACCTCTGGACCATTGCAATTAGCTTCCTACTTTGTCTTCTTGCATCAAATCTCTCCCTACTCCATCCAGTCCATCTCCTACTCAATTACCAAAGTGAACTTCTTAATTGGTAAATCTACCCATATCTCCCAATTTCCCAAGTAAATTCCAGTGGCTTCCAATTGTCTCAAAAATCAAATAAAAATAATCCCTTGCTTGGTTTTTAAAGTCCTTTGTAACCTGGACCCTTTCTCACTTTCCAATATTCTAATACTTTATTTCCTTTCTGTTTATTCTTTGACCAGTGACACTGGTCTCCTTGGTATTTCTCATACATAATATCCCATCTCTAGGCTCCTCTGTGCCCTTTTGGTTCTCCCCCATTTGTAAATCTCTCCCTCTTCCTCTCCATCTTCTGACTCCCCCAACTTCCTTCAAGACTAAGCTTAAATCCCAATTTATGCAAGAATCCTTCCTCATACTTTTCCTATTCCTACCCCTTAATACTTATTGCCAGGCCTTCACTCTAATCCAGGTGGTGCAGTTAATAGCTTACCAGGCCTGGGATCAAAAAGAATTGGGTTCAAATCTTCAGGTATCTATTTTTTTTCCTAGACTGTGGTGCCAAACTATGTATATCCTGACCTATCCCACATCCTCTCACCATTTCCAGCTTCTCTTTATGTGTTGCATTTCCTTTGTTAAACTAGAAGTTTCTTGAGGTCAGGTTCTGCCTTGCTTATTTGTAGTTTTAGAACTTAACAAAATTTCTGGCACATGGAAAAACAATAAATATTTTATTTATCTATCTATCTAGCCAGCTAGCTAGCTAGTTATCTACCTATCTATCCATCTATCTATCATCTATTCATCTCTATCCTTTTTTCTGCTGTCTTTTTGCTCTCTTTCTTTGTCTTGGTCTCTCGGTTTCTGCCTTTCATTTTTCTATCCAATTCCAAGCTTTTATTTCCTAATCTACAAAAGATTAAAATATTGATCCGACATCCCCTAATCATTACTAGGAAAATGGTATAGAAATGTGATTTGTCATTAATATTATTTTAGAGTAGACATTATTGTATTTGAGCCTTTCAATAGAACTTTGAGGTTCCAGGAATAGAAGAGAAGGTAAAGGAGCCACACATCTTACACAAGGTTGTCCAGCCTTCCTGACAACAGTATAAGATTGCAGGATAAGTATAATCTACTCCACCTAAATCCATTCTTCCATCTATAGAACCTTGTGGAACAATATTATACAATTCATAAGCTATGGTTCACTACAAATCCTCTATCCCAGGTGAACAGGGTTTGACCTTGAAGCTTTTTTCAATATCATATTCTTTTGGATTCTTTTTTGCCACCATCTAGCTTCCACCCTGCAAAATCAACATTTGACTAATGTCTTTCTCTTGAAGGGCCTTTAGTTTCCATTAGAGTACTCAGGTTAACAAGACATCAAATATTTGTCCTAATAGATTTTACTTAACCTGACAAAAAAAATGCAAGGTAATCATGCTTCAGCCTAGCGCATATGGTCCAGAGGTGAATGGGCTTTCACTTTTCCATAGAGATTCATAGCTATTCAAACTTAGAGGACTATATCTTTACTGAAGCTTCTTTATATGGGAAAAGACTGAGATCTCTAGAGGCTCAAACAACTCTCTGATCCCAAAAGAACTATACTTCTCCAGATACTCACCTGGTCCTTACTACTTAGGTAACTATCTAAGTAATTTCCCCTCCAAAAAAGTAGTGAATAAGCATTTATTAAGTGCTTATATGTGCCTGGAACTATGCTATGTTAAGCACAAATAAAATACCTCTGCCTTCAAAGAACTCACATTCAAAAGAAGAAAGATAACAATTTAAGATGAAAACTGGGAGTGGGGAAAAAGAAGGGAAGGTTCCATGATGGGACATTGGTATTGAAATCAGGAAAGATGGAAGCAAAATTGGGAAATAAATGAAAGACAGTAGGTCTGGCTCCCACCTCAAAATAGAAGAAAACTGAGGGGAAATTCATCAATTAGTGAAGGGAGCCACCAGGAGAAAGAATTTGGCATTTTCTAGAAAGTCTAGCTACAATCTTTCTAGTGGGCCAACTTTTTCTAAGGAGGTTCATAATTCATGTGATTTATAATACTGCCCAAGATAGGACTCTACAAAGTTCCAGATTCAGGGTTGCTTCTCCACACAGGGACCCTGTGCATCATTGTTCTTTGGCCAGTTTTCATCTTGCTGTTTCCTTATTCCTATGCTCACTAGTCTTATTTGCTTTCACTCTTCTTTCCATTGTTCATTTGAGGAAAGCTCCTTCTCTTGGACTCAAAAATAGGTGCAGGACAAAGATGTCAAACACATTTCTGGGGCGGCTAGGTGGCACAGTGGATCTTCATCAAAGCACTGGCCCTGGAGTCAGGAGTACCTGGGTTCACATCCAGTCTCAGACACTAAATAATTACCTAGCTGTGTGGCCTTGGGCAAGCCACTTAACTCCATTTGCCTTGCAAAATCCTAAAAAAAAATTTGTAATCCAGATTAAAATGAAATTAATAGTATCAATAGTCATTAATAATATTGATAGATAATATTATGTTTTAAAATTAAGTCAATAGGGGCAGTTAGGTGGTGCAGTAGATAGTGCACTGGTCCTGGAGTCAGGAGTACCTGAGTTCAAATCCAACCTCAGACATTTAATAATTACCTAGCTGTGTGCCCTTGGGTAAGTCACTTAACCCCATTGCCTTGCAAAAACCTAAAAAAAAAATGAAAACAAAATTCAGTCAATAGATAGCCTGAAGGGATCCTTTTGTATAAATCATTGCTCTCCCCCTCCATTTCTATTTGAGTGTAACACCAAAGTTGCCCTCTTGGAGTTGGTTTATGTGACTCTCCAATCCTCTCTCAGTTGGTATATTTGGTACCAATTTCTCAAGGCATAAAGTTCTAAGGACAGACTTCATAGATGTTCAAGCTTCTTCCCATATAATAAAATCCATATAATGAAGTCCTACTTTCCCTCTAAATCCAGGCCAGGTAGTACAGAAGTGTGAAGTAAGCAGTGAACCTAAGCCTGTGACAGAATAAAGATCTCCTCAATGGAGCAATAAGGATTCAGACATAAATTCTAGGAGCTAGATTATAAGAATTATTTTCTTCATTTTTATCAGATGAAAAAACTGAAATTTAGAAATAGAAATCGACTTGACCACGTTCACAAGTGTCCTGACTGGTCTGTGAATAAGGGATTCAGTTGGGTCCAAATGGGGTTTAGAGAGGTTTTCCTGACAAAGATACTGGAGTACCTTACCATTCACTGATCCAGCTTTTCTTACAGATGAGAAACAGACAAATAGTGACTTGCCCAAGGACACACAAGCCAATAAGTGTCCAAGGGTGGATTTGAATTCAGGTTCTCCTGATTCCATGGCTGGTGCTCTATCCACTGCACTACCCTGTATTTAGTTGGCTTTAAAACATGCTTCATATCAGATCCTACATAGCCTAGATATCTCACCATATCTCCTGCTACTGTCTGACTTTTCTCCATCAGAAAAAATAACTCTCTAGACCAATGATGTCAAACAAATAGGGGCTGCTTATTGATTCAGAACACCACAAATTAATATTTTCTATGCAACCTTGTGTTTTTAGTTATTTTATTAAGCATTTCTCAATTATACTTTAAAAGGTACCTGCACAATGTTTTGACACCTCTGCTCTAGATCCAGGGCTCCAGAGACCATATATGCTTTTTCCACCTCCTTTCCTGAAGGAGTTAATCTATGCAAATTTGTCACTGTCCCGATATTGAGCTGACCTTTTTGGTGGTGAGCAACTTACCTTACTTATTATTTCTAGCTGCATGCAAACCAATTACCTACAAGGACTCTAGTGCCTATCCAACATGAGTGTCTTGTTTTCTGTATGGTCATCACTCTTGAACTCCATCCTCAGCTTCCATCTCTTGCTCAGGTAATACCTAATAATAGCAATCATTGTTTATATTTTTTTGGGGGTGGGTGTGACAAAGGATTAGGCTCCACTCATAATCCCTTTCGTTTCCTAGATCCAAACTGTCTTCCCTGGACATTCTCCTGTGTGTTTTATTCCTCTTTTAGTACACCTCTGTGGTATTCATCTGACTCCCTGGAATTTGCCAGCATTACTCAACTACCTTCACACAATGGAATGAGAAGACATAAGTGGAGTATCTCATAGAGCTTTGGGTCTGGGGTCAGGATGACATGAGTTTAAATATCATCTCAAATACATATTAATAGCTGACGGTAGGGTGCTTCAGTGGACAGATCATGGAGAGCTGAAATAAAAGCTACTCCAAGACAGTTACTAGCTGTGTGACACTAGGCAAGTCACTTATTCACTCTCTGCCTCAGTTTTCTTAACTGTAAAACTGGGATAATAATAATAATAATAATAATAATAATAATAATAATAATAATAATAATAGCACTTACTCTGTAGGGTTGTTGTGAGAATCAAGCATAATATTTATAAAGTGACTGGTACTATTAGGCACATAAACATATTTATTTCCTTCCTTTATCATAAGAAAGATCTGGAATTTTGGTCCACCGCAGATCAAACATATGTGCAATATTATAATCTATGTAATCTTATATGGCATAAAAAGTGCAAAATCTAGAAATAATAAGGTGATAATTTTGTTATAATGTGGTCAAAACACATGTGAATTCAGTTTTGAGTGCTTCATTTTAGGAAGACTATTGGTAAAAAGAAGGGTATTCAAAAGAGGAAAGCCAGAATGATGACAGGGTTAAAATTGCACCTGACAAGTGTGGTTTAAATAAGAACCTGGATATGTTTTCTCTAAGTAAGAGTAGACATAAGAGGGACATGTTAATTGTTGGTTTGTTTTGTCTCAATATCTCTAGTGTTTAGAGGGGAAGAGAATAAGCATTTATTTAATTCCTGTTAAATGTCAGTCTAAGAGCTTTACAACTACAATCTCATTGGATCCTCACTATATCCCTGCAAGTTAGTTGCTGTTATTATGCCCCTTTACAGTTGGGGAAACTGAGGTCAATGGACATTGTGACTCGATCAGGGTAACATAGTATACATCTCAGGATGGATTTCAACTAATGCATTCATGTCTCTAGACCCAGCACTCTAACTACTAAGTCACTTAAAAAATAATAATATCAATTATTTAGTACATGCCTCATGCTAAGCACTGTGTTCAATATCTCATTTGATCCTCACAGCAACTATGAAAAATAGGAGGTTTTTTTTTAGTTTCCTTTTACTGTTGAGGAAACTGAGGCAGACAGAGAGTGATTGACTTACCCAGGGTCACACAGCTAGTAACTTTCTAAGGGTAGATTTGAACTCACTTCCCAAAGATCTGTCCACTGAACCACCTAGCTGCCCTAGCACCATCTTTAACACACTGCTTAGCACTATATTTTAGATAACATTCTCAATAAATAGAGAATTAAATTGTAAAGAATATCATTATTGAAGGGAAGTTGTCAGAAACTTGTTCAGTTTACCTCTGTAGGGCAGAACTCCTAGTAATGGTAGAAGTTGCTAGGACGAAGATCTACCTTTGATGTCTGGGAAGACTTCCTAATAATTAGAGCCTTCCAAAAATGGATGGAACTGCCTTGCAGAGGTTGTCATGGGTTACCCCTCATTATAGGCTTTTCAAGAAAGGTGGGATGAGCTCTTGCCAGTTGTATTATAGATAGGTTTCTTGTTCAGAGATAAATTAGTCCAGATGGTCTCTGAGGTCTTATCCAACTTTGAGATTCTGTGATTGCGTGCAAGGTTTTGTTCTTGGAGAATTGCAAGAAGGTCTCAGAAGGTAACCATTATAAATGAATGAGTGAACAAATGAATGAATGAATGATTCTAACCAGAAGGCACCATGGTAGGATGGACAGAGTAGTAGATTTGGAGTACATTTAAAGACAGCCCCCCTTTTTTGGGGATTTTTCAAGGCAAATGGGGTTAAGTGGCTTGCCCAAGGCCACACAGCTAGGTAATTATTAAATGTCTGAGTCTGGATTTGAACCCAGGTACTCCTGACTCCAGGGCTGGTGCTTTATCTACTGTGCCACCTAGCCACCAAAAGACAGCCCCTTCTGATGTAAAAGACTTGCCAACAGGAAGTGCCTCAAATTCTATCTGCTTCAGGCAACTCCCTAATTAGAATTTATCTATTAAGTCACAACCAGGTGTAATCATTATTTGGAGAGATAGTTCCTACACAGGGATTTCTCATGATGACAAAAATCACATCTTCCCTCAATATTCTTAGAAGTCTGTCCATCATAACCCTCTACACATAGGTTTTAGGACTGAGTTTAGCACAAAACCTAACATCCCCAGGCAAGTCTAGTTCTAAGGAATTAATGAACAGGAAGGAATGAATAATGACAGGACTAATCAGGGACTGGTGCAGTCTCTGAATCATTTCTGCCTTACAGGAGCACATGGTGAGATTTGCACATTTCCCACACGGAGTAACATGGAAGTCAGCACTCCTGCTTAGAGCTGTGATTGGGGGTGGTGAGTAGGGGGTAGACTATGTGTTTCCATCTGGCCACTCTGCACTTGTCACAGTAACTCCTTCAATTCCAGGTAGTCTGAAAAGAAATATTTAGTCTAGACAAGGGTTAGGGACTTGAAAAAAAAAATTAAAAACTTAAGCACTAGTGTCTCCAATAAAATACATTATAAATTCAGGACCACATGGTAAATTATCATTTAGTTGGCCTTTTTAATTTTTAAGTGGTTTGTGAAGGAAGAAAAAGAAGGGAAGAAGGAATAAAGGGAAGAAACCGAAAGGAAACCAGAAGGAAGGAAGGGAGGGAAGAAGAAAGGAGGGAAACAGAAAGGAAAGGAGGGAAAGAAGCTTTTGTTATCTGCAATATTAACAGTCTGACCTATGTCTTAATGGAATCCAAAAAATAATCAGCCAAAGACAAAGATAATTAAAGATTGTCTTTATTTCAAGGACCAGTTTAGATCCCTCCTCTTTAAAATCAGAATGGGTACTTAGAACTTTGCCCCAATATTCTGTTATCTCAATGATAATGCTTCCTTCCCAAAAATGTACCCTTCTATGATTTTTCTTTATGGTGAATGCCATCTTGAAACCTCATTTGATTCTTCTCTAGAGGTACAGGGTACAGGTTGCTACCAATGGCTTGTCTGGGGGGGATGGAATGTTATGACATGATTGTTCTTTGAACAACTTTACCCCCACTTCATTTTCAAGTGAATTTGTCCAGGTACAATTTCAGCTAGATATGGTTGCCCTGTGAAGCATTCCCTGATCATTCCAATCTCTCTTTTCTGTGAGTTATTATACTTAATATCTGCTCTAGTCATTGAGAATCTATTATATTCTATCTTGTATTTTTCATTTCATATATGTGTCTCATCTCTCCCACTAAGACATGAGCTCCTTCAAGGCTTGGGCCATGTCTTTCCCTTCCTTTGCATTTCCATCATGCCTAACTAAACTCATAGTCGTCTTTCAGTAAATGCTTATTAAATGAGCAAATGAAATAGGTACCATAGTGACTCTATTTTGGATGAGCTATTTGAGTATTATCTAGGCCAATGTTAGTTTTTTGTTTTTATTTTATATATTTTTCTTTTTATACTACAATCCCTTCCTAATGTTTTCTCCCTACATTTATAACAAATAATAAAACAGAGTAAGATAAGTTCAGCAAAATTAATCAATGCAACAATTAGGCTTGACATTGCATGTAATCTTCTGCATTCATTATTTTTCTATTACTTCAATAAAGGGAGAGAGATGCAGTCTCATATCTTCTCTCTGGGGTCAAGCTTGATTATTAGTTATCATATTAGTTGTTATAATTTCATATAATTCAATTTTATATTGTTGTTATGGATCTCTCCAGTTTCATTGTTATAGTTATTGTATATATTGTTTTTCTGGTTCTGTTTATTTTGCATTATTGGTAAGTCTTCTCATGCTTTTCTGAATTGAGAGAAGGTACAATTTAATTGGGGGGGGTGAGAATTTTAAGATTACAAATGACAATCTGACCATAGATATAGTCTTACTGGAAGAGGGAGTGACTATCAGTTTTTACAGCAAAAATTATCCCATTACATTTATATAAAAATTGCTTAGCTGTTTCCCAATTGATGGTTATTTACCTTGTTCCCAGATCTGGGCTACTGCAAATTTTCTTCTATGACTATTTTGGTCCATCTGGGACAAGGTATTAAGTTTCTTGTTGAGTTGAAGCTTTTAACTCTTAATTCCACTTTTTTGTTTCACTTTATCCCATTCTATATTATTTCTACCCTTTTTGGAAAGATTCGATGAAATCGTGACTCTTTATGTGCTTTGGGATGTAACAAAATGCATATATATTCCTGCAAGATCCTTAATCTGCTTTCTTTCAGTTACTGGAATGTAAACACATCTTTATGCCAAATGATACTGTGAGACTGTGAAAGTCCAAACAGTGCCAGAAAGTAACCACAGTCCATCCTGCTCAGAATGATTACTGTGGGGGGGGGGGGAATGGGAGAGATTTCTACTAAACCCTAAGATTAAGAAAGAAATAAAGATGTCCTTTGGAATTGTTCCATATGTAAACAGTTCTTCATTGAATAACCAATTAGGTCTACACATTCCCTCAATCATCAGTGTAAGAAAAGGGATTAGAGAGGGAATGTTTGATGGAAGGTCAATGAGAATTATTCCAGAAAACAATTGAAACCATACCCTAAAAGCTATTAGAGGGAATATATCTGTGATTCCAGGTGGATCCAGAATACTCCTAGCCAGTTACCTGTCAAGAGGTCAAAGACTGAGGTCAAAACTCCAGACGTGTAAAGAAATTCTCAATGAGAACTTTAAAGGTCAAATTGAAGGGTTCCACATGAACAGCAGTTGAACATGGTTCAATCAGTCCCATCTGACAATAGCTATTGCCATTCCCATCATACTGAGAAGTTGATGGAAGACTTGGGAGGAAAGATCAAATGAGCAAATTAGTCCATCAAGAGACAGGTTAGGATATATGAGATTGTCACATTCTGTGGCCAGATGTCACATGCTGATGCTAGCCTGGCAAAGATGTTGTGCCATGGTGTCTCACTGATACTGGAGGAAGAGAAACCAATTCAAGGCCAAGAGACTCCTGCAGTAGCCAGACTGTCTCCAGTAGTCCTGTTTTCTATCAATCAGGTCATGGGGTTGAACAATTCTGGTAAGTCAAATGGGAAGGTTGCTTTGTACAGAATACCTCTCCCTATAACAAGCATAATTGCACAAACAGGCAGATTTTTTGAAACACTTTTTGCTATAGGAAAAAAGTGGAAACAAAGTAGAAAGATTTGTATGAATTGAAACAGCATGAAATGGACAGTATACCAGTATAGCAGTCATTGCTAAAGTCAGTCAGCAAGCATTTATTAAGTGTCTACTATGTCCCAGGTCCTTTGCTAAGTCCTAGGGATAAAAACAAAAAGCAAAAAATAATGTCCCCTCCAAACCCTCAAAAAACAAATAGTCCCTTTTTCTCAATTTAATGGTGAGACAACATACAAAGAACTATGTGTAAGTAAGGCACATACAGGATAAGTTGGAAATAATCAGTAGAGGAAAGGTATCTGCATTAGGGGTAGTTGGACAATTGTGGGGTGGGGGGTTGTACATCTTAATACAAAGGGAAATAGCTCTCAAAGACACTGATCATCATACTAACTAATTAACATACTAACATAAGAAAAATGGTGATGAAGCATGCTTCTTACATCCTGGCAGTGAGGCAAAACACTCAGGGACCAGAATTAGACTTTATTTTCAGATTAAGTCAGTGTATTGATTTGTTTTGCTTTGCTATATTTATTTCCCACAAGGAAGGACTTGAATTTGGGGGAAGGAGGGTAAGTTAATAGGTTGTGATGATACAAAAATGAGAAAGAAATGAACATCAATAAATCATTAACAATAGACTGAGGAAAACAAAAAGAAATTTATAAGGGAATACAAAAGCAGAGAATGATTTTGTTACTATCTTGTTAAATTTAATATATACTTTTCAAAAACAAATTATCTAGCAGTAGTTTGCAGATTCATATACAATCTTTTTTGATCTATATTCTGATAAAATTTTTTGTTCTTGTTGATTTTTTTTTAAACTCATAAGCTAAAAATAAAACAAAGGTATGTTGAGGGTTGAGGCAGCCCTAGTCCTCCCTGGGATTTGGAAAAAAGCTATGAATGGTTCATATCTCCCAGATGTAGTCTACATTTGTTCTTCGGGAGAATTCTTGATTTGAAGGATATCCCCCATAAGGAATACTTGACATACTATGGATGAAAAAAGACCAGGCTACTGGAATGTTGTATATGTGTTCAGGTGAGGGGAATCTGGGAAATGGAAAGAGTCAATTCAACATAACATTTTTAAAATATCTTCTGTGAACAAAGTTCCATGATAGGTAAAGGGGAATTCTGGCTCTGATCTTGAGACATTTTCCCTGGAGGAAAAAAGACAGCTCCACAAATGATTGTGATAGAAAGAAAATTTAAATAACAGCAAAAGCAGAACTATAATGAGTGTGTGGGTGAACAGGGGCTTGACTAGAATGCCAACATTCCAGAGACTTTTTCTTCCTTGCAGAGGTATGGGGTGGGACTAAGCACTTCCTTATCAGGAGGTTGTACTTTCTTCCTGGTGCTACCACTATCCTCTGCTAGCCAATATTGTTCTTGTCAAAGTACTCCTAAGATTAATATGTCTGTTTGTTATCTCTGAGTTACATCAACAGGCAGGTGCACTGGACACAGAATAAGCTTGTTTGCTTAAAGGAAACAATCATCACAAGTCTTCAGTAAGCCAACATCTTGCTCATTTCTAGTTGCCTTTGCTGGTGTTCACTGGCTGACCTTGCAGAGCCGTGCACCTCAAACCAGCCTAAACCAGGTGTGTGTGTTCAACCGTTCCTGCAAACATCCTGCTTCTTTGTCCACTTGTTTCTGGCAAAAATTTACCATTGTTTACCCTAATTCTTCTCCAAGCCTCTCCTTTATGGTTTTCAAGTAGGAATTGTCCTATTATGAGTTCCTTTGTACTTTGTACTAGTGTGCCTTAGCACATTTTCATTTTAATAAAACTTTTGTTTTCCATTCAGCTTGGACTGAAATGGGCTTCACCCAGTTGGCACTCTGCAATACAGATGCATCCAATTTGTCATCATCAGGATCCTGGACCCCATTTACAGTGTCTACTTTGCCCCCATTCTCTGTTTGAGATGAAGAATGAACTCTGTGTAGGATGTCACACCTTTCTTCCAATGTGACTATATCCATGGTCAAACTGTATTTGTATTCCTGGAATCCTCAACTCCAACTAAACGGGTCCCTTAAAGAAAGATTATTAAGTATGGCTTTGTACAAAGAACTGTCAGTGAAAGGACAGGGAAGAGATAGAGGGTACAAAAAGGGGCAATGGAGAGTGTAATATTTGAGAAGGAAAAGATCACTTTCACTGGGGGAGAGGATATCATGGAAAGCTTCATGGATGAATTGTCACTGAATGGGGCTTGAAATAAGGAAGAGATTTAGACAAAGAAAGTTGTTATTGTGTTTGACTCTTCCTTCTCTGAGTTACATTATTATGGTGGCAAAGCAATGAGGGTTATGAATATTATTTCAATTAAATTATTTCAATTATTTCAATTAAAGACTTTCCCTGGGATCTTAGAGTGGAAGTTTGTTATAAGTCAATAAATATGAGAAAGGTGACATAAATATAGTATTATAGTATGCCACTTCCTTCTCTAGTCATTTTACAAATGAGGAAACATGGTTAAGTAACTTGCCCAGGATCACAAATCTAGTAAGTGTCTGAGGTCAGATTTGAATTCAGCAAGTTGAGTTTTCCTAGGCTTAGCCATCACATCCAGGACAAGGAACAACTGCCCTCACATATAAGAATACAAAAGAGAGCAAAGTCAGACACAAGCACAAAGGCCCAGTCCAATAATTGAAGCTGGAGATATAAGTAAGATGAAGTAATTGTTGAACACAGGGCAAAAATACTATGGACTGAGAAAAACCCAAGAAGTAAATTCAGATGAAACTTTACAAGAAATTCAAGTAGAACCTTGGAGAAAAGAGAAAATAATCTATGGACAAAAGCACCACAAGAGAATCTTGAATAAATGAAGCATAAAATAAAAAAATTAATGCTAAATTAAATTAGTGCTAGGGAAGAAAGAATGGATAGAAACATGAAAATTTTAGAACAGAAGGTGGAAAATCTTAGTGAAGAATTTGATTCTCTGGGGGTTCCTAGGTGGCACAGTGGATAGAACACTGGTCCCGGAGTCAAGAGGATCTGAGTTCAAATCTAGCTGTGTGGTCTTAGACAAATCACTTAACCCCCATTGTCTTAAATAAAATTTAAAAAAAACGAATTTGGCTCTCTGAAAATTGGAATGGGTTAAGCAGAAGACAGTAAGACAACAAGAAATATTAAAACAGGGATTCCTAGGTTCTGAACTAAACAACTGGTGGTTTAACTGGCTTTGGCACCTTTTATCACCTTTTGGCACCTTTTATTCTTAAATGGTTTTGATCCCATATTTGGACACTGCCTATGCTGACTTGTCTCTTCTGAAAGTGTTTGCAGGTTTCTTAATAGTCTTCTTATGAACTCATAAACTTTTTGCCTTGGTTTTCTTATCATTGTTTGAGCATTTTCAGAGTTTTATCAGGGTATCTGTTAGGGACCTGGACTTTCTGACAACCTGAACTTCATTCTACCTGGAAGTTTCTTATCTGCTCTGAAAGCAGTCAAGAACCTACTCACTGCTCTCAAACACCTTTGCAAATACAATGGGTTTTTCATTCACGTTCTCCTCCTTTCAGTACTGACTTTCAGTACTGTGTTTTGTATATCTACCTAATAATCTTCCTCTGTCCTTTGTTTTAAAAGGTTCATTGGCAAATATTTCCCTAAAATATTAAGGATCCTAACCCTACGCACACAGAACATGAGCAAATATATTCTTCCTACTGCCACTGAACCATGGAATAAGTGGAAGGAAGGGAGATTTTGGCCAGGCATCAAGAGTCAACTAATTGGACTCTGAGTATTACAGCTAATGATGCAGGGTAATACACCAGGTAGGACAAAAGACTGCTTATAGCTGACAATCTCTTGGATATAACACTTTAAGAAGTTAAGCATATATGACTTACAGGAAGAATGAAGCCCCATCCTTTTAATTGCCAATATAATTGGCAGTGGAGACCATAACTTCTTACATGGATCATGAATGCAACTGGTAGAGTTTGCACTAACATCCCTAAGCTGCCTTTGACTCTCTAATGCGTTTCCTTCCTTTAGCATTGATCTGTGAGAACCAAAATCATACAGCATTGGTAGCTGACATCTTCTCCTTCTTAAATACATCAGCAGGAGCATAGATAGTATTGCTGGGTAATGGTAGTAGACTGGCACCAAGGAGTCACCAGAAAGATACACTTTGACTGTCTAATCAGATGCTTCCAGGACAGATGAAATGTAACACTTATAGCTGGGAATCTTGCAAAAATGTAAATTTTAGCCTCTCACCTGAATGTACTAGTAGTGATAACTCAAAATACTGAATTATATTTAAATTGTTCTGTTGATCCACACTATGATTTTTCCTATCCTTAACCATCGCTTTCTGTATAGAAAAAAATCACTAGTATTATTCAAAAATCTTTTAAAAATTATTTTATTTTCCAATTATGGAACAAAAAAAGCATTTCTATAACAGTAATAACATATACAACAAAATATAAATTTCTTTTCCCTCCTACCTAGAACTGGCTACCATTAGACTCATACATAAGTAAAATTATTTTATTTATGCTTCTATACATCAGTTCTTTCTCTGGTAGGAGATTATGTCTTTTTATGTTCTTTATTTTTAATTTATGTATTCATAATAGTCACAATAACTTAGTCACTCAAAGTCATTTTTTTTTTGCAAGGCAATGGGGTTAAAGTGGCTTGCCCAAGGCCACACAGCTAGGTAATTATTAAGTGTCTGAGGCCAGATTTAAACTCAGGTACTCCTGACTCCAAAGCCGGTGCTCCACCCACCACACCACCTAGCTGCCCCCTCAAAGTCATTCTTAAAACAATATTGTTGTTATTGTATACAATGCTGTCTTGGTTCTGCTCACATTGCTCCTCATCATTTCATGCAAGTTTTTGCAAACTTTTCTAATATTATCAAGTTCATCATTTCTTACAGTTCAATTAGATTCTATCACAACCACACATCACACCTTGTCTTGTCATTCCCCAAGTTGGGGGGATCCCTGCAATTTTCATTTCTTTACCACCATAAACATCCTATTCATTCTCAAAGTTATAAGAATTAGTAGTGAATTTTCCTCCATCTTATTTTTACTCACTATTTTCTTTCTTGGCATATTGTACCTTTTACTTCACCTCTTTTTGGGTTAATCCTTAAACTTTCAAGCAATGAATATTATTTCAATTAAAGACTTTCCCTGGGATCTTAGAGTGGAAGTTTGTTTTAAGTCAATAAATATGAGAAAGGTGACATAAATATAGTATACATATATACACATTTGACATATAAATATTAACATATTATATTCATGTAAACCTATAAATTTTATGTGAAAATATTTAAGTGTTATACATACATATATGAACGCTATATATATAAATGTAGTACATAACAATCTCAATAAGCAACTAAGTTGAACAATGGATAAAAAGTAGGGCTTCCTGAGTTCAAGTCTGATTTCAGATACTTACTAGCTGTGTGACTCTGTGCAAGTCATTTAACCCCGATTGCCTCAGATTTCTCATTTGTAAAATGAACTTGAGAAATAAATGACAAATCATTCCAGAATCATTGCCAAGAAAACCTCAAATGGGGTCACAAAGAATTAGATATGTCTTAAAGAAGTGACAACATCAACAAATCTACTTGTTTTTTCTCAAGGTTTCTTGAGTAATTGTGGATAACATTTAGAAGGTTCTTTGTTGCTTTAAGGCTTATGACAATTAGCACATGAAATTTATGACCAGGAGTATTTAGAAGACTCATAAAAAGGGGGAAATACAAACAACAATATAGGCAAAAGCAGTTAAAACTTAGATGACTTGGAAATGAGGTACAGAGGAAATGCAATTCTTACTTGTTGTCTGTTCATCTGGTTCTATTCTATTAAATGCCAAGCATTTCATGTGAGATGTCATTATTTACTTGATGTATTTTTTGGCCATTTGATTTTGTTTAGTATTAATAAATTCATAATTTTAGAAAAAATCATCAGAAAATGTTGGTGTTTGTGAGCTATCTCCTGAACACAGATGTTAAATAATATGAAGAATAGAGATAGGAAATGAACATATTAACTGAAGAGAAGAGAAAAAACATGCTGAATATTGGCTTCAATTCATTTCTCAGAAATGAAATAAGCAAACCAAATAGCTAAGAATAGTTAACAATTATGTAGTACTTATTATATGCCAGGCATTTTGATAAACACTTTCCAAATATATCATTTAATCTTCACAATAATCCTGGGAGGGAGGGATTACTATTATTCCCATTTTACATATGAGGAAATGAGGCCAAGAGGTTAAATGACTTGCCTGGTTAATTACCTTGTAAGTATCTGAGGGAGGATTTGAACTCAAGTCTTCCTGACTTTAGGCCCAGTTCTCTATCCACTATGTCACCTCATTGTCCTAAGATAGCTAGAAAATGGGACCAGATACTGCTAACCACTAGGTTATGCTAAGATAAAAGGCACTGAATTTAGTGATCATCAAGTTAAACCCCTTCATTTAACAGATAAAGAATCTAAGACCAGAAAAACGAACATTTTCACCTAAAATCATATAGGTAGTAGATACCAGATCTAGGATTCAAACTTGAGTACTGTGATTTCCAATCTAGTATTCTTTCGTATGTGCTAGCCAAAGATACCTAGGTACAGTGAATAGGATGGTGTAGGAGTCTTGGAACAATAGAAAGGTCTCAGTGAATCATTACCTTAATGTCCTTTAGATCCTTCAAATTTTTATGAAATCATTATTTGCATAAAAATATATATCCTTATTGTCTATATTTGTGAATTGCTCCAATAGTAATCCCTTGCACTTTAAATTTAATTCAGCACCCTCAACATGAGCAGAAATGTAAAATAAGAAAAATGTCTTGTTTTTATAGTAGCCATAAGTAAATGCAAAATCAATTTAAAATGATATATAAATGTAAAAATATTATTTCTATTTATTTATATGTCATACTTTCAATATTTAGATTTTCCTTGACTGTTTCCAAATCATGCTGTGCATATTCTGTTAATCTTTTTTCAATCTCCTTGGCACCTTCATACCAACATTTGAACTCTACCTCACTCCCCATGGGCTATGGTAAGTGAATTTTTACACTACTTTGCCTAGAACTAAGCCGCAACACTACTCCTCAGGAAATTCCAATCCATGTTAATACATTTGTATCATTCTATTTCCCCTTTTAAAAATATTTTATCTATTTGTTTGTTTGTTAATTAATTAATAAATTTATTTATTTATTTATTTATTTTAGGGTTTTCAAGGCAATGGGGTTAAGTGGCTTGCCCAAGACCACACAGCTAGGTAATTATTAAGTGTCTGAGGCTGGATTTGAGCCCAGGTACTCCTGACTCCAAGGCCAGTGCTCTATCCACTGCACCACCTAGCCACCCCCTATTTTATTTATTTTGAGTTTTGCAATTTTTCCCCTAATCTTGCTTCCCTCCCCCCACCCCGGAAGGCAGTCTGTTAGTCTTTATATTGTTTCCATGGCATACATTGATCTAAATTGGATGTGATGAGAGAGAAATCATATCCTCAAGGAAGAAAAATAAAGTATAAGAGATAGTAAAATTGCATAATAAGATTTTTTTCTAAATTAAAGGTAATAGTCTTTTGGTCTTTGTTTAAACTCCACAATTCTTTCTCTGGACACAGATGGTATTTTCCATCACAGACAGTCCAAAATTGTCCCTGATGGTTGCACTAATGGAATGAGCAAGGCCATCAAGGTTGATCATCACCCCCCCTGCAGCTATCAGGGTGTACAATGTTTCTCTAGTTCTGTTCATCTCACTCAGCATCAGTTCATGCAGATCCTTCCATGCTTCCCTAGATTCCCATCTCTCCTGGTTTCTAATAGAACAACAGTGTTCCATCACATACATATACCATAGTATGTTAAGCCATTCCCACTAGTAGAGTTTTGCAGTCTATATCTTCCTGTAGCTCTTTCCACTTCTCTAAGATTCTGCATTCTATACCATTGGGTGCATATATATTTAGTATGGAAATTACTTTATTGTCTACAGTACCTTTTAGGATGATGTAGAGTCTTTCCTTATCTCTTTTAATGCTAATCTATTTTTGCAACTGCTTTGTTTGAGATAAGGATTACTACCCCTGCTTTTTTCACTTCAGCTGAAGCAAAATATATTTTACTCCAACCTTTTACATTTCCTCTATATGTATCTCTCTGCTTTAAATGATTTTCTTGTAAGCAGGATTTTGGAGGATTCTGGTTTTTAATCCACTCTGCTATTTGCTTATGTTTTAAAGGAGAGTTTATCGCATTCACATTCAAAGTTATAATTAATAACTCTTTTTTGCCCTCCATGCTATCTTACCTCTGTTTGTATTTCCCCTCTTTCCCCCTTTATCTATATTCCCCAGTATTTTTTCCTGAATACTGCCACCTTCAATTTGTTTGCCCTCCTGTATCAATCCCCCTCCCTTTTCTCTCCCCCTTTCCCTTTTCCCCTTCCTCCTTCCCTTCCTTCTATTAGTTCCCCTTTTTCTCCCCTCTCCATCCCCCCTCCATTTTCCCCTGTTAATACTTGAAAGGTAAGACAAGTTTCTTAACTGAATGCGTGTAAGTTAACTTTAAGCCAAGTCTGATGAGATGAAGATTCAGATGGTTCTCACACCTCCTCCCTTCTTCCCCTCTATTACAATAGGCCTTTTGTACCTCTTAATGTAATGAGATTTACCCCATTCAGTCTCCTCTATCCTCCTTTCTCCTTATTGTCCCCCTTTTTAAGGAGGTATTGATTTTAAAGCATTCTATCTGAGTCACAGAAAAGTTATGGGTGAGCATTCACTTCTTCCTAAGTATATTCTCTCTAATACAATTACAATTCTTAAGAGTTATTAGAGTCTTTCTCTAAAGTAGGGAGTTAGCTTGCTTCCATCTTACTGAATAGCATTTTTTTCTTTGCCTTTTTTTAACCTTTTCATGTGTCTCTTGTGCCTCCTGTTTGATATACAAATTTTCTATTTAGCTGTGGTCTTTTCATCAGGAAATGTTGGAAGTCTCCAAGTTCATTAAATGTTCATCTTTTTCCCTGGAAGAAAAAGCTCAGCCTTGCTGGATAGTCGATTCTTGGCTGCATTACAAGCTCCCTTGTTCGTTAGAATATCTAATTCCAGGCCCTTCAATCTGTTAATGTTGATGCAGCCAGGTCCTGCGTAATCCTTACTGTGACTCCTTGGTATTTAAATTGTTTCTTTCTGGTTGCTTGCAGGACTTTCTCTTTTATCTGATAGTTCTGGAATTTGGCCATGACATTCCTTGGTGTTTTCATTTTAGGATCTCTTTCTGGAGGGGATCAATGTATTCTTTCTTTTAGTTTTTTTTTTTTTTGCAAGGTAATGGAGTTAAGTGGCTTGCCCAAGGCCACACAGCTAGGTAATTATTAAGTGTCTGAGGCCAGATTTGAACTTAAATACTTCTGAATCCAGGGCTGGTGCCCTATCCAATGTGCCATCTCGCCACCCCCACCCCCAATGTATTCTTTCAATAACTACTTTGCCCTCTGATTCTATGATATTAGGGTAATTTTCCTTCACTAAATCCTGTAATATTAAGTCCAGGCTATTTTTCTCTTCAATGTTTTCAGGAAGACCTGAAATTCTCAGGTTGTCCCTTCTTCATCATTTCTTGAGGTCAGCAGTTTTGCTGATGAGGTATTTTACATTTTCTTCTTTTTTTGATCTTTTGTATTTGTTTAACAGAATCTTGTTGTCTCATGAAGTCATTAATTTCCACAGATTCCATTTGTTTTTTTAGAGAAGAATTTTCTTCATTTACCTTTTGCAACTCCTTTTCCAATTGGTCCATTTTATTTTTGAAGGAGTTTTCCATTTGCCCAACTGATGATTTAGAGAATTATTTTATTTTTGAATTTGCTCTATCAAGGATTTGAGAAAATTATTTTATTTTTTATTTGTCCAATTGTATTTTCCAATGTTTTGTTTTCTTGTTGCAAAGTGTTAATTTTCTCTTGAGTTTTCTTTTCTCAAGTTTTCCAATTGATCTTTAAACTCCTTCCTGATTTCTTCAAGGAAGTCTTTCTGGGCTGGAAACCAATTTATATTCTCCTCAGAATTGCTAGATCTCTCTGGTTTAGAATCTGGTACTTCTGTTTTCTTCTTCATTTTTCTAGGATCTTGTGTTGGAGGAGGGGCTTGCTCTCAGTGGTTTGCTTTTGAAGATCCTAGAGGCTTTGTTCACTTGGCTCAGTAGTTCCAAGGGTTGGCCAGTAGGGGGTGATGGTTGCTTTCTCTGGAGTGATTGAAATCCTCTCCCAATTCTGGAGGAAGGGAGGAGGGGCAGCAAGGCCTGAGTTGACCTTGAACAATGGACAGGAAGCCAGTCTCCCTTTCAGCTGAGTGGGCTTCTTAGACCACACCTGTGTTTGAGGGGATGGGGGCTGAGGGGTGACTGCAGTTTGTTCCTGGAAGAATGCTCCAAAGGTATGGAGTTCAGGTCCTACACCGAACTGGAAGTTTTCCAGACTGCAGACCTCCCTCCCCTCAGCCAAAGACTCTGAGGCTAAAGTTGGTTCTCTACCACCTCTCCCCAAAGTCTCTGAGGCTAAACCTCTCATGAAGGTCTCTGAGGATAATGCCAGTCCTTTGGCTTTTCCCTCCTTGCTGTCCCTGCACTGATCCTCTGGTCTCCTCTACAGGTTCATCCACAGTCCCCTGAGACAGAACTTGTTCATAGCTGTTCTTTTCCTAGATTATTTTTCTGGGTTTTGTTGATTGAGTTTCTGTTAAGAGGTTTCTTTCATGTTATTTTGAGGGGACACAGAGAGTGCTTAATGCAGTACCTTTCTTCTCTCCACCATCTTGACCAGAAGTCCTCTATTTCCCTTTTGTTTTATTTTCTCTCCTTAGAAGGTAAGCTTCTTGATGACAGTAAATGTCTTGTTTGTTTATATTTGTCACATTGTAAATATTAAATATTTTTTCACTCATTCGTCCCAGTATTTTAAGTGAAAGAATTCTGTTTTCTATTCATAGCAAATCACAAAATACATTCTGACCCAGTTATTACCTGGAATTTGTTCCTAAAAATATCATAAAAGGAATCAAAGTGTCCTCTTTCTAGGGAAAAAATTACTTACTACATTTAATTGTAATAGAACAAACCTGGAAACAACTCATTTGTCCAATAGTTGAAATGAGATAAAAAAACTTAAGGTATAATCATATAACAGGTGGCTAGGTGACTCAGTGAATAGAGAGTTGGGAATGAAGTCAGGAGGACCTAATTTCAAATCCAATCTCAGACACTTATATGATTCTGGACAAATCACTGAGCTTCTGTTTGCCTTTATCCACTGAAGAAAGAAATGACAAATTACTCTAGTATCTTTGCCAGTAAAACTCCATGGCCAGTATTGGCATACTATATTCCACAGGACACAGCTCAAAATTCAACAGGACATTATGATTTCAGGAAAACAATGGTAATGAATGTAAATAAAAAGACATGTAGAGTATTTTGGGACCAGAGTCATGATTCACTTGTCTAGAAAACTGATGAGGAAACTCTTTCCACCAATGCAGATCAGAAATTTCCATATAACTTATATGATTGTATAGTTGTCCAAGGCATGGAGAGGTTAAGGAACCTACCCAGGCTCTTACGGTATATGTCAGAGAGAAAACTTGAACTCAGATATTTCTGACCCCGAAACTGTAAATTATCTCCTTTATAATGCATTATCTCAAATGTGTCAAATAGATTAGACCACACTCCTCAGGGTAGCTCAACCCAGATGAAAATGTAGTTGGGAAATAAAGACACAAAAGAATACAGATAGTATTGCTATGAAATTTTCTAAGTAAAAAATGTGTGACCCACAGAGATCCTTATGTATGGCAAAGTGACCCCATTTTCCCTTTGAGTTTGATATCACTATATTCCATCCTAGTATACCTCTAGGCACCCTACTCTGGTTATCTTTAAGAATCAATTCTTCATAGAAGATTTATAGCCATGCAAGGGCAATAGAAGATTTTTGGTGTTAAAAAAAAGTGGGTCTTTGAATTAGGGAAGCATTTAGGACCATTCAAAACTCTCAAATTCTGAAAGGTAAATTAACCAGCTTTCTACTAATCTGAACCTATTTCAGATATATGAACAGATAAATAAATAAACATATACATACATATAAATAGATAATATTTCTATTTAAACATGTATTCACACAAACTCATAAATAATATATAAATATTTAAGCTATTTATGTTCTATATATATTATCTAACTAAAATATTTTAAATATTTTAAATTTTTAAATTTTAAATCATTTTAATTTTAATTTCATTTTCAATACTTAAATACATAAAATATATGAATGTTACATATATATATATATATATATATATGCATCTTTCAATTGATCAATGTTTTATATTTATAACAATTTCAATAAGGTAGCTCATGGGTAGATAAAGTGCCAGGCCTGAAATCAGGAAGCCTCTTCTTCCTGAATTCAAATCTGAACAAGTCACCTAAAACTGTTTGCCTCAGTTTATTTATCTGTCAAATAAACTGGAGAAGGAAATGACACACTACTCCAATATTTTTTGCCAAGAACCCTAAATGGAGCCACAAACAGTCAACCACATCTAAACAACCGAACAGCCACAAATGGGTGGATAGTTCATTTAAATTCTCTTAAGTGAATATGAGTAATGTTTAGAAGGTACTTTAATAAGGCTTATGAAAATCAGCACAACAAACAAAAATCAAGACAAAGCAAGTCAAAACTTAGAAGTACTTAGAAATGGAAGAGGAATTGCACTTATTTTTTGTTGACTTCATTTGGTTCTATTTTGTTAAATGCCAAAGGTTTCATGTTAGATGTCACTATTTCATATATTTATTTGGCCATTTGCTCAATCTGTTTATTGTCAAAAAATTTATTATTTTGAAAAAATTCCTCAAAAATATTTGTGAAATGGGGCGGCTAAGTGGTGCAGTGAATAGAGCACCGGCCTTGGAGTCAGGAGTACCTGGGTTCAAATCCAACCTCAGACACTTAATAATTACCTAGCTGTGTGGCCTTGGGCAAGCCACTTAACCCCATTGCCTTGAAAAAAATATAAAAAAAAATTTATGAACTATTGTCTAAACATAAATGCTAATTAACTTAAAAGAGATAAAAGGAAATAGACATATTAACCAAAGAGAAGACACAGTATAAATATTGGCTTCAAATATATGAAGAACTAGTGCATGGAAAGGGGGATAAATACTTATTTTGTATTTCTGAAAGTTATGAAGAATCAAATTTCAGCTCAAAGAAGCATAAACTTTCTAATAATCTGAGCTGTTTAAAAATGGACTGAGTTTTGGTGATCAGTAAGCTCTCTGTCATTAGAAGTAGAGTAAATGGCTATTAGAGATATAAAATGATATTTCCATACTGAAAGAATACTGGAAGTCCATTTCCATCTCTAAAATCCTGAATGTCACTGTCCTGATATTAAAGTACCTGGGCAAATGTTTAAATGTGAATGTCACAGGATCCCTAAGAGGGCCCTGCTTATAGCCTAAGGGACAGATGGACATCGTGGGATCCTGCCTGGCTCAGCTAGTTTCTTTCCTGGGACTGGTGCCACAGAATGTGGTATGTAGGGTGGGCTCCAGGCCTCCTGGGGAGCTTCAAGGCACAAGCATATTGGCCCACCCCCATCAGTCTGGTTGTTGGCTCATTAGGAAAGAAGTCAACATATTCTGAGTCCCTAATCCACAGGGTACTGTTCTGAGTACTCTGGGAAGAAATCAAAAGAATTAGAGAGACAGACCTTGATCCATAGGAGTTTACAGCCCATAACCTAGAGGATCAAATGTAATGCATGCAGAAAAGTTAGAAAGCATTGGAAAAAAAAACATGATAAAAGGAAAAGCAAGTTAATCAAGATTTGGTTCTTCTGACATTATGGAACACTGGAGGCTGAAGAATTAAAAATGAGTGTCATTCAGAGGGCAGTGGAGAGACACATGGTGGATGTAGGCAGGTTGCAACACATGATAAATAAGGAACTATGAAGAAAAACTTGAGTAAAGGATGTCTGTGAAGAATTTTATGATAGAAAAAGACTGGTCATGTGACAAGAGTGGGTGATAATTGATGAATAGCCCATGATTTCCACTGTAACCCTTGTGATGTCAAGAGGATGTTTCCCCTCTCCCAATGGCAAAGCAAATGAAAGAACAGGAACATGAGTCACAATGGATGGGTAGATGGGAATAGGTGAATGGGCTTATTTGTTGGCAGGATTGTCCATATTGATGAGATCCATTTGTTTTTTGGAGTAACCCATGTAAACACTTCTTTCTGGGCCTCAGTTTTTCAACCTCCAACATGAGTGGGTTGTGCTACGTGATCTATAATTTCCCCCCTCTCTCTCTGGCATTCTAGGATTCAGTCAGACAAACTTTCATTAAGTGCTAAGCTCAATGCAAGTAAACTCTGTGGATTCAAAGAAAGGAGAAAGACAATCCCTGTCCTCCAGAACTTTACAATCTAATGGATTTTCAAGTCTTTAAGGAAAATATTTCCTGAACTCTTATTGTCTGCCCAATTCTGGGGTGAGCACTGTGGGAGAGAAAAGAAGGAAAGAAGCATTCAAGCCTCCAATAGCTTGTCTGCTAGCTGATATTCACATAAATGAAAGTAGTTTGTGATAAAGGTCAGGGGAAGAGAATCTTAGTACCTCCAGAGTTCAGAGGAGGGGCATCTTTTCCACTGTTTCCTGTCTTAATCTTTCCACACCCCATCCTCCACAGGGTCTTTAGTGGAAAAATGCACTGACTCTAGGGGCAGAACACTGATGGAAATCCCAGTTTTATGACCTTAGGTAAATTACTTTCATTTCTCCATGATTCAGATTCCTTATCTCTAATGTAAATGTAATACCCTAGGTAGGTAAGGGAGGCTGTGATTAAATTCCTTTCTAGCTCTGTCTTTGATTTTGTCATCCTTCCTTTAGTAGCAGACTCTAAAATAAACTGGCAGAAAGAAGACAAAAAATAAAACTGATCCTGGACTGTCATGCCGTTTTCCTCAGTCTCCCCATAGAGTCTATGCTGACTTGTCAAGTAGTCTCATAAGGACCCTAAATGTCATAGACCTATTTGCCCAGGGATCTCTTCCATGCCCTGTAGACCAGGGCATCAAATATACAACTGGCAAGCACTCCCAAATGCCACCATAATCTGATTAAAATGAAATTGGGGAATACTTAAAATAAATAACAACATAACATAGGTAAAATTAATATGTAGTTTTTAAAATATGATGTAGTAGCCTCTGTTTCTATTTGAGTCTGACACTACTCCTATAGACAGTGCTTATGGCTGGGCTCAAGGATCCAGGGCTTACAGTCTGAAGATATCTCCACAGACCTTGATCATCTGTGAGAAAAAAATGTAGAATATCTTCTCTTCTAGGTTGTGTAGGGAGAGGGTGTTATCCACACAGTCCAAATAATGAGGCCACTGGAGAGCCTCAGGAAGCTGGATTCCAGTTATACCATGTGTGCCAAGAATTCAAGCATTTTCTTTCTTTGGTACTTTTCTTGAAAATTCTGTAATCTAAACACCCCCAACTCTTCTGCTACCTAACCTAGCTTTCTCCCAGAAGTGGGTCTGATAAATTGCTATTCTTCTTAGGGTATCAACTCTCACTCATATTGGATTTCACAGAGATATCCAAGTTCCTTGTCTACATTGTGACAAGTGTGGGAAGGGAGATGGAGATGGTGATGTTTACCATGGCAGGGAGTAAACAAGATGGCTAGTTGGGTGAGAAAGGATGTGCACCTGTGTTAGCATGCATGTACATGCAGATATTTTCATGGTTCCATGTCTATATTTGTGTACATTTGTAATACTAATCTACATTTTTGGAGTGCTTTGAGATTTAAAAAGTGCTTTCCTAACACAAATCTCCTAAATAAGAAGTGCAAATACAGTAGAAACCTCTGTTTATGAATTTAATTCATTCCGAGATTCTGTTTGCCTTGTGATTTGTTTGTATTACAAAGTGAATTTTCCCATAAGAAATAAAATAAAGTCAGATGATTGGTACCTTATCCCCAAAAATATTCATGAAAAATAATTATTTATAATTTTAATTTAGCTTTTTTCTCACTAATGCACCTGAAATGCAATAGCAATGATTATTACACAAAATAACCGAAAATAAAACAAATTAACCTGCACTTTACCTTTGAGAAAAGTCATGGCTGGCATGAGGGAAAGGAGGAGGTGGAAGGATTATTGCTTGGAAGGAGAACATGAGAACACAGGGATTTCAAAGTCAGAAGTGTTTTCTCTTATGCTACTTTCACTAGAAGTAAGACTAACACTACTGTCTTCATTCTTTTGTTTTTTGGAATCACTTTCATGTTTTGACTCACTGAATTTTTTTTCTTTACGTTTGCCTCTGAGTGAATTGGAGAGGGGAGGTAGATCAATTAGGAGGCTATGCAACAATCCAGGTAAAAGGTAATGAGGACATGAGCAAAGGGGATGATTATGAATAGTGAGAAGAGGCTGTCCATGAAGATAGTATTGAGGTAGAAATGAAGACTATGTGTTGAGTGAAGTTTATTTGTATGGCATATGCAAGTTAAAAAAAAAGCATTGCCCTAGTTGAGTGCCATCCCTTCACTCAATTCAAATTCAACATGATGGTCATACTCCAAAGTTTTGTTCATTATGCAATTCAAATTTTGTGAAAAATTTGTCCTCACCTAGTGAAGCATATGTAAACCAGGTTACTCATAAACCAATGTTCTACTGTATTTTTATCATAATCACCACCAACACCAACACCATGCCATCACTGTTATGTCATTTTTTTACCTTTTTTATTATTTGATATTTTATTTTTCTAATTACATGTTTGAAAGTTTTTCAAAATTCATCCACTTGCCTATTTGTAAGTTACACACCCTTGCTTAACACCTACTCCTACACAGTCTAGATTTCTACAATCTTTTCTCACAGCTGTTCAAGGTCTGTGGAGATATCTCAGCGGCAAACAGTCTAGTGAACATGTATAATGTACATTTGTGTTTAACATGTTTATATATTAGTCATTTTGTGTATGAGGAATTAGAACTAAGGGAAAACAAAGAACCATGAATGGGAAGGAAAATAAAAGATGTATTCTAAAAAACCTGAATGCAGTATTCATTCAGATTCTGAAGATTTTTGGTTTTTATTTTATTTTTGTTTGGATATGAATGGCATTGTCCATAACAGGTCTCCCAGGGTTGTCTGAGATCTCTGAACTGCTGAGTAGAGCTGCATCCACTTCACAATATTATTGCTAATCTGTAAAGTGTTCTCTTGGCTCTGCTTCCTTTGCTCAGCATCAGTTTCTGAAATTATTTTTATGCTTCTCTAGAGTCCAACCATTCATGGCTTCTTTTAGAACAATAGTACTCTCTAGCATTCATATACCATTAGTTGCCCAGTCCTTCCAGAACTGATGAGCATCCCCTCAATTTCTAATTCTTAGCCACTATAAAAAGAGCTGCTACAAATATTTTGGAACATGTAATAAATTTCTCATTTTTTTATGATTTCTTCTGGATATACGCCTAGTATTGGTATTGCTGGGTCAAAGGCTATGGTTAGTTTTATTGCTCTTTGTGAATAGTGTCATATTGCTCTCCAGAATTATTGAATTAGTTCACAACACAACTAGCAGTGCAGTAATATCCCAATCCTCCTACAACCTCTCCAACATTGATTATTTTACATTTTTGTCATCAGAGCAATCTGATCAGAATGAAGTGGAACTTCATAGTTATTTTAATTTGTATTTCTCTTATCAATAATGATTTGGAGCATTTTTCATATGATTAGGCATAGCTTGAATTTCTTTGTTTGAAAACTGCCTGTTCATATTCTTTGACTATTTATTAATTGGAAAATTGACTTCTAACCTTATAAATTTGATTCAATTCTCTATATATTTTAGAAGTGAGACCTTTAACAGAACCCTTACCTATGAAAATTGCTTTCCAGCTTTCTGTTTTCCTTCTAATCTTGGCAGCATTGGTTTTTAAGTGCATTAAGGTTTAAATTGAACATATTCAAGTTCATCCATTTTGCAATTTTATAATGAACTCTATTTCTTGTGTGATCATCTCCTCTTTCCATAAATCCAATAGATAAGAGTATTTCTTGATCTGTTAATTGGTCTATGGTATCTCTCTTCATGCGTAAATCCCATATGCATTTTGACCTTATTTTGTTATAGAGTGTGAGATGGGGTCTATGTCTAGGTTTTTGCCATACTATTTTCCAGTTTTCCCAACAATTTTTGTCAAATAGTGAGTTCTTATCCCAGAAGCTAATGTTTTGGGTTTGTCAAACAATAGATTACTATAGTAATTTACTACTGTTTCTTTTGTACTTATTCCAAGTGGTTCATTACTCTATTTCTTAACCAGTATCAAGCAGTTTTGATGATTGACACTTTATAGTATAATTTTAGATCTGACACAACCAGGCCATCTTCTTTACATATTTTTTTCATCAATTCCCTTGATATTCTTGAACTTTTGCAGCACCAGATGAATTTTGTTCCTATTTTTTCTAGCTCTGTAAAATAGCTGTTTGACCATTTGATTGGTATGGCACTGAATAAGTAATTTATTTTGGGTAGAATTTTCATTTTTATTATATTAGCTCAACTTAACTATGAACAATTGATGTGTTTCCAATTATTTGGGTGGAAAGTGTCTTGGAATTTTCTTCATACAATTTCTGGTTTTGGCTTAGGAGATAGATTTCCAATTATTTTATATTGTCTGCAGTTACTTTAAATGGTATTTCTTTTTCTTTCTCTTGCCTTTGGCCTTTGCTGTATGTATATATAAATATATATATATATATATATATATATATATATATATATATACAGAAATACTAATGATTGATGTTGGTTTATTTAATATTCTGCTGCTTTGCTGTTTCAAGTATTTTTTTAAGATGACTTTTAGGGTCTCTAAGTATACCATCATATTATCTGCAAGGAAAGAAAGTTTTGTTTCCTCATTGCCAATTCTAATTCCTTCAATTGCTTTTTTTTCTCTTACTTCTAAAACTAACATTTATAATAATATATTGAATAGTCATGGTGATAATAGGAATCCTTATTTCACCCCAATCTTATTGGAAATGCTCCTAGTTCATCACCATTAACATAGTAGTTGTTGATGGCTTTAGATAGATACTGCTTATTATTTAAAACTTCATTTATTTCTATACTCTCTAGTGCTTTTAATAGGAATGGATGCTGTATTTTTGTCAAAGACTTTTTCAGTATTGCTGATATGTTAAATTATGTTGAGTGTTTTCCTAATATTGGACCTTCTCTGCTACCTGGTATAAATCTTACCTGATTATGTTGTATTATCCTAGTAATAGCTTGTAATCTCTTTGTTAAAATTTTAAGAAAGATTTTTACATCAATTTTCATTAGGGAGATTAGTCTATTATTTTCTTTGTCTGTTTGAACTCTTCCTGGTTTAGGTATCAGTACTATATTGGTGTCATAAAAAGAATTTGGCTGAACTTCTTGGCCTATTTTTTAAATAGTTTATGTAGAAATGGAATATTATTCCTTAAACGTTTGGTATAAATCTCTTGCAAATTCATCTGGACCTGGAGACTTTTGCTTAGGGAGTTTATTAAAGGTTTCTTCAATTTCTTTTTCTGAAATGGGGTTATTTAAGTATTTTTATTTCCTCTTCTGTTAATCTGGGTTGTTTGTGTTTTTGTAAATATTCATCCATTTCACTCACGTTATCAAATTTATTGACAAACAGTTGGGAAAAAAAGCTCTGAATTTTCTCATTAATTTCCTCCTTATTGGTTTTCTTTTTTATTTGATACTAGTAATTTAATATTTTTCTTTCTTTTATTATATAGATTTGCGGGGGTCCAGCCTCCGCAGGGTCCTTGGAATCTGACAGGAGGGATAGAGTCGGCAAAATGAGTTGAGTCAACAAGTGGGTAAAGGCAGGAGCAGGTTGACTATCAGCTGATTGGATTTATTTTTATAGTTTCAGAATCATGTATGTTTCAAGCAAGCAAGCTGAGATCATTTCCTTTGTTACAAGAGTGTACAATTTTCATCATCAATCACATAGTTCATATGGTTACAAGCTTTAATCATATGATTACAAGTTTAAGTAATAATCGTATAGTTAATTGATTTCTTATTTATTAGATCTGTGGGTTTTTTCACTTTCAATTTTGTTAATCTCTCCTTTGATTTTCAGAATTTCTAATTTGGTATTTAATTTGGAAATTTAATTTGTTCTTTTTTTGAGGCAAGGTTGCAAGGTAATGGGGTTAAATGATTTGCCCACAGTCACACAACTAGGTAGTTATTAAGTGTCTGAGGTCATATTTGAACTCAGATCCTTCTGACTCCAGGTCTGGTGCTCTATTCAATGTGACACTTAGCTGGGCCCAATTTGTTTTTTTATAACTTTTTTTAGTTGCATACCCATTCATTGATTTCCTCTGTCTCTATTTTATTCATATGAGTATTTAGAGATATAAAATTTTCCTTAAAATCTGCTTTGAGTGCATCCCATAAATTTTGGTATGATGTCTCTTGTTATCATTGTCTTGGATAAAATAGCTGATTACATCTATGTTTTGGTTTGATCCACTCATTCTTTAAAATTAGGTTATTTAGTTTTGTTTTATCTTTATTATATGTAATTTTTATTACATCATAATCTGACAAGCAGGCATTTATTATTTCTCTCTTTCTGCATTTGATTGTTAGGTTTTTATGCCCTCATACATAGTCTATTTTGGTATTGCTTTATACTGCAGAGAAAAAGGTATTTTCTTCTCTATCTCCATTCAGTTTTCTCCAGAAGTCTTTCATATCTAAGCTTTCTAAGATTTTATTCACTTTCTTGACTTCCTTCTTTATTTTGTGTTTACATTTATCTAATTACAAGAGAGGGAGATTGTGGTCCCCCATTATTAAAATTTTGCTATCTATGCCTCTTGTCATTCATTCAGCTTCTCCTTGAAGAATATGAATGCTATGCCACAGATATGTTTAATAGTGATATTAATTAATTGCCTATTGTACCTTTTAAGAAGATATAGTTTCCTTCCTTATCACTTTTAATGAGATCTATCTTTGCTTTTGCTTTTTATGAGATCAAGATAACTACTCCAGATTTTTTTTATTTCTTCTGAAGCACAATATATTATTCTTCAGTCTTTTGCCTTTGCCCTTTGTGTATCTCTCTGTTTCAAATGTATTTCTTATAAACAACAAAGCATAGGATTCTGTTTTTTTTTTCATTTTGCTATTTGCTTCCATTTTATAGGAGAGTTCATTCCATTTACCTTTATAGTTAAGCTTGCTAATTCTGTATTTCCTTCCATGCTGTCTTTCCTCATTTTTTTAGGTTTTTGCAAGGCAAATGGGGTTAAGTGGCTTGCCCAAGGCCACACAGCTATGCAATTATTAAGTGTCTGAGACCACATTTGAACCCAGGTACTCCTGACTCCAGAGCCAGTGCTTTATCCACTATGCCACCTAGCCACCCCTGTCTTTCCTCATTTATAATATTCTTTTTCCTTTCCTTTTATTCCACCTCACCAGTGTTTTGCTCCCTTTGCCCTTTAACTTATCTTTTAAATTTTTACTTTACTTTCACTTTTACCTTCACCTTCCCTTTTATCAGTCCATTCTTTCCCTTTCTTTTCTTTCCCCTTCCTACTTCCCCATTGAGGATAGACTTTTAAACCTGATTGGAAATGTATGTTATTCCCTCTCTGAATCAAGTCTATTAAGTAATATTTATTCAGTATTTCAGACCCTCCCTTCTTTCCCTCTACTATAATATGCCTCTTCACCTGGTGTTATTTATCCAATAATGACACTAGTTTTCTCCTAGTATAATTCTTCCTTTTATGTTTTTATTATTTTAATCCTGTCTTATATTTGCAATCCCTTTGAAAAAATATATTTCTTTTATTTATTCTGATAGTATTATTCTCAAAGGTTGATTGATTGATTGATTGATAAGTAGCTTTGTTTCATAGTCACTCTTCCCTCCCCTGTTTTTTCTCATTAGAAATACACTTTTCAATAGTCATAAGTCCCTTCAAATTATAATCACTTTATTCCTTACCCCCTTTTCAAGTACTCTCAATGGACACATAATCCTCATGCAAAGACAAATTATTGCATGAATCATTTATACCTCCCTCCTCCCCACAAAGCCTACTCAATCCAGCTGTGGCCAAAGTATCAAGGAAAGCAAAATTTTTTCATGATGTTTTCATGTCCAGTCCCCATAAGTACACTTTCTGCCTCCTTCTCTATAGTACTCCAACCATATCCCCACCCAGCCAAAGTATCAGATATATTCTCTTCCTTATCCCAACCATGGCACCAAACCCTCATTAACTAAAGTATGAATTAATACAACATCACTTCTTAATCTATATATGTCTAACCCTTCTATGTGTACTCCTAACCTCTGCCTCTATTGTATTTCAATCCCCCTTAACTAAGGAATCTAGTAAAGTAAGGTCAATTCTGATTAATTTTGTATAGAGTCTCTAAGTACTCTAAGAATTACGATACCCTGAAGGTCTTTCTTGAAAACTTTGAAATTGATTGTAAGGCACTAGACACTATCAAAGGACCACCCAGCATAGGGTGCCCTCATCAGAGAAAGCACTGAGCTCTATGAGCAAGACAGAATTAAAGTAGCTCAAAGAAAATGTGAAATATATAAGTTTAGAATAAACACCCTAGGTGTTCACCTGAACTATTTGTGCCAGATAAATGGTGGTGCATTCTGAGCTCATATCTCTAATAATACAGTAAAAAATAGAAACACCCCAGTGCTCTTTGTATGGATTCAGTTACTATATGAGTGATACAAGATATTTTGGCTCTTTCAGTAATGAGCCTTTCCTCTGCCTTCAGTTCCTCCCAACATACCCTTCAATATAGCAAACAGAGTCTAATATTATAGGGGCTAGAATCACTTGTTTCCCAAAAATTAGGATCCAAAGTTAAAAAATTATGCCTTTACCACTGACTACCTGAATAACTTTGAAAAAAAACCTACTTCTATGTAACCCATCTTCCTCATCTATAACATGATTGCTCTTTCTCTAGAATTCCTTATGGTTGTCTTTTACTTTATTTTTTATATGATTAGTAAGTTCATTTGTCTTTATATTTTGATATCAAAGTTGTATCAGTGTCAAATCTTTGAATGGACACGATATTGTATTTAATTACACTAGCCATAAAGTTTCTAAGGTCAAATTTTCCACTCACCTCAAGGCCTGTGTAAATAGGTGCATAAATAAAACTTTATAAAAAGGCAGCCAAGGAGCCAAGATGGTGGATATGGGTGGTCACTCAGTTAACACTCCTAACCTTTATCTCTAAACAACTTTAAAATAAGAATTCAATCAAATTTTGGAGCAGCAGAACCAACTAAAGGTCATGGAATAATAAAACTTTCTAGCATAATGAAACTTAAGAGGTTGTCAGAAGTCTGAATCATTAAGGTAGAGGCCTGTCTAGATTCCACACTGGTTGTGATGGCAACAGTGGCTTCTGTAGCACTAAAAGTAGCTTCAGGAGCTCTCAGTCCTGAAGAGGGTCAGACAAATGGTTAGAAAGAGATTACAAAGGACCACTTTGCTAGCACTGGACAAAGGTGGCATTGATTGGAAACTCTGTCACAATCTGGGTCACAGTTCCAAGGTAGAAAGGAGCACTGTTGGACAGTTACAAGGAAGCAGGGACCTTAATCAGAATTTCAATGTGAAGAGGTTTAGCAGCATTCTTGGTTGCAGGGGACAAGGGCCCTCCCTGGGTAAAGTCCTGAGCATAAAACAGGAGAATTGTGACCACAGCTCTCTTATGATCACATCACCTTGGAAGCACAAAAAACCTGCAGACATTCAGAACTAGCTCTGAAAAGGGCAGAATGATAAAACCTTCCCCAACCCCAGGAAATCAAGATCCCAACTTTAACATGAAATTTAACATCGAGAAATTGTCTGGCAAAATGAGCAAACAACAAAAAAGAGTTTGACTCTAAAAAGCTAGTATGGTGGCAATGAAGATCAACACACAAACTCAGAAGAAACCAATGTGAAAATAGCTTCCTTCTCCCCAATCAAAAAATCCCCTTAAAGTGCTAAATGTATCCAAACCCATTAAGAATTCCTGGGAGAGACGCTGAGCAAGATGAACAGAACCAGAAGAACATCGTATACCATAACAGCAACATGGAGTTGATGATCAACCTTAATGGACTTGTTCATTTCATAAATGCAACAGTCAGGGACAATTTTAAGGTATCTGTGATAGAGAATACCATCTGTATTCAGAGAAAGAATTGTGGGGTTTGAACAAAGACTAAAGACTATTTATTATTTATTATTCAAGGTGAAAAAATTATCTTAGTATGTAATCTTGCTATCTCTTATATTTAATTTTTTTCCCTGAGGATATGATTTCTCTCCCAACACATTCAATTTAGGCCAATGTACAACATGGAAACAACATAAAGACTAACATGCTGTCTTCTGTGGGAGGTAGGGGCAAGGGAAGTGAGATTTGGGAAAAAAATTGTAAAATTCAAAAATAAATAAATAAATACATTTATTTTAAACATTAAAAAAGAATTACTGGAAGAGTTAAATAAATAAATAGATAAAGTGGCAGAGGAAAAAATGGAAAAAGAAATGAGAGCAATACAAGAAAATTATGAAAAGAAAATTAACAGTTTGGTGAAGGTGGCAAAAAAACATTGATGAAAATAACACTTAAACAGAATTATTCTAATGACAACAAAACACAAAAAAATAGCTGAAAAGAACTGCTTAAAAAGCAGAATTATTGGTCAAATGGAAAAAGAGGTAAAAGAACTCACTGTAGAAAATAATTCTTTAAAAATTAGAATTGAGCAAATAGAAGCCCAAGACTTCAGGAGACTTTTAGGAAACAATAAAACAAAATCAAAAGAATGGAGAAAATAGATGAAAACATGAAATAATTTGCTGGAAAAGCAACTGCTCTGGAAAATAGATTGAGGAGAAATAATTTAAGAATTATTGAACTACCTGAAAGCTTTAAGAAAGAGCCTAGACATCATATTTCATAAAATTAACAAGGAAATCTTTCCCTGATATTAAAATCCAGAGGGCAAAATAGAAATTGAAAGAATCTATCCATCACTTCCTGAAAGAAACCCCCAAATGCAAACTTTTGGAGATATTATAGTCAAATTCTAGAACTTCTGAGTCAAAGGAAAAATACTTCAGGCAGCCAGCAAAAAAACAGTTCAAATATCACTGAATCAAAGTTAGGATAACATAAGTTTTAGCAGCATCTACACTAAAGGAGCAGAGGACTTGGAATATTATATTCCAGAGGGCCAAAAATTACAATTAAGAAACACCTACCCAGTAAAACTGAGTATAATCTTTCAGAGGGGGGGAAAGAATATTTAATGAACTAAGGACTTTCAAACATCCCTGATGAAAAGGCTATAATGGAATAGAAAATTTGACTTTTATATCCAAGAATCAAAAGAAGCATATAAAGGTAAACAGGAAAGAGAAATCATAAGGAATTCAACAGGGATAATCAGTTTACATTCTTACATGGGAAAATTAGAGAAATGCAAATTAAATTAACTCTGGCCTTACAGATTGGATAATTTGACAGAAAAGGAAAATTCCAAATGTTGGAAAGAATTTGGGAGATAACTAATGTACTGTTGGTGAAGTTGAATACTGAGTCAACCAATCTGGAAAACAATTTGGATGTATGCCCAAAGAGCTATAAAACCAAGCAATACTACTTCTAGGTCTGTATTCCAAAGAGATTTTAAAAAAGGAAAAGTACCTATATGTACAAAAATATTTAGAGCAGTTCTTTTAATAATGACAAATAATTGGAAATTTATGAGATGTCCATCAATTGGGGAATGACTGAACAAGTTGTATAATATTATTTTGATGAAATACTACTGTGTTAGGAGAAATGATAAGCAGAATGTCTCACACAAACTTGGAAAGATTTGCATGAACTGATGTAAAGTGAAATAAATAGAACTAGGAGAACATTGTACATAGTAACAACAATATTGTATGATGATCTACTCTGAATAGCTTAACTGTTCCTAACAATATGATCCAAGACAATTCTGAAGGACTTAGGATGAAAGATCCATCTCCAGAGAAAGAATTGGTAAAAGTTGAATACAGATCAAAGATGCTTTTTCTTCATTTTTTGTCTTTTTTTGCCTGTATGTTCTTTCATAGTAATGCAAACATAAATGTGCTTTGTAAGACTGCACACATATAAACTATTGCTTGTTTTTTTCAGTAAGAGGGGGAGGAGGAGGAGAAGGAGGAGATTTTGGAATTTAAAAACTGAAAAAAAAGATTGTGAAAATTGCTTTTACATGCAATAGGGGGAAAATGATGGCAGGAGTATTTAAAAAAAAACATGGCTAGACCTATATTCAGAGTAACTCATGCAAAGTGAAGTGAGAAAAACCGGGAAATCATTGTACACAATATCAACAAGGTTGTAATGATTAGTAACTCTGAAAGATGGCTTCCTTGATCAATACAATGATCCAAGAAAATTCCAAAGTATTCAAGGTGAAAACAATGCTATCCACCCCCAGAAATAGAACTGATGAACTCTGAATGCATGCCAGTATAATTTTCTCAATTTATTTTTCTTGTTTTTTTCTTTAAAAAAAATATGGCTAATAGGGTATATGTTTTGCATGACTTTAGATAATTGATATATTGTGAGTAGACAGATGGGAAGAAGGGAGATAATTTATTTTATTTTATTTTTCTTTTTTTGGATTTTTCAAGGCAATGGGTTAAGTGGCTTGCCCAAGGTCCCATGACTAGGTAATTATTACATGTCTGAGGTCGGATTTGAACAGAGGTACTCCTGACTCCAGGGCCAGTGCTCTATCCACTGTTCCACCTAGCTGCCCCAAAGGGAGAGAATTTAGAAAAGAATGCCAAACATAAATGATAATTATTTAAATGCAGCAAAAATAATTACATCACTTGCTTAGTGTTCTCTGTATGACCTTGGGCATATCACTTAAACTTCAAAGCCTCAATTTCCTCATCTGTAAAATAAGGAAGTGGATGGAATGGCCACTGAGGTTTCTTTCTTTCTTTCTTTCTTTCTTTCTTTCTTTCTTTCTTTCTTTCTTTCTTTCTTTCTTTCTTCTTTATTTTTTGCAAGGCAATGGGGTTAAGTGACTTGCCCAAGGCCACACAGCTAGGTAATCATTAAGTGTCTGAACTCGGGTACTCCTGACTCCAGGGCTGGTGCTCTGCAGCACCTAGCTGCCCCTACTGAGGTTCTTTTCATCTCAATGGCCCTATGATCTTCACATATGTGATTTTACTATTGCTTTACTTTCTGCCTACATTGCATTCTTTTATATTTTCTCTCTATACATTGTAGCTAATTTTTCAGGATTTCTTTCCCCATGATTAATGCAGATCTCTCCTTCACTTGACTTTTCATTGCATGTAGTCTACACCATCACCCCCCCAAAAAAACCCCAAAAACTCAAACAAAAATCCCAACAAAAATTCAATTATAATCCACCTGATCTGATTCTCAAAGTGTTTTGTGTATTTGCAAACTAGAAATTGATAGAAACAAAGTCCATACTTACCATACACTTTGCCCCTCATCTAGGGTCTTCCAAATTAAGGTATCATTTGGCATAACATCACTCACAAGGTTAGAACTGGAAGGGAATGATTAAAAGCATCTGATCCCCCCTCTCCTTTTATAGATGAAAAACAGGACTATAGAGATGAAATGATTTGCCAAGGTCACCCAGTAAAGCAGTCAGTGACTCAGTACTGTAATCCAGTTCTTTTGGCTTCCATTCAGTTTACTCACTCTAATCCTATGACTTAACTAATCTTTTTTAATTTTCAAAGTTTCTCCCTCCTATGATTATAATATGAGGAAAACTTCCCAATAGCAATATGGTCAATTTCATTGAAGCAAAATGTTCCATGACATGTTTCAGTATCCAAGATAGATGAACTTTTAACTTGAACTAGAAGCTGAATAAACTGGTTATTTGCCCCATTCCAACACCTCCCTATGGAGTTCAGAGCCTGGCACTCTTAATACTTGCTTATTAACTGATATTTTGTTTAAAAAACAAAAGAAAAATTCATCATAGGTGGCTGTCGATATCTACTTTCTTTAAAGGGGAGATATCATTCCTGAAATTTTAAAAAAACTGTCTCTGTAGAGTTCATCTTACTCATGTCTTTTAAAGTTTTTTTTTTATTTTGGGGAATTCTAGACTTTCTCAAAGTCTGTTGGTACATCAATGAATGCGGGGAAGAGGGTGTAGTAGTCAGGTTCCAACATACTTAAGAAGACATCCACATCACTTTGGTTAAGGTGGAAACAGGAAACTTGATTTATTGAAAAAAACTATTACATTTTATTCCTTTGTTACACAGGTTTAAAAATACTTAAAAATACCCCTTCCCTGGGCATTACAGTTAAATTTAATGACATGATGAATGGGCTCTGAGCAAATGCACAATACGTCATTTGATAGTATATTTCCAAGGGTTTTATGTATTAGAATCTCTTCCATAGTTTTTTTCTTTTCTTCCTTTTAATCAACATCTATTCAAGTCATATATATTAGGGCAAAAAAATAAAATTACACAAAAAGAATTTCTGCAAATATAAGAAGTAATTTTATTGCCATATACCGTAACTAAAGTGGTCTTGGGAGGGGGGAGTAGGAGATATGGGACAAGTTTAGACTCCATTACAAATTACAATAGTTTGAAGGCATCAACAGGAAGAGAAAAAAATAAAAATTACAAAGAAATTAAAAGGACAAAACTCCTTTGATGAGAAATCACAGAATCACATGACCTAGGTAAAAATCACATGGTATGAACGCAACCATTCTCTATGGCTTTTCTCTCTTGAGGAGATGAATTTGCAAGCTTTTGGTTCTATGCTACCTCTTGGAATATGACTGCTGACCAGTCCAGGAGCTAGACTTTTCTTTGGCATGAACATCTATTTTTGCTTTATTGGAGGGGATTTGTGTGCCGCCCTTAAAGAATCTGCCATAATTTCCTAAGCTAGTACCATTTATCAAGTTGGGATGAGTAGATATGATGGGAGTCACCAAGGCAAAGCACCATAGCAGTCAGTATCCCAGCCTTCTGTGGCAAACTCAGCTACCACCCCAGTGGAACACCTTAGGAACCATTGGACTCTCTCCCTTAAAACTAACTCAAGTTTCCCTTTTCACAGATAGAAAGGGCATCATGTGTAGGTAACTTTTCACAGTAAATGATCCCCTTTCCTTCCTGACTCCTGGAGCCTACTTTCACCTACTCTTCCCAACTCAAACTTAGGCCCTACCCCACAAGGATGGATAAGTCATCTCCAAACTGACATGGAAGGGTGTGTTTCTACTACAGAGATCCAAGAAGAGGAATCTGCAGAAGAATGCATCTGTGGCTTTTGCAGATGGAAATTCAAATTACTTACATGGAAAGAAGGCTGTGTGAAAACAGGATTTCTGGCAGCCTTGCTAGGAATTATGAAGCTAATTGCACATTTCTCTGTCAAAGCTGTTTTTAAGGCAGCCCAGCTGAGACAGATCACATGATAACTGGACAGTTCCATCTTCATTTCAGTACAATGAACAAACATAAATTAGCACCACAAACATTCAGGAACTGAGTACAATCTAGGATAATTACAACCAGAGAACATGTATGAATGGTCTTCTCTTTTTTTCAAACCAAGTAAGAACACATAATACTTTCTACATGGGCATGATAAGCTATCAATAAGACACTAAGGGACAGGCAAAGAGGGAGGGTGGTGTGGGGATGAGTGCTTTCCACATACTGAATGGGTATGAAGGTGATATGAATTTATATTAAGGTCCAGGGCATGAGGCACATATAGGCAACTGCCAATGCACAGAAAGTAGGGAGAATGCATCATGGCTGGGCACCCCCAGTGTTGTATTAAGGAGTTCTTTAGATAGCACCACAAGAGAAGTGTTTAAAAAAAAAGCACCAATTTTCACTTATTTATAGAAAACAAGATTTCCCTGTCATATACATTCTCCCATCAAGATCTGCAGGAAGAGAAAGAAAATGTGTTTTTTTTTGGAAATAACTGCAAATCAATTTAAACTTGACTTTGAAGGGAAACATGCATAGAAAAGGCAGCACTGCATTTGGGTTCCTCTTTTATTGTTGTTTTTTTTTTTCCATTTAAAATGCTGAGTTGATGAAAATGTCTCACGGAACAGTGGCACCAACATGAATTTGTTCGTTTGTTTGTTTTTTTTTCCATGGGCAGCCCTCTACAGCATTAATTCTTGCTGACTTGTATATGTTTCCCTTCTGTGACAATTTCTCATTTGAGGGCTCCCATTGCTAATTAGTAATCAAGAGCAAGAATGGTATTCAAACAAGTTCTCCCTGTTTCTAGAGTTTCCCACTGGAATTGTGGTTTCATCTGCACATATGTTGAGAAGCCAGGAATACTTAACATTTATAATAATATACAATACAAATATTTACTTACAAACTTACAAAAATATAAGCACCTTTAGTACATGGCAAAGGTATACACAGAACGACATTTAGCAATTATCTTTGTGGGGGGATTTTTTTTAATAAATGGAAGCACTAACAATTACGGAAATGACCTTTACAAAATTTGCTTCAGAACATTTTTTGAAGGTCAAGGTGAATCGTAGATTTTCAAGTTTCTTTTGTTATTTCTAAAAACAAAACATGGTCCATAAACACTGATTGGTTGCAAGCTTGTTAAGAAAAGTCTTTGCCCCATTTTTTTTGACATGATATGTTAGAGTAGATGAAATGTGAAGTCCACAGAAAAACTGTAAAAAGAAGCATTTGTGGGATGTACAGTACTTGGCTTTTGATTGGTTGCCTGCCATGGATGGTTCATCTAGATCATGTGATTCGGTTCCTATTAAGGATAGGGGTTCTCTCTTTGTTTCATTCTTTCTCTTGTTTTTAGGTTCAACACAGTGAGTGCAGTGGCACAGTTGAATTTAGGTGGATTGGAAGGGAATGGGGTGGACTTAAAAAAAAGAGACCATTCGCTGTCCAGTATCAGAATGCGCATGTAACACGCAAAAAAAAAAAAACCACAACAAAAAATGGTGAAATGAGGTTACGAGGTTGCTCATTTGGAGACTAGTTTTGGGTGACTTAACCCATGAAGCAAGCTGGTCCCACTTCGAATCCAAATTTCTGTGAGGCTTCACCAAAGTCATTAAACATAATGTCCACGATAGGCACTTGTTCCACTTTGGGGGAGTTGACTTCAAGCACGGTCTTCTGGTAGCCTTTCTTTGTCTAAAATTATATGGATAAAGAAGGGAAAGAGGGAGAGAGGCAGAAAGATTGATTAAAAAGAAAAAAAGTCCCAATCTTTGGAATGTTGGGCAATCATCAAATATAGCCTGCTTCCAATGAAACGTATGTGGAGATAATATAACTAAATCACCTTACTGCAGTAATCTAAGATAGGACATAACATTAAGAACTGTCATACTAATGCAAATAGTTCACTCTTGTTGTTACCTATATCTGACTCTTTGTGATCCCATTTGACTTCTTGGAAAAGTCACTATGTTGATTTGCCATTTCCTTCTCCATCTCATTTTATAGAGGAGGTACTGAGACTAATAGGGTTAAAATCACTTGTTAACTACTTGTGTTTGCTGGATTTGAACTCACAAAGATGAGTCTTCCCATCTATTGCATTCTATCTATTGTACCACCTAGGTGTCCCTAGATGGTTTGCTAGCAATAGATGGAGTGCAACCTTGAGTCCGGAAGTAATTTGACCCCAGGAGACAAATTTTATGGTTGTCATCATTCAATTGTGATAGCAACTGGAAAAAATTAAGTGTGGCTACTTAGTTTCCTGGTGGTCTAGCAGTCTAAAATCCACTCACATATGGGAGCTATAGATATAGAAAAATCCAAGGAGCTAGAAGGGACCTCAGAGTTCAGCATCTTCATAGTCCAGGTATAGAAACAAAACTCAGCTAGAGGTAAAGTGACTTGTTCTAAGAAACCACGGTATTACTTGTGGGTTGAGACCTAGGTCTCCTGAATTCTAGTCAGTATAATGTTATTTATATTTAATGATAATAATAACCTACTTAACAATAGTTAACATTTATATAGTGCTTTGAAACTTTCACAGATTTTTTAAAAATATAAACTCATTTGGGCTTCACAATAACCTTGTGAGAGAAGTGCTATCATTATTATTACCCCCATTATACAGATCAGAAAACTGAAACTGAGAGGTGACTCCGTATATATGACATGGTAAGCACCAGAAGTGGGATTTGAATCCAGGTATTCTTGTTTTCATATCTAACATGCTATTTATTTTGCTTCTTTAAGTTAATAGAACTTGGCATGAATATTTTCTAAATCTTGAAACTTGATACTTGGGGTAAGTTTAGTAGACATAGTGGGTATAAAAAGAGGCTCATTTGGGAGGGATGTTGCAGAGGTGTGTCCTACATTGGGTTGAGATTAAACTAGATGATCTCTAGAAGTCCCTTCCAATTCCAAGAGTTGTAGTTTTAATATAAGCTTTGCTATGCAAAAATATATACTGGAACCCCCAGCCCCTTATCCTTTGGGTCTAGGACAGGAAAAGAGGAATTCACAGTGACTCTAATGTAGTCCCTTTACATCCCCAAGGATGGGTCAGAAGTTGACAAATATCTTCAATTTCATCTGAATTTATGGTCTGCGTGCCTATGATTACCAAAGTGCTTTGAGAGCACATATTTAAAGTTTGATAGAATCCTCAAGGGTTCAGACTGTTTTCCTGGGCTGGCTGGTCATCCCGTTATTTCAGAAACATAAATAACTATTATGGTAGCAGCAATGTTCCCCCTGGGGCATGCAAAACTGCACAAACAAGAGAATTTATGCGATACAGCTTTTCAGCCCATCATACCCTGTGATTTGTTTCTCTCCAAAGGACTGGGCACATCCCAGCAACTGTGCCCACCAGGGCAATAAGATCAGTGGTTAACACATTCAATAATGGCCCAGGAATTAGAACCTAAATTCCTTTGGTATTTGCTATTACAATACAAATCAATCCGAATCTCTTAGGCCACAGTGGGTGTTCTGGCCTGATGGGCATCCTGCGTTTCTTTGAGAACTCTCCTTGTGTAAGGAACTAGAGAAGGCAGGACAGAAAGACAGAATTCATCAACTTGATATGTAGTTGATCAGTCAGGGTCATTTGGCAATTTGTAATGGACTAAGGGGTATGATGAGGAGAGAGAGGCTAACAGCATCAGAAAACAAAGCTAATGAGGGTAGGAAGCTAGACTGTGTATTGCCTAAGTACAGGACTGGGAATTTAAAATGTTTTTCTTTTAAGTCTAGTCATTACTGGATATCCCTGAGTATTACATGATGGGACTCTTGTTCACAAATAAAGAAGAAAAAATCATTGCCTGTGATACTCAAGGGAGTTAAATGATTAGATAAAGTAAGAGACAGGAGTAAGATTTGAATGTAGAACCCTCTGACTTCCTACTTCTTTCTTTATCATGAGTCCATCCCCTCCCCCCTTCAGATCCAGTAAATACAGGTCAGAGAGGAAGGCTGGGTTAAGACTATAAATAGACTCAGGGTAAATCCTTCATAAGAAGTCCACTATACAAATTAAGTATGTTTGTGGACCTCTCTAGCCTATAAATAAATATCAAGAAGTGTACCCATGGTCTTATGCCAAATAGGGTCCTTTGAGACTCTTCTCAGAGACAAAGGTCCTCTTTGTCTGTTGGGCATAGTTATAACTAGCACATTTTAAAACCAGGGCAATTCAACTGATAGTATGAGGGTGAGGTGTAGGAAGGATCATAGAAAAGCTTCTATGGTGGAAAAGAAAACAGCATTATTTATTGGGGGGGGGTTCTCCTTTCTACTAATTGATCAATGATTTCTTAATTGTCTAATCTAATGCCTTTCCTTCATACTTCTTCCTACATCTCCAAATGGCATCAGAATTTCTCCCCAATACTCTTTTCTCTCTGGTATTTTGTGACCCTGCACTTTCCTTATCCTCTTCTGGCCATTCCTTCACAAAATCTTTTTCTGGATCTTCCAATAATTGGATGTTCCTCAAGATTCTAATCTGCACACTCTTTTTCTTTCCACAGTCTTTTTTAGTGATCTCTTTAGCCTTTAAAGATTCGATTATAATCTCTCTGCTCTTGATCCCCAAATCTATATGGCTATCCCTAGGTTCCCTCCTGTATTCCATTTCCAAATCACCAATGGCTCACATTTCAAGTTAGATAAACTCATAGACATCTTAAACTCAGTATTTCCAAAAATAAAACCATTTCTACAGCTTTGGTCAGTTACTAGTTGGGTCATCCTGGTCAAGTAATTAACCTTTTGTAGCTTCTGTCTCCCAATCTATAAAATGAACACAATAATAGCAATGAGATAATATGTGAAAGAGCTTTGAAAAAATTTAAAGTTCTCTGGTACATGTGGAATATTATTGTTATTATTCCTTAGCTCTTTGTTTTCAGTCATCTAACATATCCAATAAATTTCGAACTCTTAAGATTTCTCTCTCCATATCTCTATGTCCTCTTCTCTCTACTCACATAGCTACCATCTTAGCTAGACCCCTCAATATTACAGCATGAATCTCTCCCTCTTTTTTTAGGTTTTTGCAAAGCAAATGGGGTTAAGTGGCTTGGCCAAGGCCACACAGCTAGGTAATTATTAAGCATCTGAAACCGGATTTGAATCCAGGTACTGCTGACTCCAGGGCCAGTGCTTTATCCACTACGCCACCTAGCCGCCCCTAGCAAGAATCTCTTAATTGGCTTTCTTCTCTATAGTCTCTTTCTAATTTATTCTTCATATAGTTACCAATGCATTTTTCTTGTTTGTTTTTGTTGTTGTTGTTGTTGTTGTCGTTTTTGGTAAGGCAAGGGGCTAAATGACTTACTTAAGGTCATCTAGCTAGGTAATTAATGTCTGAGGTCACATTTGAATTCAGGTTCTGTCCTCCTGACTCCAGAGCAGGTGCTCTATCCAGTGCTATCAAGGCAATTTTCTTAAAGTGTGTCCCCTCTCCTCAGACTGAATAAATGCCAGTAGTGTTGTAATACCTCTCAGATCAAATATTAATTCATTTTGGCATTTAAAGCTCTTCACAATCTGGCCTCTTTTTATCTTTCCATGCATTTTATTTATTCTTCTCTTTAACTCACTCTGTGGTCTAGCCCTATTAGCTTCCTTAGTATTTTCCACCAATAATGTTTCACCATCCACCTTCATGTCTTTGCACTGACTGAGCCCCATGTCCAGGATGATCTTCCTCCTTTCATCCATCTCATATAATCTCTGCTTAAGCATCACTTTCTTCAGGTTTCAGCTGTTCCCCCCAGTTCAGTTCAGTCTACTTCCTATATACAATTTGAACTGACCTATACACTTTGTCTCTCCCATTAAACTGTGAAACCCTTGAGGTCCAGGATTAATTTATTTTTCTTTCTTTCTTTCCTTCTTTCTTTCTTTCTTTCTTTCTTTCTTTCTTTCTTTCTTTCTTTCTTTCTTTCTCTCTCTCTCTCTCTTTCTTTCTTTTTCCTTCCTTCCTTCCTTCCTTCCTTCCTTCCTTCCTTCCTTCCTTCCTTCCTTCCTTCCTTATTCTTGGATCACCATAATTTAGCATATAACCTAACATTTGACACGTGATTAATAAATACTTGTTGATTTATTTGTTCCTTTAAAACTAGTCTTGCTAGCTAGAGTGCAAGTACTGTAAGTGCCTGATAAATTTGGATACCCTCAGACAGCTCTAGGTAGTCTTTCCCTAGTTACAGGTCTGACATGGGCATGAACCTGGTTAGAATGACAGGAGAGAGAGCTGCAAATTTATCAAGTATCTGTTGGACATTTGGAGCTGAAAGGCTAACCAATGTTCTTCTGCTAAACTGTCTTCTCTAACATGTTGTAATTGTTAGAGAGAAAAAAAAGTTAGCTACATGAGTAGGAGATAAAATTCTAGGTCTGGAATCATGAAGACCTGAGTTCAAATCCTGACTCCTACACTTATTTGTGTGACTTTGGACAAATCATTTCATTTCTTTCAAACTCAGATTACTCATCTGTAAAACAGGGATAACAGCAACATGTATATCATAGGACTATTATGAGATTCAAATAAGATAACATGTAAAGAGATTTGCAAATCGGGGTATAATATAAATAACAACAACAACAATAATAATAATAGCTGTCATTTATATAGTGTTCTAAGGTTGGCAAAGTATTGTACATATATAATCTCATTTGATCCTGGTAGGTGCTATTCTTCCAGATCTGCAGATGATGAAACTGAGAGATAGGCCAAGTGACATGCCCTGGGTCACACAGCGAATATCTGAGTCAGGATTTGAACTTTGGTTTCCCTGACTCCAAAACCAGTATTCTTACTCATTGGGCCACCTAACTTCCTAAATGCTAGCTATTATTATTATTATTATTATTATTGTAAGTACAAATCTCCCCTTTGCTCTGCAGTTTTTGTCCTGGGAAAGCTTGGGAGTCTTAAACCCTGGTTCTAGACCTTTTTCTCTAGCTAAGTCACTTTGTTAATTTCCTCAGTTCCCCGTTTAGAATATCAGGGAGATTCTTTTCAAACCAAATATTTTTTAACATTATTAAGTGTAACTATTTTGTTTCTTTTTAACATCTCGGCCAGTTAGTCCATATCCCAGGTTAGATTCAAGAGCCTCTGACTCCCACTGCAGAAACAAAAGGGATTGAGTTTCTGGGCTCAGGGGCCTTGAAAAATCAATGATCTTATGCAGTGTTCAGAATTTGAGGAAGAGGGAAGAATGTTCTTATCTCTTTAAACAATGAGAAAAGAATTAAGGACAATAATTAAATTTCCCCCTTTTGCCCAGATTGCATTCATTGTCTCCTCAAATTGAATGAAGGGCTCACATTTACCCGGGGCCAGCCTGAAGCTCACAGTTTTTAGGTACTTCTAGTTGGAGCTGAAATAGTTTTCATATCCTATGACAGAAAGAGCAAGATCTTCTTACCCTCTCTCTTGCACTAACTCTGACATATCCATATTTAGTTATTCCTTTTGGCTAACATAGTCTCTAGAATACCTCCATTCCATATGTGCCTCCATTGCACAAGTATTATCTTGCAAATGATGAATTAAACCATAGCACCTATCCACATCAGCTAGTAAGACAAACTTATTAGGTTATTTAAAATAGGACCCAGGGTGATAAAGTTTAGGTACATTTTGATTCAGTGATGCAGGAAGGAAAGGTCCATCCCTTATCCTTCAGTCAAAACTTCCTAACTTTGTACATAAACCTGAGTTTCAATTCTGATCTCCTCTCTCTCATGGGAATGTACCACCCTACAGATATGAAGTTATGGTCCCTAAGTTACCTTTAGTAGGACTTGGAGATGTTTTCTCAACAGCTAGGTTGGATTGAGCACCCTAAACCCTGCTCCCTTTGTAACTAAAGATATATATGTGTGTGTATATTATATTATACATATAATACACACACACAAATATATATATATGCAACCTGTCTTTAGTATATACATTTATATATATATATATATATATATACATATATATGAATATATGAGAAGCAGTGTTGCAAAGTGGATGGAGAACTGACCTTGAAACCAGGAAGGTCTAGGTCTAAATTCTACCTCTGACACATACTAGCTGCAGAAATTTGGACAAGTTCCTGGATCTCTCAGTGATCTAGATCAGTGGTGTCAGACTTAAATAGAAACAGGGCCACTAAACCAAATATAAGGATCCTTTTGTCCTATAAATTGTCTTGTAAAGTCATATATTGACATCATTTATGTTCTATTGCATTTTTATTTATTATATATTTGCTAATTTGATTTTAATCTAATTTGGGCTGTGTTTGACACCTCTGCTCTAGGCAATTTCTAAGATTATAATTGGAGAGAAGATGCTGACTTGCATTAATAAAAGGAGATTCCTTACCCAGGAGTTCTTTCCCCCCCAAAAAGCAGTGCAGTCTATATCTAATCCTATAAAGCTAAAGGTTCATTAGGTGGGTCAAATCCTTGACCTTGATCATGGTGCCAATGAGATACTTACTGCACAACCATCCATGAGAGCTCGGATGTAAGGGCTGTTGTCATAGGACATCTCTTCATCATTGGAGCCCAAGAAGCGAATGGCTTTGTCATAGCTGCCTGTGGTGGCATCTTGCCAGGCGACTGACTGGTAACAGTTGTAAGTGATGTTCTGACGTGCTGAGGCACTGAGGAGTCTGAGGAAGGTCATTTGTACCACTCCAACTGGATTCCCCTCTGAGTCCACATAGGAGAGCTAAAGGGTATTGGAGACAAGTAGGACAGGAAAAACTAGGCAGTGACATAACAATAATAAATACCCCATAAAATTCTGGCACTTAAATATAATACTTTATGCTTTACACATTGTAGCCCCATTTTTTCTATCATTTGAAATACAATGTAAAATCAGAATTATATAGTTTTGAACCACATGAACATACTTGTAGATTATCTTTTTTTTTTAATGGAAATAAAACCTTAGGAATTCACAGGTTCAAAAGGAACTCTCATTTTTTTTTCATGGGAAGCATCATGCTCTATACTTGCCCCACAGTGACATCTAATTTCCTTTTTTATTAGATGGTAGCTGCAAAGGGCAAGGACCCTGTCTTTATTTAAATTTTGTATCTCAATCAGTGTTGAATACAGTGCTCTGCACAGATTAAGAATTTATAAATTTTAAGGAACATTGTCCAATTAATGAATAAATTCTCAATGGCCAAAGTCTGAATATCCAAAATTTGAGGTTCAGTTTAAGTCTCACTTATACTACTAAGCCTTCTTGACCACCTCATCCCTCTATCATCTCTATTTTATTTGAATTTCTAAGTATTGATTTTCTGTAATTTGGCTATCTTGCCTTGGTTTTAGACTGTTTTGTGTTTGTGATTCTCATTTCTCGAATGAGATAATAAGATTTCAGAGGCACAGACTATCTTACATTTCCTTTATCTTTTCTAGGGGATCATATTTGTACTTCTGTACCTTTCATAGTCCCTAGCACAGGAATCTTGTAAATAATAATAATAATAATAATAATAATAATAATAATAATAATAATAATAATAATAATATTTTCCTTTAAATTAAGGATTATACTAATTGTCTTTGGATAATAAAAGTAACAGGCAATTCTGAATCTGTGACTTAAAGTAATCAGACTGAGGACCTTGCAGAACAAGTCTGTCACATACACAAGACCTACACCTTCAGTAGGGAGTCAACAGGTTTTTGCAAAAAAAGTCTTCAGATAAATAACAGATTTGGTGAAATGCTCCAAAATGAGCATGTTGCTTTGTTAAGGATGTCATATAACATTCAGAAGGTTGCATATCAATGTTGAAGGATGGGAGAGAGAGTAGGGAATATGGAATACTAGGAGCTTAGAGTTTGGTTATGGGATCATCATCAATATTGTCAGTTCTCCAACTCACACCAAAGGGAAGGAAACAACAGAAAGAATATCTCTGAATAATGGTGAATATCAAAGGTATGCTTATCAGGCTGTGGATTACACTGTGGATTTTCCTGTGTTTTGGAAATAGATTAATCCTAATTGGGTCATTCTTAGAATCATAGCAAAGTGAATTTGCATTCCTTAAGACCATTGTAACAGCAAAATTAGAAAGATTTCCAGAAGAGTGAATTTAACCTGAGTTTTCATATTTTTTCAACAAATTTCAAGATCATAAAATTGATAAGTAAAATTGATCATCAAGAACCCTTTGCCAAATAAGACAAGAATTGTTTCATCTGTGCCACTGGAAAATGAAGAAACCCAAACTCAATTTAAAACATGAGAAGATGCTCTGTCTCAATATATCTCTGCCAACAGAGCTTGAATTCTGGAGCCCTCTCTGAAGGGTCGCATGTGGGCCTTGTTCCCTTTAAAACATTCTGGGGAAACTGCTAGGGAAGTCAAAGGATTCAGACATCTGGAGATCTCAGTATCATTTGAATATACATAGGTTCTCAAGTGCAAACTTTCTAACCCTGTTTGTATCAAGGAAAAATATCTCCAATAGGCAGACTCCAGCCTAGCATTTCATTCTTCATATGGGTGCATATTTTCTTCTATGGCTACACATTTGGTATTGAAAAGAAGCTGGTTTACTAAATGTCTTAGAAGAAATAATCCCAGAACCTTAAGAGACAAAAAATCCTCTCTAAGTTTTCCCTAAAGAGTCATGGAACAATGATCAGGGGTGACACCATCTTCCTTGACTCTAATAGCAGTAGATAACTGAAATAACTTTTTTAATGTTAGGTGTCATTGAAATAGCTTATCAATCAAAGACTACTGAGTGATGTCTCCTATGTTTGCGGCACCATTCAGACACTGGAGAAGGGAATACCTGGAAATATAAGATACGTAAGGAATATAGATAGGTAAGCATAAACATATATGAAGAGATATCATGAAACAAAGCAATTGGTCAGTATGTCAAGAACTTGTGATTTCATGAGTGAAGAAATTTCTACCACTCATACTGTTGACAATTTATCAATATAATTTTGTATTTAAGCCTCAATTATCTGTGAGACAGAACCATTTATAGCATCATAGATACAAAGCTTGATGGTGACTTGGAGACCATCTGGCCAAACTCCCCCATTTCACAGATGAGGAAGCAGAGACCCATGAAAGTTAAGTGGCACAAAGGTCACAAAGTTAGCAAGTGTTAGGGGTAGAATTTGATCTCAATTTTCTTTAATTTCAGACTTGAGGTTTTTCTATCATATCACAATGTCCACAGGAAGGAGAGATTTGTTCTGTCTGGAAGTTTTCATGGTGGAGGTAGAAACTGAACTGAATTGGGTAGAGTTCAGTATACGTTTTTAAGAACTGGGCAAGTTACATATATGTAATTCATGGTTATACTTGTAGTTCTCTAATTGGATTGAAATCCTAAAATAGGGTGAAAAGTAACCAAAAGTAGACTGTGATTCTGTTGCTTGAATCTTAATTCCTAGGGAAACCCTTGAGTCCTGATGAGTTCAGAATACAGGTATATGAACAGTTCTAGAGTGGGAATCTCCTCCTGAGCAAATGTCAGTGAGGTTTGGCTCTAATAAAAAGGTCCCTAAATTGCTTGGCATTAAAACCAAAGGGCAGGCTCACAGAGAATCTAGTTATGGGTACATACAATTTACTGGAAAACTCCTTTAAAAATATCTTAGGTCAAACTATTGAAACCAATGCTGATTCTCAGAATGTGAGAACTAGAAGGGACCTCAAAGACCAGGTAATTTAGTATTCTCTCTGTGCATCCAGATTTTGTTTGAAGACTTCCATTGAGAGGGAAACTATGATATTATAATCTATTACTGGAGATCCCTAATTGTCAGGAAATTATTATTTACATTAAATCTAAATTTGCTATTTTTGTAACTTCCATCCACTGCTCCTCCTCCACACTCAAGTGGAATGAAATTAATCCATCAATATGATGACTTTTGAAGACAATTATCATTTTTCTTCAGTCTTCTCATCTTCAGGTATTAATTGTTCCCCATATAGTGAGAACTTGAAACCCTTGATCATTTTTTGCTGACCCTCCTCTGGAGAGGATTATATTTATACTTCTGTGCCTTTCATAGTCCCTAGCATAGGAATCATGTAATTGATGACAATAATAATAATAATAATAATAATAATAATATTTTCCTTTAAATTGAGAATTATGCTAGTTGTCTTTGGATAATAAAAGTACCAGGCAACTCTGAAACAAAAATTTTGTTTGGTTGGGTTTTTTTTTTTTGTAAGGCAATGGAGGTAAGTGATTTGTCCAGGGTCAAATAGCTTAGTAAGGTCAAATTTGAACTCAGATCCTCCTGACTCCAGAGCCATTGCTCTACTCGCTGTACCACCTGGGTGCCCCCTCCCCCATTCTTTAAATTATTAATGCTCAAAATCTGATTATCACATCTGAATATAATGGTCAAATTGTGATATGATCAAGGCAAAGTACAACAAGGGTAAAACATTCCTAGTTCCTCTCCATGAAAATGTCTGAGGACTGAAGTTGATCTGAAAAAAAAAATGGGAATTTTAGTAAGCTAAAAACTCAATATGAGTCTACAATGAGGTATGGCAGACAAAAAAGTTAATGGGATCTTAGACTATATTAAGAAAAGTTATAGTTTCCCAGAAATAGGAAGGCATCTAATCTGTCTTTCCTCCACTAAACAAGAACTTGATGTTAAAAAATGATGGGCCAAATATAGTGGGGGGAAAATTAAAGCAAACTATGGAGTTTGGGGTTGAAAAACTTGAGATCAAATCCTGGGTTGTAACTTTTGGCAATTTATTTCAACTATCTGAGCCACAATTTATTCATCTATAAAATGAAGGATAAATATAATAATCTCTAAGATCCTTAAAAGTCTAATATGGGGTGATTTTGTTTCAGACTACAAAACATACAAACATTTAATTATTCATTTTAATGCTATTATACTTTTTGAAGATGTGAGTTATCTTTTATTCAATTTTATGGCATTTCTCCAACTTAAAATCACTCAATTTTTAAAAATCAAGATTATAACTAATTTTTTTCTTTCAATGAGATTTTTTTGGGGGTAGGGTGAGATTTAAGGGAAAATTTGGTGATCCTGTAGACAGACTTGGTAAGGGTTTGCACATTCATTGCTAAGGATAATTTCCTTAGACAGCAACATTTCTGTTTCTTTCCTTAATTAAAAAACAAAGCAAGTGTTCAGTGGTTTCAGAGTTCCCCGGCTGACTTGATGGCCCAAAATGGGTCTAGACAAATCAAGTTCAAGGAATATATAAGTAAAAGAATGGTATACAAACCAGATATCAGGATGCAGCTGGGTGGTCCTTCTGAGAGGGAAATATGACTGACTATGAGAAAGAATGCATGCCAGAGGGAAGAGATCAGAGGAAAATCACTAGGGCACAGAAGGATCTGAAACAAGAAGCTGCTTCTTTAGGGGCAGCCTGCCAACAGGATGGAATTTTCATGAGATATCACCTTCTTTTCTAGGTTGCAGCTCTGTGGGGGAAGACCACCACAGTTCACTGGAATGAGGCCTTTTCCCCAGATGGAGGAACAGAAGTCCCCAGGCAATTTTAGTTCCACCTATTATGTCTGTGATAGCAAAGATAAACTGCAACATCCTACAAGGAGTGGTTCTCATTGAATACTTAGGCATCTGCAGATGCTGAGGATGGGGTTGGAGGAATAATGATTTGGAAGCAACAATAAGAGAAGCAGGTATTTTTCTTTGAATTTTGAGCAATAGGTCAAACAAAAGGTTCAAGAAAGTTTTGTGATAATCGAGAAATGAATAGCCTACCCTCTTCTCCTTTAATGGAGCTTTGTAAGGAGGGGGCTCTGATGGACAAAATTCTTCTACAATCTGTGGGAACTTGGATGATGGGGGAACTTTCCCATAGAACACTACCCTCACTCTTCCATCCATCTCACTGTGCCCTCATTTGCATCTCACCTGGGACAAATGCCATCCTCTCAAGCAACTACTCTTTATTGAATGAAAATTCATTTCCAGATCCTTCTGTGTTTTGGTGGCTGTTTTCAGAGGAGGTGCAAAAGGAGAGAAAAATCAGAAACAAAGTAAAAGAGAATGAAGATGGGACAAATCTGCAGTGCAAAGGCACAAAAATAAAATAACAAGAAGTCTCTCAAATTTTGGCAAAGGAGAAAACAAATCCTGAAAGTGATGGGCAATAAATTGACATGGTTGGGATTTTGTTTATTTGTTTTGTTTTGGACAGGGGGAGCAAGAAACAGAGTATGAGATATTAATAATTAGCCAATGAGGTGCTTGGAGGTTAAGCAATGAGAAACAACTCATCAAGAGTTGATAGATTAAAATGCTGGCTCATAACCAAGGATCTTGCAAATACTCAGCAAGGGGTGGTGGAATGTAGGGTGGAGAACAGCATACTTTTTCTGCAGAGCTATGTTGGGAGGATCAGTTGTGTGCACACCCAGGTGGAAAAGAATGGGTGCCAGGGTATGGGTAACTATGGTATCTTTTGGGGGTAAAATTTGCCAATCTCCATAGCTTGGATTCCTGGGTAAGAAACCAGTTCCTTAAAGTGGTTCTGAGGGTGGAATGGCAAATTCTGAGGAAGAGACCAGAAGAGGGAAGGTTTAGGCTGAAAACACTATTTCTTGACCTTTCAAGAGAAAGGAATAGATTCCAGAATGTTTATTGGCTTCTACATTGACAATGGGAGCCAAGGAGGGTGAAAGAACCATTGAATGGCAGTGGCTAGGATTTCATGGCATTCTGCCATGCAGATGGAAGGGACGTGATCATCAGAACCTTGAAGGGAGACCTAGATCAAAATATACAAAGAGAGAAAGTCTCTACCAGGTCTACACTGTTCAGAAGATGGTCTATATTTGTCCAGATTAGGTGAGGTTTTTTTCCTTTATTTCTCCCAACCAATTAAAATTCACTTACTAGAGCCCATGTTTCTTACATATTTCTGAAATCACATCTAAGACCATAACATATACAGTAATTTAGTCTACTTATATAAAGCAAAGAGATAAGTCCAGTTTTGGCCATTACTGTTGAAAGCCTCAGTGTCATAGAGAGTTCCTTGAACAATAAAGGCATTTGGGCTTAGAAATAGGCTGGGAAGATGAGAAGAGTTTCATCAGGAAGAGTCATAACACTGCAGGAGGTCTAGAATGAATTTCATTCTGTTCATAAACCAACAATGGACAGAATGAAATCCTCCCACAAAATATTTGCATTTGATGTACAGGCTGCTAGAGAGCCCCTCTACTTTGGCAGATGCTGAGTCTCGTTCCTGAACAGTGCCCACTCCCAACTGCTGCTCTGGACTCACTGAGCTTTGATGAATCTAAATTTAAAAGCTGACTCCCACTCCCAATCCAGAATTAGCTTTAGACTGGTGTGGCTTGGGTGGGAATGGGGTATGTGTGAGTGTGGGGGTGAGCATTGGAGAAAGAGAAGGAGGAATATGGCATCTTTTCTCAGAATTCCACCTAAATGTGAACACATTTGGCCAAACCTATAACGGCAAGTGCCCAGTATGTTATTAGTCCAACATGCAGAGTGCCGTGAGTTTGGCCATGTCCAAAGCAGGCATGGGCCAAGAGGGCCCTGCCAAGGTTAGCCACTTACCATAGAACCTCGCTTGTACTGACTATACCAGGTAGAAGGTTGCTCTTTGGGCCAACGGGCCATTTTACTCTGTAAAATATGAGATGGGGTGGGGTTTAAAGCCAAAACTGAAAAGAGGCGAGGGCCTTCCTTACCAGTTTACCACGCTTGAATTCACTGAACCAGGAGCCTGGGTTTTCCTTGGGCCAGGAAGTAATTCTGGCCTAAACACATAGCAAGGGAGATGGAAAGGGAGAGAAACAGAGAATACAAGAGTTAATTCTCCTGCCTCAGTGAAAATTTGTCCAACTTTCTTTAAATCAATATATTCAAAGTTTCTTTCCATCAAATAATATCCTTTAAGACTGTATTAGATTTGTTACTCACACCTCTTTAGTGTCCTCAATACTCCCTGCTTCTCTTATTGGACAGAAGGAGAGAGGAACAAAGAATCTCCCCCCCCCAAAAAAAAGCGTCCATTTGAAGAGGGCTTACAGACAAGTCAAGTCTTCATTTCTTACCTGCTGCATGTCTTGGACTGGACAACATTCTTAACCCACTTTTGTACCCCACCCGCTAATATTTTCAGTGTTCTTTTATGTATTGTATTCCTGAATTAGATTGAAAGCTTTCTGAGGATAGGGTCTGTCTTTCTTTTTTCCTTTATTTATTTCCCAGCAGTTAGCATAGTAGCCAATACACAGTATATATTTAATAAATGTTTATTGAACATTTCCACAAAGTCTACCTTATATATTATCCCCTTACTGAGAGAATTATTTCAGAGACAGCCAAAAGTCTCTCTACCTCTGCATTATGATGTCTACAACCTTCAAACTCTATAACTGTTCTATCTTAATTCTAGACAGAACTTAGATGAAGACACAATCTTAAATGACAATACCACTAAGAGGGAAATATATTAGCTCATTAAAAATCATTAATAATATGCCATTTATTAAGAGTAGCTTCAAGCAGAGAAGACTAGAATCCAGAAGAAACCACCTATCTCTCTAGTTTTTTTCTTTCTTTTTCTTTTTCTTTTTCTCTTTCTTTCTTTCTTTCTTTCTTTCTTTCTTTCTTTCTTGCTTGCTTTCTTGCTTGCTTTCTTGCTTTCCTTTCTTTCCCTCTCTCCTTTCCTTCCTTCCTATCTATCTATCTATCTATCTATCTATCTATCTATCTTATTTGATTCTCACAACAATCCCGTAGGGTAGATATTATTCTTATCCCTATTTTTAGGCTTGTCCCAGGGCTGCACAACAAATGTCTGAGGTAGAATTTGAACTCCGGTCTTTTTTAATTCAAGTCTAGTGCTCTTACCTATTATGGATTAAATTCAGCTTGCTTTTTTAAAAGTATACAATATATCCAATGTGCAGTTTTCAAAGCTATCCTACTATTTATGATTCCTACTGATCTTTCTTTTGTTCTCTTCTCAATTTTGGGAACTCCATACCTGTCCCTATCTCCCTCTTCCCCTGCTCTTATTTAAAAAAAAGAATAAACTTTTTAACACATAAATATAGGAAAGCAAATTCCCATACTGGTCATGTCCAAAAAACACATGCCTCATTATACATCTTGAGTCCTTCATCTCTCTTGCAAGAGGTAGATATCATGCTTCATCATTAATCTTCTGGAATTATGGCTGGTCATTTCATTGATCAAAGCTCTTAAGTCTTTCAATTTTTTATTGACATTTTCATCATTATTGTAAAAAATTGTTCTTTTGGTTTTCCAACTCATTTCCAAAATAATTTAGTGGGAGAAAAGATTGTGGATTGGGAGGACAACTTGGATCTAAATCTTATTCGCTCATGCTAGAACTTATTTCTTAATAGTGAAGCTATTAAGGATGTAGCTTTGTATTTATAAGGGTATGTATATACATGATGTGGACATAAAATATATATATATTTATATGTATCTATATTTTATATATATGTATATCTACACTTTATATATATAAATCTACATATTTACATTTCATATATACAAATGCATATACAGTATTTGAATATAATATATAGCCATGTATATACATGTATACACAGACATATGTATTCACACACATATAAACAATATGTGTACATGTATAGCTACATATCTATACCTATAAATCTTTATTAAATCTAAATATATGTATATATTATACAATATTATATATGTATGTATATTATACAATACACAAATATATATGTATATATGTACATGTAAATGCCAAAGTGACCCTCCAAACTATGAAGTAATGAATATGATTTTTTTTTAAGGACTATGAAAACCAATTTCATTGTAGGTACAATAGAGGACTGGTCAAGAATTGTGGAGGTTTGGGTTTAAGTTCCAGCTTAAGTAAATAAATCCTTTCTCTGAATCTCAGTTCCCTTATCTCTCTTATGGGAGGGTTCAAAGAGATCATCTCTAAGTTCTCTACTGACTTTGGGGTGCTCTGCTCTAGAAAGGTCCAACAGTGATCCATTGCCCAGTTTTCATTCAAGAACTATCAGAAATGCATCCCAGCTCTGATGTCTTCCTAGTATTTACTAGTGAGGACCCACTGAAGAATTCTGCAACATTTTTAAGGTTTTTCTTTTCCCTTCCATATTGACCCCATCGACTGAACTACTATCATAGTGCTATGTTTACATGGCTGAACTTGCCATTGAGAATATTAGATTTAACTGTAGTACACATTTTGTTCTATTAATGAAGAGATATTTCCAAATCCACTGTAACAGTCTTAACTGACTGATTAAGAAATATTGACATTTTCCTTTATCCCAGTCTCTTGATGTCAGGCTACCTCTGATGCAAGATTTTTGTGGAAAATGAAAGATTAGAGAAGTGTCAGCAAACACATTTGTTTTTCATTATCTCACTGGGACAGAAATTAGTCAACCATGCAATTAAGAACAAAAATTACCTGCCTATAAAATAGTTAGCTGTCTGCTCTCCCCCAGCAGGAGGTATGTATACAGTCATAAAAAAATGAAATCTATATATTTTTGCCAAAATAAATCTTTATGGTTCTGAATACTACCAAATTTGTATATTTACAAAACTGGAATAAATCAAGAACAATTACTGTTATTAAGTATGGTAAATACCTTATTATAACCCAAGGAAAAATAACCATATTTAGAATAATCAATAATTCTCTGAAGTCAGTAGGCAGTTCTCAAATCCTTTTCATTTCTATGATGAAGCAATCAAAGTTTCATCAAAATTAATCCTTTCTATATGGGACAAACCAAAATAAAATGCAGATTTAAGCATAAAAAGAAAACACTTACTAGGCCTCTATATCAGTGTCCAGATATTTGAGGGACTATCACAGAGCAGAGGTATGAGTTATTCTCTGTAGTTTCCCAATGGAAGAAAAAGAAACATTTGGTGGAAGATGCCAAGAGGTATATTTATGCTCAACATAAAGAAAAGCCTCCCAACAATTAAAGTTGTTCATCAATGGAATAGGTTGCTTGGAGGTCTCTAAGCTAAATCTGTGTGACTAATTATTGAGACTGTTTAGTTATAAGGTAAATTAAATGGCTTTGGCGGTCCTTTGTAACTGAGTTTTTGTGCTCCTGTCAAGAATTTAATGGAATTGGCTAGTAATTTTTCTTGCTTTTATATTTCTATACTGACTTCAACAAACCATTCACAGATGAGGATTGGGGTGCTTCTCTATGCCAAGATTGTCAAAAATGAGTGCATGCTAAAAATGAAAGTGAGTCGTGAGGGACAGCAGTGTACTCTAACACCAGCAGCAGCCTTTGCATTTCTTCTCAAAATTGTCAAACTTAAAAAAAGATGAACTATAAAAGAAATATACTCATATTTTCACACACATTTCACTTCAAAATTGTGAAACCTAAAAAAAGATGAACTATAAGAGAAATGTTGATATATTTACACACACACACACACACACCCTAATATATTAAGAACCTAAATTCCAATCCAGTAGATCAGAGAGACTTTAAAAAAATGAGATCCCAATGGTTACACAGAGAATGGAACTAACATAAAATGAATCAGAATCCAATTGACTCTAGCATCTAACCAAATAGAATTTTTTTTCTGTCATTGAACTTGTAGGAGAAAGATACAATTCATGAAAAATCAAATGGATTATTAAAGTCCAAACAGGAGCTTCCTGTAGATGTCCCTGTGGTTATTTACCACTCACTTGAATCTTCCATACCTTCTATTTAAAAATCTACATATCTTGCTTGGAACAGCAATGATTGCCAAAGTCTTACAAAATCCTTCAATAAATATGCAGTGTTATAACTAAGATAGGAGAAGGAACTCAGGAATTTTCAGGAATATTTTCAGAAATTGTTGAGCATAAAAAGATGATCCTACTTAAGCCTTAATTAGCCAGAAAACCCAATTCATTGGTATATTTCTTTGCCTAAAATTTCCAGGCAATTGACGTTTCCTTCTCATTTCCTATGATTTTCTATTTTAAAATACCTTAAATCATACTTCTGGAAGTCAGTCCTCTTGATCTTGAAATGATCAGGAATAAATAGATCAATCACTGATTTTCATTTATAAACTGAGGCCATCCAGGTGAACTTACCAGATGCATAATATACACATTCAGAAAATTTTCAGAGGGAAATAAATCACACCAGCACTTACTCCTTCTGATTTCTTATCAGGGAAGATGCACGTTTCTCCACCTGCTGTAAAATTGCAGTAAACTTTGAAAGAATCCCTGGAACATCCTTGGTTAGGGTCAACCCAGTATTCACCTGGATTTCAGGGGGTGGGGGTGGAGAGAGGGAAATAGAGAGAGAGAGAGAGAGAGAGAGAGAGAGAGAGAGAGAGAGAGAGAGAGAGAGAAAGTGAGTCAGACAATGTTCAGGTAATTGGTTCTCAGAATATTTCCTCCACCTTAGATAATATTCAATTTCAGTTCAATACTTAAAATGCTTGGTTTTATAATTCAAGAACCTTTTTCTTTTATCCTACTAAATGCACAAAGAAAATCTATAGAGTAGTTCTGTGGACCCATCTGGACTCTTGATACACCTTGAGCAAGTTATAATGAACAAAGCATAGTGGACAATTAATGCAAAAGATGAATAATTTACTTTTATGGTTGGGTTCAAATTCCATTAAAATAATTTATTAAAAAATTTAAAGGGTAGTCTAAACTCAAGAGCATTAAAAATAAAAAATAAAAACCTAATAATCCCATTTGGATTCTTTAAACAGGAAATGAGATGCTGAAATGATTTACTTTTCTAATATAAGCACAGTAGTTGATTTCCTCATAGATTTAAAAAACCTAATAAGTTTATAAATTATGTTGAGTTGGGCATCTCTAGTTCCATGGCTCCCCTAATAACAATAACAGCTAATGTTTCCATAGTGCAGGTTTGCAAAGCACTTTACATTTATTATCTCCTTTAGCCTTCCCAATATATCTAGGAGGGAGGTACTATTATTATTTCCATTTCACCTGTGAGAAAACTGAGGCAGATAAAGATTAAGTAACTTCCCAGGATCATACTACTAGTTATATATTGGAGGAAAGAATTGAACTCAAATTTTCCTGATTCCAAGCACAGTACCCTCTTCTTTGTATCATGTAGCTACCCCTTCACCTACCATCAGGGAAATCAGGGTGGCAGAGTTGCAAGTCCTTGCAGGTACGAGCAGGATTGTGTTGAGTGCCTAAGGGATGCTTCATCTGCTCAATTTCCAGTTTCAAAGAGTTAAGTGAGCCAAAGATCTCTTCCATACCATCGGCATAATCCATGTAGTTCTCACCATTACCATCATCAAGGAACTGACTGGCATCAATATTCCTTCGAGTCCTAGAAGCCTGAATGGGCAATGGCTGAATGACTTCTCCTGGAGGACCCTGCATTATGGAAGAGGCAAAAGCAAAGTAAACAAATCCTACTGATTTAGAAACAACTTTGAGTACATGAGCACAGTTGGAAGAATGATGCCTATGTAAGAGCAGAAGATTTTTCCTTTGGAATGACACATAATTTCTTATCACTTCATATCTGCTGCCTTAGACTAATAGATATCCTGTTTCCCCATTCTCCATCACTAAGTTCTTTGCAATGAATCTTTTATTTAATTTAACAAATATCTATAGGCACCTACTAAGGGTAGGTGCCTACTAAGCTCAGTAGAGGGATTCTCCCAGTTATGAACCATCTCCTATGAGAAGTCTTTCTTGATCTTCCTCATTGTTACTCTCCCTCTCTAACTTTCCTTCAATTTATCACATGCATATATCTTTTTTTTTAGGTTTTTTCAAGGCAAATGGGGTTAAGTGGCTTGTCCAAGGCCACACAGCTAGGTAATTATTAAGTGTTTGAGACCGGATTTGAACCCAGGTACTCCTGACTCCAGGACCGGTGCTTTATCCACTATGCCTCCTAGCCGCCCCCACATATATCTTTTTACAAGTTGTATCCTAAGTAGAATTTAGGCTCCATGAGGACTTAGGTTAGATTTTTTTTGTTTTTGGTCTGTCTTTTTTAAGTTTTTGTATTCCCATGGCCTAAAATACCTGGTACACACTGTAAAGGATTTTTATATACATAGATACATATGTTTATATATACATAATATTTATATATATATAAATATAGATTCATATATATTTAAATATATATATGTATATATATATAAAACTATGTATATTTGTCAAGCTGGATAAATATATATGCTACAAAATCTCCTTTAAGAGCCCATTTTTCATCATATCAATTTGCTGCTGTTGGTGTTGTTCCTTTAACAATGACTCTCTAGAATAAGTCTAAATCTGCCACCTTCAATACATCCTAAGATCAGAGATTTGGAGCTAGAAGGGTCTCTCTCTCTCTCTCTCTCTCTCTCTCTCTCTCTCTCTATATATATATATATATATATATATATATATATATATATATATATATATATACATTTTGATATTCTCACAAGATCCTTGGCTCTAGTCCAGTCTATTCCCTCCTCACTCCCTTCCCAAGCACATTCCTGTCTTTTCCCTGACTTTCTTTTCTCACATATTTTATTATTCTAGAATGTCCTCTCTAGCCTTTTCCATAAATCCCACATCTTTATTCAATTCAAGGTTCTGCTCATCTTCCCCTTCCTCTAATTTCTACAGCTTGAAATACTCTTAAATTATATTTCCCTCTTCTAAATTTCTATAGTAATTTTATACTTGATCACACGCTACCTTGTATAGCCAATTGTTTTATGTATGTGTTTTGTCTCCCTAGCTGGGTTGTGAACAACTGGAGAACAAGGACTATTTACATTTTTCTATCACCCACAACTGTATAGGGGTAGGCACCCAGAGAATACCTAATCTAAACTTTTGAATCCAAGAAGAAAATTAATTTTCCAGATATTTATATACATAAGCATAAAACCAAGATTGGGAATAAGATTGAAGGAACACTATCTTTAACTCGAGGAAATTTTTCACCATTTCACTTGTTATACTACTTCTTAAACATAAAGGTCATCTCCTCCCAAAAGATTATATCTTATCTAGTTTTCTCCCTTGAGCTTTCCCTTTGATTTGGAATTTCCTAGGGGGCGGGGAAATGCAATGACTATAATGTTACTATGAGTTACTGAGAATTCCAACAATAACTTTTAAATCCTCAAAGAATACTTACAGGTGGACCAGGAGGCCCAGGATGGCCGGCCTCTCCTTTGGGACCTGTTGGACCCTGGAGAAAAAGAAAAAAAGTAAACACATGTGTAACCACTGGGGAGCATTAGCAACTGTGGAAAAAATGCAGTTTTTTCACATGAATATCTCTAATCTTTTCAGTAATCAAATGTTTGAAAGAAAGACTTCAGTGAAGTCTCAGCAAAAGTTGAGAATGGGCAGGGATAGGTCTATAAAAATAAACCGAAAAAAGAGAGGGATGGAAAGAGACTATAGACTTGTCCCACACATCCCTGATTCCAGAATGAATGTCTCGCATGCCTAAACCCTTGGATCTTGAAAGAACAAAATTTAGGGAAAACTAGCAAGTATTTTTTCACTTAGCAGAGAATTACATATAAATCTTAGAGTTAAGTAGGTTGAAAAGATTTGTTCATAGAGGTAAAATAATGAGAGATCCACAATGAGTTTTTGGGAAAATTTAGGGATCTTAGAAATATATATATCTCCCTTCAGCATGCAGGTTGAGTGTGGAATTAAGCCTATGCTCTATGCGAACTTGTGTTTGCCCTAAAGCATAGACTTTTTTCCTAAACTTCTAAGACAACATAATTTGTTCCCCTGACTAAAACTGAAAGACTGGTAGCAAGAATATTGACAAGTTGGAAAAAAATTCAAAACAGGTGATCATAATGGTGAAAAAGCTAGAAACGAAGTCAAAGGGAAGGGGGACAGAATTGAAAGAATTAAGAATTTTTAGCATACAGAAGAATATACTCAAGAAAGAGTGAATAGGGTATTTTAGAAAGTCTAGTAGTATTTCCAGATGTGAGGGGTTGCCCAGTCCTTCTCAGGGCTACTCATATACCTTTGGTGTCCACCTTCACCCAATACTTAGTGGTGGCTCCAAGAAGCTAAAGCATTAGCAGCAGTCACACACTGGTAACCAGATGGGCTAAACCAGGCTGATAGGCGCCAAATCCATCAGTGAATTAGAGGGTATCTACAGCAGGTATATGACTACTTTCCTCAGTGGAATGGGTGGATGAGAACAATTTTCTTCCAAGGGCCATGAAGGCTGTTGAAAGAAATACTATGGAACACTTAAGATCTTGATCAGGCATCAAAGATACTGAGGTCATCCAAAGTAAATTGGGCCAATGTCAGTCATCTTGACTTTTGTCTTATCACTGGACTTCAAATAAATCAGAAAAAGAAAGTGAGGCTGACAACTGCACAACTCTGCCTCACTTAAATCCAATTCACATGTAAGTCAAAAAATAACTTATGATGGCATTGATCCTCTTCAAAAATTAAGTAAAGCACATGACTTAAGAAGCACAAGAATGCTATCGTTCAGTATTAGGCTGTTACATGGAGATAGGATTAGACTTGCTTCTTGTTTCTTTTTTGGCCTCAGAGAGAAGTAGGAAAAATGGATTTTCATTAAGTAGAGATCATTTGTCAAGGATGTAATCAGAGGATTCTTAGGCAGATTGTTCTAAATGGTGTCTGAACTTCCTTTCAACTTTAAGATTTTGAGAAATCAAACTCATAGATTTCAATAAATGTAGAACTTACCGAAGAACCTTTAGCACCTTTGGGACCAGGAGGACCCTGGAAATAAAGAACAGGAAATTAGGATCATGGTAGTAACTTTTTCTAGACCATGTGTTTACTTCCCATCTAGATATAAATTTTTCAAGCAATTTTCTTTTTTATCTTTCACTTTTATATCACCAACATTTCCAAAATCTCCCATACTTGGCCAGGAACCCATTCCTCATAACAAAAAATGAAATGGATGGGGGGGGAAATAATTCAGCAGAACTAATTGTCATCATCTTAGTCAAATGGAATATATGTGATTCAATATAAGTTTTTAAAGGCCATTAAAATCAATAACCTTATATTTACCTTGTATTTTATATCCACTGCAAATTGGTTTATTTTTTTATTTGAATAATTTTAAAATGATTAACTGAGTGAATTAATATATTATTTGTGAAGGGAAAAGAAGGAGAGAAAATCAACTAAATATAGGAAGGGAAGGGTGAATAGAAGATGGCAAAATACCCTGCCAATCCTATGCCCAGCAATTCCTACAGGAATGGCAAAATACCCTGCAATTCCCATAGGAGGATAGGTAACCACTCTCCTGTAGGAAACAAAATTCTCACCATTAGAATTAGTAATGAGTTAACTATCAAAGGTCTGGGGTGGGGGGGGAGGTTGTCTCTAGAAGGACACTGGAAATGCACATAGGCTGCCTATAAGTGTCCTTTGATGCATTCTCCCAAGAGAATGAAGTCAATACTTAGTTGATCAAATTAGGTAATGAATATTCAGGAAAGGGAAACTCACTTATTGTCATAGAGGTTTGAGGAGATCATGACAGAGTCAAGAACTTGACGTTTTCCAGGGACAGCAATAGGGTGCTGCTGATCAGGCATGGGGTAGATATAGAATTAGGAAAAGTGGGTAAAAAGTGGAGTTTAATTCATTTTTATAGATTTGCCAAGGATTGACCCTGCAAAGCAGGCATTGTAATGGTTCCAAGAGTATAGAGGGGTATCTACAATGCCTATCAATACATTTAAATAACACTCTCCAGTGTCCACCGGCCTCATTTTACTCAGCAAAATTGCATAAGATCTTCTCTATCTCCTTATTTTCTGCACTTCAAATCCTGCTTTCAATGAAATTCTAACCAACAAAGTGATCACCCCAACTTTTCTTGTCCACTCACAGATACCAATCCTGGCTTCATCACTCAACCAGCCCATGGAAGACAAAGTTCATTGTTGTCTTCCACTTCCCTTCCTCATTTCACCCTTGATTTTGCTCTAGGAAATCTCTGAAACTTTGGAAGCAAAATGTATGAAATCACAATGAATACACCTTTCCAGATACTTACTGGTAAACCAGGAGGTCCAGGGGGACCAAGGGGACCAGAAGGACCAGTTATACCCTAAAAAGGAAAAGGAGATAAAGGGATATCAAAATCTAGTCTCTCCAAACAGGCAGGGCACATGAAAATGGGGTTCTGGTCTCCTTATATCTCCACTAACCATCACTTTCCCTTGTAAGCTTCTGAATGACTTATTCTTTATATTATATGCCAACCTGACTGGGTTATTGTGAAGTTCCAACAAGATAATGTGTTTGAAGCACTTGGCAAATGCTGAAGTGTTATATAAATGCCAATGAATATCACTCTTCTTATTATGACTATTGAGTGGCCAGTTCTCCCAACAGAGGCTCTCATTTGCTTCAAGATATCTATGTCTCTATTTTACAGGGGGCTATTTGTCATCTTCAGAATGTTTTATATACATCTTTCCTCTTGGATAATAAAAATCACTTTTACATTGAAGACTACTTTTTAGTTGGAAGACAGGCAGCTGCATGACATTAAAAGGAACCACCAGTGTTAAAACCAGGAGGATATGGTTTCAAGTATCAATTCTGTCCACTCTGTGTGACTCTAGGTGAGTCATTTAAGCCCTTAATGATCTAGGAAACTTTCTAAGATAATAATTTGCAGAGATGTTGCTGACCTACATTGGCAAATGGAATTTCTTTGTTTAAAAGTTGCCTCTACTAATGAAACCACAGATCTTATCCCTGTGCTTATCTCTTTTATTTGGAAAGAGGTGTAGGCTGGGAGGCAGAAGAGTTGAGTTCTATTTCAAGTTCTTCTCTTTATGTCAGGTGTGTATAATCCATGGCCTCCAGGTCACATAACACCCTCAAAGCCCATTTGTGAGGCATAATTACATTTTATTACTATTCTCTTTGGTAATATGGTAGTCATAAATAAATATTAAATTCTATATGTTGCCCTTGACAAGTTTTTTTTGGATGAAGTTGCTCATAAAAGCTAAAGGGTTGGACATCCATGCTTTATGTCTGTGGACCTCAGTTTATTTATCTTTAAAATGAGGGGTTTGGGATGGATGATGATATTGCTGTTTTTTGTTCATGATAGTGGTGGTGTTGATAACAGTAGTAATAATCTTACCATCACACACTGGCAGAGAATTTTGTGGTTTGGGAAGAACTCTCCCTTACATTACCTATTCAATGAGCTTCTAAATCTCCACAAATTTACAATTTGTCTAGTTATCTTGAGAAGGCTAGACAATAAACAGTAAAATAGGGACCAGATCACCCACCTGTTCTCCTTTAGGACCTGATGAACCTTGGGGTCCAGGAAGACCTCGGTCACCTTTTTCACCCTGTTCTCCAGGAGGTCCAATAAGACCAATCAAACCTGGATGACCCTGCAGTAAAAGAGTGATGAATGTGCTATTTAACAAGTGCCTAAAAATCATATCTTCAGGAAGGAGAGGGGATATATACCTGGAAGAATAAGATGAGAATCATGTTTAGTCTTAAAGGAGGGAGGCACAGGCAATTGAAGCTTCCTTAAGTAAGTGAGATCTAGGAATTCTGGGGAGATCTACCTTAATCAGGAAAAGTCTTTTGGTGAATTCTGTATATATTTCTAATTCTTCTATCTTCTTGGCCTAGAATAGGATACTTTCTGAGTTCTTTTCCACTTAATTAAATCTTGTCCATCCCATTACCTTGAGTTCCACTTTGTCCATGAAGTGTTCCCTAACTACTCTAGCTGACAATACTTTTCCTGCTCTGAATTCATTCTGTACCTATAGTGAGGAGTCAACAGTTTAGCAAACACTGTTTCTTGATATGTTCAATGTATCTATGCCTCGTATCCCATCTAGACCATATAACCATCTTGGGAGCAGAGACTAATGCTACTTCATGGCTCAAATTTGTCAAAGATTCCATACTTAATGGTCAATCTTCTGGTGGTAGAAGAGCTAGGCTGGTGATAAACAGCAGGTTCAATGTGTTGGGATCAGATTTTAAGTCTTTCCAGCTTAGCAATTAAAACTCACCAGAGCTTAAACTCTGCTAATCACCTTTAAGAGTCCATGATCCCATAAGTCACAATAAGACATCAGAGTAGGATTTTGTGGAAACCATTCCTAGCACTCAGAACATTCTATGATACTAGCACTCCTGTCAGGACCCTTTCTGATGCCTCATCATGTGTTCTTGACCCCGTGTTCTTAGAGTCTGTACATTTCTAACCCAGTCACTACAGTATAGTCCAGGAGTGTAATCCTGGAGGTGAAGGAATCCATTATCCCCACCTCCACCAATTGTCACTTAGGGGCATTCTTGATAAGCTCATGAGCTTTGCGGTTTTTCAGTTTACCCTACCTCCTTTGGTCTGGCAAGCAACTGGTATGGAAATGTAACTTGGCAACTGTCTCTGCAGTTATTTCAGTCCCTTCCTTATCAGCAGTTACAACTACTGAAGCTCTAGAGGAGAAAGTTCTCAGAACAAAAGTCCATCCAGTTCAGTATCAGAAATGGATTCCATTTTATTAATTCTAAAGAATTCTAAAAGGATCATGGGACCTTATTATCTGACTTGCACCTGAGACCATCCATATTCATTGTCCCCCTCAATTATGTGTTAAGTTTTTGGAGAGCAGGTGTGGGCTAACATTTTGTATCTGAAGTGTTTAGAAAAATGCTTTGCACAATAGATGCTTTTTCATCTTTTCATTTCAAGTCTATGGAAAGGCACTTAATACAGGCAGACCTGTATCTCTGTTGCCTGAGCACCAACTTAAGTAAGTTCAAAGAAGCTCATAACTGGGGTGGCCACAGGTAATGATTTAGCCATAGCAACTCTTGTGGACTCAGGGACTAGAGAAGCAGGTAGGTTTAGAATAGCAGATAGAGTCATGAACATCAACTTAGGAAAACTTAAGTTCAGATCTGGCTTCAGACATTAACTTGTGGCAAGACCCTAGGCAGGTCATTTAATTTCTGTCTTCTTCAGTTTCCTCATTTATAACAAGAAGATAATGACAGGTCCTACTTCTCAAGGTTGTGAACATAAAATGAGAAAATATTTCTAAAGTGCTATATAAATGCTAGCTACTATTATCTACTATAGAATCAAGGGGACCTTATGTCTGTGGTAGCATATGCCAATGAAGCTATACAACTTCAAAATTATAAAGTATAATGATAGCTTCCACTGGCCAGGTATCTCATAACATACATGATAAAAATTCACTATTGATTGATTCTGAAACCTGCTTCCTAGCCAGAAACAGAAAATAGAAGAGAAAGAAAGGCATAGAGTTCAGGTTTACTTGTTACAGATGTCATACCTTTTCACCTTTGGGACCAGAATCTCCCTTCAGACCTGGAAGACCTGGGGGACCCTGAAAGAGAAGAGTAGAAGAATTCTATTTTAGTATTGATGAATATTGGCTTATATGATTTAGAGTTTCCTATAGAAAACATAACCACAGACGTTTCTCACCAAGTCTGTACATTAGGAATTGCTTTAGGTAATGGATGGCACTTACCATGGGACCAGGGGGACCATCTGGGCCAGGAGATCCTGGTAGACCTTGTTCTCCCTGAAAAATACATGTTATTTGTTTAAGAATCAAGCACTACAGCCCTTCAATCATAATCTATGCTTCTTCCCTCATTCTCTAAGACCTTCCCCTACCCTCTCTACCTCTACTTTGCTAAAACATATGGTTTGACATCCTCACAGAAAGCCTTCATTCCAGCTTGTTTGGACTATGAATTGGCCACCAGTGCACAAACTAATCTTCCCTTTGCTCCCTAAGACATTTACCACAGGGCCTGGAATCCCTCGAAGGCCATCAGGACCAGGCTTGCCTGGTGCACCTTGGGGACCAATTGGACCAGTCTTTCCAGGTGGCCCCTCCAAGCCTGCTTCACCCTATGGGGAAAACAGAAGAGAGAAAATGTTCTGTGAAATGCAATTTACCTTCCCACACCAACTCCTATTGTATCCTATTTCATAGGATCATAGATTTAAAGCTGAAAGGGAATATCAAGTTTCCCCTCACCCCTCTAATTTTACATATAAGAAAGTTAAGTGACTTGATCCAGGTCACACATATTTAGACATTTCAAAGCTGCCCCCAAATCTTTATGTATTCAGGTTTTTTCAATATTATGGCTCTGATCCTTCAGAGTTAGGTTACTAGGTTTCATAGATCCTTTAGGGCAATGATGATAGGAGACAAACATATGCAGCTTGGCAGACAGACCCTTGAACATAAACACATGCTATAAGGAACTACCCCTAGGCAAGACAAAAAATCATTAACATTCTTTTGGTGTGTGTTAACTATCTCTAAGCCTGAAACAAAATACAACTTCCTTTGAAGCCAGTGCCCCAAGCTTTGCTGTTTCTATTGAACAATTGGATTAGGAAGTTAAATGTTGATTTTTTTCCTCTTTCCTCACCTTGTACCCCATCCCCTTGACCCTCCAAGCAACTCCCTCTTGGATATTATGCAGAACAGTCTGAGCAAGAAGCAAGTTACCTTGGCTCCTTTCTCTCCTTGTCTTCCTTCAGGGCCAGCTGGTCCAGGAGGACCCTAACAAAAACAGAGAATAGACATGAGACCATTCACTTTCTTACCTCTCACCACCTCCTCCACTCAGGCTTTGTTGCTTAAACCAGAGACAGAATCTTGGAGAAACTTTCACTCTGGGGGCCTGCTGTTATGAATTATGATCACCTTTCTTGGAACAGTATGGCAGAAATGTTCCCATAATGTTTGGCTTTCCTACTACCTCCTCTTCAATTGTCTTACCACTGAAGTTTATCTTCAGTGGTGGAGACAGGACCAAATTAATTCTACCATTGCTTCTTACTGCTCTATGGATCCTTTGCCACCTTAACCAATGAACCCCTTAGGTCACAAATCCCTTATGTGTGTTATTTCCCCCATTCAAATGTCAGGGGTGGTTTCTTTTTTTTTAAGGGATTATCCTTGTGCTTGTATTTGCTTATTCAAAACTTGCCACATGGATAGTATTTAATAAAAGCTTCCCCCCCCTTCATTCAAGCATTCATTAGTTATTTGAACACAGAGGGACACAATCAATGATTGATAACAGAGAGACAATAATGGGTTGGGGACAGCAGGGATAATGGGGAAAATGCTGGACAATCACCCTTGGTTTGCATAGGCTCTTACTCAAAATATATATTATTACTTCAATGTCCCTTTCTCTACCCACCAAAATCATAAAGAAAAACAAGGAGACAAGAACTGTTGCTGTGACAAAGACCTGACCTCATTTTTCTGATTCTCTTTCAAATAATTTAGTGGGGGTGTGCATATGGTTACATTTTTCCCCATGCAAATATTTTTTAATTTTGTTCTGGTTTGCACAAAATTCCAATAGGGTAGAGATAAATATAACCCCATTGTGATGTCTTATTTATTTCTCAATTACTGATAAAACTTGAACTATCACCCAAAGAGTCTGGCATCAACTGAATATAATAGTGATGTCATTCTATCAATCAATAATCAAATCAATTAGTAAATATTATATGCCTATTCCATGTCTGGCATTGTCCTATGATAATGATGGAAGTTGAATAGAAAGTGCATCATGGACAGAAGGAAAATCAGCAAAAGACACTGAAAATTGGTCATTGTTTCATATAGAAAAATCAAAAGTTCAAGATTTTCTTCAAAGTCATTTACCCTTTTGCCTGGAGGTCCAGATGGCCCTGGTTCACCAGTGGGGCCTGGGGATCCCTGAATTTAGAGAAAGAAGATGAGAAAAGAGTTGATATTGAGGCTTCCTGATTAACATGTACCAAAACTGGATAGAGTCTAACTACTTTGCAGGGGGTGGGGGTTAATAAAAGATAATCCCTTGAGTTTCAGTTCTGAGCTCTCCCCAGCTATCCTGAAACTGTTTTTCTATTCTCCCTTAGCACATCATAACACAAATGCCTGGAAATCTGGAATCATATTAACAGGAGCTTGCATTAATCTAGCCCAAGGAATTCTCTGTTACAGGTTACAGAGTCTAATTAATGTCCTGGCTGTGGCTACATGATCACAATCTACTCCCATTTTATAATTCTGCTGTGTTGTGGAATGGGAGTAATCAAATCCCAAGATTCTGGACATAAGCTTCTCACCCGCAGGGCATGTCATTTCACAATAACCAACTGCTCCATTTGTTGGGGGGGGGGTATGGTTGGGTGGAGCTGGTAGTCATCTCTGAGTGGAATACTAAACAACGATCTCTGCTGGAAGCAGGGCCTCATTTAATCATAAACTCAGCATCTAATTTAAGATGAGAAATCCTGTGGTTATAGATGCACAGATGGCGGGAGCTGGAGAAGTCCCAGAGGTGTCATCTGGTTCAGACCCTCTAGGTCTAGACAGAAATGGACCAAAACCCTTCGAAGCAAATGATTTCTCCCCATGTGCAAAGCAAGGTGAGAATGCCAAATAAGAATTATAGGATTATTTTCTGCCAGAAAACTTGGAATGTGATTCCTAGTGATTCTAGGGTGCTGAAAATAACTTACAGTTTGACCAGGTTCACCATCATCTCCTTTATCACCTGGTGGACCATCTTGACCCTTTGGAAAAAAGAAAAATGAGTTAATTCTAACCTCCCCAGTTTCTTACAGAGTCTTTTCAAAGAATTCTACCCATTAGCAGGCCATATGAGTCCCAAAAGTATCCTCATCCCCCTTTCAAAAGAAATGAAATCTGTATTAACTTGAGGTAATTTTTTTTTGTTGTTGAAGAGATGTTTAGAAATAGTTACTGCATTTTTCTTTCTTTTTTTTTCACCTATCAAAATGTTGAAGCAAATAGGAAGATAACACTGAAGAAAAGTGGAACTCTTTGTGGCTAAAAAATGAAAAATATAAAAAAAATCCCAAGATGAAAGGGCTGGGGAAACAAGCAGATCAAAGTCTTTGCACAAACCACCATGACCATGACCAGTTGATACTTACAGCAGGACCAGGTTCTCCAGGGGGACCAGGATCACCAGGGAAGCCAACAGGGCCCTCAAAAGAGAAAAACATTTTCAGGTGATTATCCATCTAGTTGAGAACATCACATCACCTAGTCCATTAATATTATCTTGTTCTTTTAGCTGACTAGTGCCACAATGTGTCTTCATCATCACACTGAATGCATCTTCTAATGTAATATATAGGAATGTATCTCTGGGAGAAAAAAGGAAATTTATCAAATTTATCAAATCTATGTATGTAAGAATTAATCTTTCCTCTAAAGTATCCTGATAAGTATCATGATATAGTGAGTGGAAATCCAGTCTTGAAGCCAGAAAGATCTGGTTTGGAGTCCTTTTTCTGATACATATTAGCTACATGATCCTGAGCAAGCCCTACAACTTTTTATCAGCTCAGTTCTATCCACTTAGCATGCTGTTTCTTCAACTAGTGTTTCATTGTTCAGTCAACACTGTCTCTTCTTCATGATCCCATTTAGGGTTTATCTTTGCCATTTAGGGCAAAAATATTGGAGCGGTTTATCATTTCCTTCTCCAGTTCATTTAACAGATGAGGAAACTGAGGCAAACAGGGCTAAACTCAAATCCTTTAACTAACTTAGTATGTCTCCTTTGTCATATGGAGGGTGTGATGTAACAATGAAGTGTGCTGCCTGTTAAGAATTGCCCTTGTGAACAACAGTACTTTTGAAAAATCTGCTACAGTAAAATATGAAATTAGGGATTTGATACTCTGGGAAATATAATTACATTTAGAGGAAGATACTTCTGATGTTTGTTTGGAAGTGGTTATCAGAAGTCCTGCCTTTTAATTTGGCATCATTCAGATACTCACAGGGCTTCCTTTTGGTCCATCATCACCAGGAGGGCCTTTAGGTCCAGGAGGTCCTGCAGCACCAGAGGGACCTGATTCACCCTTTTCTCCTCTTTCTCCTTTGGGTCCCTAAAGTCAAAAAGGCAATTCCTTATGAAGTAACTAAAACATCCTTGTGGTTTCTGTATAATCACTATTGGTCACTCTTGGCTATGGCTATTGGGCCTGCTTTTACTCAACAGTTTAACTGACAAGGAGTCCACCCCTATTCTCTAAGTTAACATATTCACCACTTATGAGGGAATGCCTGACAGAGTTGTTTTGAAAGCTTAAAATCACAAAGTTGGTTGTACATTAAAGAAGACTATCTGTTTTCTAACAAATGTTTTCTACAAATATTTAGAAGAGAAAAAGGAAGAGGAAGAGAAGACAAAAATGACAAAAATCAAAATGAATAAGGAGGAGGAGGAGGAGGAGACCATTGAGAAACCTAACTAAACTAGCAGTCATAAAAACCTCAAAATCTCACTCAGGAATTATAATCTTGGATTGAGAGCAGGAAAGTCTTTAGAGGTCATCCTGTCCAAGGGTTCTTAAACTTTATTGCATCATGGACTCCTTTGCCACTCTGGCAAAGTTTTTATAACTTTTATGATAGTAATGCTCTTAAAATGCAGAAAATAAAGTACAAAGGCAACTAATTATATAGATTTTTTTCTTATCCAAGTTCATGAACTCCTTTCCTTCAAAGGGGAGGAAAGAGAATCTCTTTCATCTCCATGAATCTCTTGGGGGCTATGAATCTCAAGTTAAATCCCTAATCTAATACAACTCTGACTTTTAAAATAATTGTTACTGATAGCTTTTGTTTTTTTTATTACCTCAGTTTCCCAAATTTTATCTCTTATAACAAAGAAGAGAGAAAAAAAAACACTTCAGTAAAATTAGCCAGCATGTTGGAAAAATTCTGACACGAGTTGCAAACCCAGGAGTCCCAGCCCTGCAAAGCCAAAGGGAAAAATTATCTTCTCATAGCTCTTTTTTTGGACCAAGCCAATACTCTCACTTTGCAGATGAGATAACTGATGCCCAAAGAGGCATCCTGACATAGATCTGAGATGTATTGTTTTTACCATCATTCAGTGTGATTTTCAGCATTTTAGCCTCTTGGAGGGAACTGTGCATCTCCTCATCCCTTAATTGTGGAAGAAATTGAAACATTTCTAATTCTCTTATACAATTATGTAACCCTCACCCTCATAGTTGTGGAAGGGATTGAAGCTTCCTTCTAATTCTCTTATGATGTGGCAAAAGAAAGAAAAAGAAAGATAGGAGGGTGAGGAGGGAGAAAGAATAAAAAGCTTTCTCTTTTTCTAGGATTGTTAAAAAATCATAGGCTATTGACTATGTATAATTATTACTATTAAAAAGCACATTCCATATGCATGTCAGTAACTAGCTAGAGAATGATATTGGAAACAACCACAGAAATAGCAATGCCACTTATAATCTTTCTCCAAACATTTTTAGAGATACTCTTTTTTTGCAATGTTGGGTACTCTTCCACACAGTTTGTGACTCCTTTGTTCCTAAGTCAATAGTTTCATAAATTTCAGTGGCTAGAAAGATTATGACCTGGTGGTCAAAATTCTAGTTATGTGCATCTTAGGATTTATCTAGGTTGGTCCTTGGAAGTCAAACATAGTCTATCTCTGGCTATCTCTGGCGCCATTCTGCAAGACTTTCTTCCCTGGTAGAATGAGCCTATAATCCATTGACAAAGTCTTGAAGAACCCTGGGCCACCTCCACACTTCCAGATGATGGTTAGGTGAAGGATTGCAAATTATTCTGTTTCAATTCAGAGGATAGCCCCAAGTCTCATTTTCTAATAAGAGAAAAGTTCAGGGATATGATTTGATTATAGAATGCTCTGCTTATACTTCTGTTCATGTCCATCTTCATCCATCTAGATGAAAGTACATATCTATCTGTGCTTAGAGCTCTTTCACTTACCGGAAGACCACCTTCACCTGGAAGACCAGGTTCACCAGATTCACCAGGCTCACCCTGTGGGAAGTAAAGGAAACACATTAATCCTACTGAACATAAATAAGATGTAGATGTCTTAAGGCCAGGAGCATAGGCTTGTAGGTTTAGATTTGGAAGGGACCTTAAAGGTATGTAGAAACTGAAAACCAAAGATCTAAAGGGACTTGTGTTTAAGGCAGAATTTGAACTCAAGTGTCCTTAATTCCAAGTTCAGTCTCCTCTCCATATTGTAATGTCTCTCCTCCATTTTTTTTTTTTTTGCTGAAGAGGAAGAATATGCTTATAAGAAGACCTTTTGATGCCAGCACTATGTCCTGCTCCATGCTACCTGACAATTAAGTGCCCAAGTGGTGGCAAAAGTCATTCTGACACTCTTTTTGCTCTTGGAATGCAGTTTCTCTTTAATTCCCTTTATCATTTAAAAAAATCAATGGCAGAAGATTTCATTTGAAGGACTGAAAACAGGAAGAAATCCACTGCAAAGTCTATGGAATGTATGTAGATGGTTTCACATCCATTTCTTTCTTTTTATACAAAGAAAAACATTAAATGTTTACAAGGTAGTGAGAGTTCATGGGTACAAACATGGGACAAGAATGAAAGAAATCATATCCTGTCTAGAAGATATAGAGCTCTGGGAGAATAATAATTTTACAAAAAATGGAAATTCTAAGAATTGGTTTTATGATGCTCTAAGACACAGCTGCTTATTCCTTTCCAGTACTTAGTTGCTGGAAGGTATAGGAATAATAATAATAACAATAGCTGATTTTTATGACTTGCCTACGGTTTATATTCATTATCCTGTTTGAACTTCACAACAGTTCTGTGAGGTAAACACAATTATCACATCCCCTCATTTCAAATGAAGAAACTGAGGCTCAGGGAATCTGAGGAAAGAGCTTTGATGGTGAATATATTGCTTTGAATCTTCCTCAAGGAGGCTGTTGATGCATAGATCCCAATTTAATAGCTCCCAATTAAATTTTTATGATCCACTACCATAGCCTAAATTGTATTTTCTAGGTATGAAGCAATCTTTGATTTGTATATCTGACAGCACACAAACATATTCCATATGTATAATAATTTGTATATTTGTTTACATGGCATGCAGCATATCAGCCTATGCACACAACTAATTTATAGTCTTCTACACATAACCATACTAGCTACATGTCTGGACAAAATGAATTCTATATATACAATTGATTTTTATGTGGTTAAATGTAGACACCCATTCATATATGGATATATCCTATGTTTCTTTGAGTAAAAGTAATTAACTATAAATCATGAATAAATAAGAAAAATCACCTTCTCTCCCACTGCTCCAGGATTTCCTATTCCTCCTGGAGGACCTTGTGGACCATCAGCTCCAGGAGGACCTGATGGTCCTCGGGGACCAGGGGGACCAGGGGGGCCCTAGGGAAATAGAGAGTGAGCATTCAGCATTTGTGTTGGAATAAAATTATAGGTTATGAAGAAAATCTTGCAATTGTGGTTAGTCATGCTCACCATCTGACCGACGTCTCCAGTTTCTCCTTTCTCACCTGGAGGTCCTGGTAAGCCCTATAAGCAGATGAAATTATTCAGTAACACTGAAGGGGATATTGTTACGTCATATATTAGAAACACACTACTTTGCATTAGGGTTGTAGTACCAGGAATCTTCAAAAATTTTGGTAGGTTTAAAAGAAAGGGACATATTTGTGTTTTGAGGTACAAATATCAGCAGCCTTGATATTGTGAATATTGGAGGCATTTCATATAACTAGACTTTACCAATGAAATCTAGAAAGAGATGAAAAGTTATCTGACCACCTCATCTTTTCATTTATTTATTCATTTTTATCTTTTTAGTTTTCTTCTGTAAGGATAGCAGGGGCTCACAAAGGTGTTGAGGAGAGTAAAATAAGTTGAGATCAAGAGCTTAATGAGCATATGTTAGTGGGTAATTTGGGACAAAAGTACAGAAATGTCATCCTGAGTTTTTGTTCCAAGCCTCTAACTCATTAAATTATGTGTCACAGTGAGCACTATTCTATGCCTTGTGAAGTTACCTGCAATCCAACTGGCCCTGGGGGACCAGGGAAACCTCTTGGACCTTCATCACCTTTCTGACCAAAGAGACCTTGCTGGCCCCGGGGACCTGGTTCTCCATCACCTCCCTATGGAAACATAATTGAACATATCCAAATGATGAAATATTTGTTTATGAAAGACGCTTGGTCCTCAGCATTAGCAATAATAGTGAATACTCACAGAGGGGCCAGGCTGTCCAATGGGACCTTGAGGACCTGTAGGACCAGGTGGACCCTGTATGAAGGCAAGACAAAGATGTTCAGAGTAGCTTCTGATAATGCAGATGCACTGTCTCTTAATCTCAAATATATTTAAGTCAAATAGTTCTCTTTCCCTTCTCCGTTCTCATTGCACAAAGTTTGTAAATCTTTTAGGAATTTTCATGACCAATTTCATATAGTATATACATGTATCGATTATAAACTATCTGAGGGTGGGAACCGCAGCATTCTCTTTGTAATCTTCTATGGTGCTTAATACAGAAGTTTGTATAAAGTAAGCATTTATGAAATATTGGCTGATTGAGCCAATCAGTGAATTTTCAGTAGATACATGGTAGTAGGAGAACATATCAAAGGAAATGTTCTGACCTGTAGACACATATTGATGACATGCCTAATGAGAGTAAACCATTCTATGGACATATCTCATTGTTCACAAGAAGAAATGAGAGATTGTTAAGCCCTTTCCTGATTTTCCCAATTTTAATTTGTATTTGTTTAATTCATTTTGTATGTATTTATTTTTCTGTATACCTATTTTGTATAACTATCTGCCCAAATTCCTTGAGGACAGAGATGATTTCATTTTTATCTTTAAATCTTAATAACTAATACAATGTCTGGTCCATGAAAGTGCTTAATGAATGTTTATTGAACTATTAATTTGAATTACTAAAAGCAACATGTGCCTACTATTAGCAGTTAGAATATTTATACTAGTCTGAACATATCCAAAAGAAGTTACTTAAAAATGAACTTGAAACTCACCTGTTCACCTTTATCTCCTTTGCTTCCCTTCTGTCCTGGCTCACCAATCTCACCCTATTAGAAAAGTGTGTAAGAGTTAGTCACATGACTCATCATAGCATATCAAGAGTTTTTATTGTTGGAATTTCTTTCTTTTTGAGAAAAAATGTCAAGGACTCACACTTGGAGGCTAACTGAGCACAATCTGCCAATTATATTTAATTACCCATGGGATCCCACAATATATTATTATTACTCTTGTTGTTGTTGCCACAATCATCTCCCTCCTACACAGTGCCACTGTTTTCTAAAGAAATATTTAGATACATAAATTTGTATTTTATGTTAGTACAAATACTGAAAATGGAGAATTGCCTCTCTCCTTCTACAAGGAATAATAGTATGTTTGAAAATATCACAGAATTTGGTTGGGGGAAGGGAAACAGGTTGGAATTTTAATGAGTAATGATTGAGTTTAATGGGCATATGCTAGTGGGCAATTTAGGGGTAAAAGTACAGAAAAATATCATCCTAGTTTTTGTGACTTCAGTATTTAGTAATTTTTCAGGAAATAAAACACCCTCTGCAGATTCTTAAGTTTCATGACTGAATGTGAGATCATAAACAGAAAGTAAAATTGAGTGTCTTCAGTCACTGGAAAATTAAAGTCCTGGTCTCTCATAGAATAAATTCAGATTCATACATTTCAAAAGAGATATACAGTGAAACCTCATTAAGTTGGAGTCTGAGATGATTCAGTCCAAGCCAAAAACAGGTCCAAACTTTTCTACCATGCTTTCTACACAGGAAAGGATTTGTAGAGCCTGTGATGAATGCTATATGAAGACTAGGGGAGAACTTGAGTTACTTCAGGAGAAAAGATGTTTTTAAGATTTTCTAAGTAGTTGAGAAGTTCATATATATATATACATACATATATGCATTTTTTACTGCATCAATCTGCTGATTGGGATCAGAAAATTTTGGGGTTTCATAGGGAGCATTTAATCAAAGAATTAAAGATTATGAAGCAGGGAATCTTAGAGACCTTCTTTTCTTGTCCATCCCTCACTTCACTTTAAAAATAAAGAAAATGAGGCCAGAAGATGTGATATGTGCTGTTTTGAGTTGCAAAGTCAAAACTGCAACTAGAACCCAATACTCCAAACCCTTTCCTCTAACTAACATTAGATGCTTTTGTAAGAGGAGCAATTGTCTGAGAGAAACGGCAAATGTCGTTTTATAGTAAAGAGACTGGAAAATTAAGGGATAATTATGTAATACTCTCATTTAGTTTAAAAACTGATACACTAAGGAGTTCCCTCTTTGGTTGAGGCAGTAAGGTGCTATGGCAAGCAAACTGGATTTAAATCCCATCTCTGGTACTTACTAGCCATTTAAACTTAGGTAGCTCTCTAAGCCTCACCTTCCTTATCTGTAAGATTAGTGTGGTTATAGTAGTTATACAATCTATCTTACAGGACTGCTTTAATGATAGTGTGTTAAAACACTATAGGAGTTAATATTATGTCCTGCTATTATATCCCATTATTATACAATCTTGAACATAATTTCTTAAGAAATATCTTATAATTCAGACTAGGCTTGTCCATATTGAAGTTTCTCCTAGGAAGAAATTAGGGAATTTCTACTCCATGTCATTCTGGGAAGGAAATCGATATATTCTACATCTTTTTCTCACCTTATCTCCATCTTCTCCAGGGGGCCCCACAGGACCTGCTGGACCAGGGAGCCCCACAGGACCCTGAATTCCATCTCGACCAGCTGGTCCTTGAGGACCTTTCTCACCCTATGGATGATATAAAATTAGTAATTAGGAAGCAGTGAATTCTTGCATTTTATAAAAATAGACCTCCAAAAAGGAAAGGGAACCAAATTGTTTTAAAAATCATTTTCTTTCATCAGAGTACTTACAAAGAGGAAAAAGATATGCAGAAAAGGTAGCAGGTAGGATATGTAACTGCCCACAACTACCAATTATTCTTTGACTTTATTTAAAGTCAAGATGTTCCTTTGATGTGGATGATACATAGCCTTCTTTGAACTAATCTTAAGCATTTGAAAAACCATTCAAGAGATGAAGTATGTTGAGAAAAAAAGAGCAAGTCAGAGGTTCTTCAATAGTAGAGTTTCCTTCTGGCATGATGCTGAAGGAGGTCTGGATCAAGGGCTTTTGATCTATATCTGAGATGTTGGGAATGAGTCACTGAGAGTAGAGTAGGAGTGACTAAGTGAGATGGAGTTAGTGTCTGGCTGCTTGGGAGTTTAGTATGGAGGATGAATCCTGAATGGAATATATGTAGAGAGAGTAAGAATTAAAGGAAGTGTAAGGCAGCATCACATCTTGTGTATTTGAATTTGAAACTATGTAGGTTCTAAGTCATACAGATGTCTCATACTATAATGATCCCTGCAAATCAGGAATATGAGAGAATCTAATTAAATTCTGCATTATAAACAAAAATCAAGTTTGTGTTTTCCTAACATAGACCTACAAGGAAAGATACTACCTGAGTTAGGGTTGGGGAAGTGGATTCAGAGCTTGGGTGTATGTAAGTGGGTCTATGCCATTACCCCAAAGCTGATTCTGTTCACAGAAGAATTCAAATATGAGATACAGACACTTCAAAGCTTATTTTCTCATTATTTTTCAATTTTAACTAGTAACAACATCCAACTCAACATCGTTCCTTTGGTCACATTTTTTGGATTTTCCTGAGAATTATAATTTAAGCCCTGATTAAGCCTTAGAACAGAAAGACTCCCAGATGTAGAGCTGGAAGGGACCTCAGAGATCTTCTCTTCCAAACTCCTCATTTTACATGAGAAAACCAAAGCCCAGGGAATTGCTCATGGGCACATAGATGGAATTTGAACCTGGCCCCTCTGAATCCAGAGCCAGAGATTTCCCCACTCTTTCAATATTAGCTCTACTGCTCTTCTTATTTTAACTTTCAGGGTTCTTCGTATATCATTGGAACCATCCTCTTCTGAAATGGCAAGCATATTGCATTAGAGGGGGAAATGGATAGAAAGAGTTAGCTGCAGCTTTTAGATTCAACTGTAGCATTGGTTCATGAAAACATCTTCACCTTCTTCCTCTGCTGCATTGCAGTAGCTGATGCTTCTTATTTTTCTTCTACAGTCTCCTCTCCCCTCTCCATGAATCACTTTATCCTCTTCACATTTGGTTCTTATTGATATCAATTTCTCTTCTAATTAAGTCAGGAATAAATGCCAGTACCAAATATAGAATGTACATATAGCTTCCTTTCCCCACTTGACTAATCAAGCCAGTAGTTTTCAGAGATACACTGACCTTTTCTTCTCTCTTGAGCTATTCTGGGGAATTGAAAAGCTTTTAAATGGATAAAGCAATTCTTACTGGGTTCCTGCTTAAATATTTACTTTCTTGAAACAATGAACAAAATAGTTTCCAACCGAATTTGCTTTGCGTTTATATGTGCTGAAAGTCTGATGTACTCTAGCTTTCTGGTACATAACTCAGTTGTATCAAAATCCTGGATGCCCTATTGTAAATGATTAGATGTCATCTAAATTGCCTTTTTATCTCTCCAATAAGGCATTGAACATATTCTCAATGGCACAGATGTTCCAAAAATGGTTTCAATGGGAAATTCTTGCCTGAGGAATAGAACTGGGCTGCTCTTTTTTCTCATGAACCACCAAGAAGAAAATTTTCAGAGAAAATAACACTTTTTAATAACACCAATCAATCAACAAAATGCTTTAACTCAATCTGAAATTGCTTATGCTAGTGTTTGCCAATTTCCTGGACTCAGTCTGGCATTCTAGAATCAGAATCAAAGACTGCACCAATGTATATTTGCATGACTATATGCACACAGGAGCAGCTTGGGTGGTTGTAAAATTGTAGAGCTGAAGTCAAATGGAAGTCACAGTTAGATACTTTGAGGGGAAAACCTTTTTCCTGACATAATACTCAGGGAAAAGGATGCAAGGAATTTATGCAATATATTTCTTCGGAATCTTCTAAGAAAAGAAAGGATACTCCTGAATCAGAAATGAGATAGGATTGGATGGGATGGGATAGATGATGTGCTTTACAATTAGAGAAATATAGATAAATGATGTCCCTTTATTGTTTCTATTCCTAAAAGTATAGGAAGCCAGATAAAATTGTTTTCTCAAAAGTCAAGCTGCAATTATTGCAAATGAAAAAGATTTTTAAGGTACATGTTTTGAATATATTTTCTCAATCAGTAGATGACTTCTCATGGAGAAAATGTCAGTTTAAAGTATGTGGATATAACCTCTAAACATAGACTGATAGTCTCATTGATCATCACAGCATTTCTTGAGTTGATTTCTGTTCCTTCTTCTGCTGAAGAACTATTATTGTTTCTCTAGTAGGACTAGATGCGTTAGTATTTTCTTTCTAATAAGACTGAAAGTTTCTCAAAGGTAGGGATGAATTTTTTTCTTTTGTGCTGCAAACTCCATTCCAATCCATCCCACACTTACCTAAGAGGTAGGCACATAGTTATCTGACAGTTTTGAATAATATATAAACATACATCTAAGCTCCAAGTTTTCCAAAAAACACTCTGAAGACAACCCTATATAAGAAGGGAATATCTAATAGCCAAGAACCAACTGAAAGCTACTGTACAGTATAGAGCAGGCGTTTCTGGAGCAGAGTAAACAATTTTGTCACCAAATCCCTCCACCTTTCTATCTGTTGTTTGAATTTAAAAAGGCAATATTGTCTAGAGGACAGAAGCCCAATTTGACATTATCCTTTTCCCTGGTCATTGGAGCCAACAAGATTTCTTAAATCAGACCAATTCTTTTCTTTTCCAAGAGTTTATTCCTTAGCCAGGTGCAAATCACTGACCCTGAATCATCTTGCTTTTACAAAATAATTTAAATTTCTATTTGCCAAGAAACCATAACCCAGCAATTTTCTTCTTAGGAATTTTCTAAGAAAAAAAAGGGCATTTTCCTCAATCAGAGATGGGATAGGAACTAGCACATTAGTTGCATTGGGGTAAAAACCATATAGGAGAATGATAAATGGGCAAAAAAATTCCCATGTCAATTTCCCTTAGGTGAAAGGTTAAATATGAATGTCCATCAGCCACATACAATCCAAAAGAAATTCCACCAATCATAAATCATAGAACCTTGAGACCTTCCTCAAGAGCAAGTCTAAAGAGACTAAAACTATTTCTAGTCTTTCCATTCACATGTTCTTTGACACAGCTGTAGAAAAAATGTTTGGATGTCACATTCTTAGCCCAGGTGCTAAATAACAGATGGCTGCTAGTCCCTATATATCCCTTCTGACATAAGAAATTCACTAAAGTAATTCTCCAAACATTAGGGAATTCTCCCTTTGAACTACAATGAAGAAGCCTTGGAAATTATCTATTTTTTCCAAGGCAATTCTCTACCTTTAGAAACACCCTGTTCCCTTCCCTGGACTGCTCTGAGGGCTAAACTGAAAAGTCATCCATGCATAATATAACCTGTTAAAGAAGGAAAGGTGAAAGGAGGCAAAAGTAGTCTTCATAATATTGGGGGAAATGGCTCCTCGTTTAGGCCATTTGTCAAAGCAATACTTACAGGAGCACCTTTCTCACCAGCAGGCCCAGGTGGTCCTTGGGGTCCAGGTCTCCCAGGAAGGCCAATTGGTCCAGCAGCACCAGCTGGACCCCTTTCACCTGGAGATCCCTATGATGCAAAATAAATAATAATGCATGAAATAGAACCACTGCAAATGGTCTCTTATCACAGAAGCATGACTTATGTTCTTTAGCATACTCTCTTTACTCCTGAATCTGTGATGACCTCTTTTTGTCTATTATTGTAACAAACTACATAGTCTAGTATTCAAGACACTTTTATTTTGGTCTCACTTTTAGAATCCACACCAGTGAATTGTATGAGGACAAAAGTCGAAAGAGATCTTGGAGGTCATCTAGTTCAATGCCTTCATTAATTTTTCTAGATCAATTAAAAAGAAATTTTATTTAGATATGAGGAAGATTCTAATATTCTGTGAAAATATTTCCATAGAGACATAAACACATATGTATGTACAGACGCATATATGTATATATGGTACACATACATTTTTGTCTCTGTCACCAAGAAAACAGAGATCAGAAATAGAGTGTAAGTTTTTTTGTTTACACATAAGGACATTTAGCTTTAGAGACTGGCTTGTATAATCTCTCCCCTAAAACAGGAATCATCTAAGAATCAGAAAGCTTTTGTCTGAATTCCTTCAGAGACAGGAAGTTCATTATGTTATGGAGCAACCTGTAAAGTTTTTATAACTATATTACCATAAAATTATTATCTATATCATCTATATCTATATCTATATCTATATCTAATCTATATCTATATCTATATCTATATCTATATCTATATCTATATCTATATCTATATCTATATCTATATCTATCTGTATATCTGAGGATCATCTGGCAGGAGAAAAATCCAGATACTGAGGTAATTTTTTGTGCTAAACTGCCTAGCATTCCAGCATTACCAGAGAGAGTGCAATTATGATGGACTGGGCATGTTAGAATGCAGACATAAGCCTGCCAAAAATCTATTTTATGGAAAACTCACACAGGACAAGTGCTCATGGGGCGGGGGGGGGGGGGGGTCAGAAGAAGTGATACTAAGATACCCTGAAGGTCTCATTGAAGAACTTTAGAATTGATTGCACAGCATGGGAGACACTGGCACAACTCTGCCCAATATGGTGTGCCTTCATCAGTGAGGGTATTACCCTCTATGAGGAAGGCAGAATTGAAGTAGCTCAAAGGAAACATGACATCTGTAAGTTTAGAGTACCCATTCCAGGTAATCACATAGACTAATTGTGCCCAAATTGTGTTAGAGCATTTCAAGTTCGTATTGGTCTGATCAGTCATAGTAGGATACCCTGTAATTTGTCTCAAACATAGTAATGTCATTTTAGTCTTCAGTAAAGAAGGACGAGGGCCAACCATATAAAATATTATATGCTATTATATATTGTTATATATACTATACATGTTATAATATTATTATTATATAGTATCATATACTATGCTAATATATATGTTGAATGAGATACTCCAGGGTTTTTTCCCTTCACATATAGTTAAATTCTTTCTTGTGGTTTCAATCCTTTGTTGCTAATTCTGCCCTCTGGAGTCAAACAGAATAAATCTGTTTGCTTTCCCAAATAATTCCCTTTAACCCATGCCTCAAATCTGTGGAGGTAATCATTATAGCTTTAGAGGTGGAGGAGACCTTGGACCCTTTAATCCAAGTTCTTCATTTAATAGATGAGCAAACCAAGGCCTAAAAACATCAAGTGGCTTGGTCAAGGTCACACAGGTAGCAAACGGCAGAAGTGGGTTTTGGACCCAGGTTCCCTTTTTCCACTGTTACTGCACATGATGACTGCTTACTAAATCCTATTTCTTTTATCCTTCCCTCCTCTCCAAGAGAACCATTTCTAGTTGATTCATTAATTCCTATGTCATTGATGCCAGATTTTTCACCATCAAGATCACCTTTCAAAATATGAACCTAATACATCCTTTTGATGATATAGATTAAATTATGACTGACAAGGGTGCTGGAAATCTTGGGTACATACTAGCATGAGCTTCATTTTGTTTTAAGATGCAAGGATGAGGAAGATAAAGTAGAATAAAAGGGAAAAGTACGACTCCATCCTGTTCAAACTACCAAAAAGTTAATTTATAAAGCTAGAAAAAAATAATAAAATTCAATTTATACCAGGATAAAGTCAAAATGTACACATAAAAACTAATATCATAAGCAAATTAGGGAAGTATGGAAAATTTTGTCTATCAGATCTATGGATAAGGGAATAATTTATGACTAAATGAGAGAGAGAGAGAGAGAGATTATTATAAGATGTAAAAGGGATAATTTTGATCATATTAAAATAAAACTGTTTTGCTTAAAATGTAAACAATCTAGCCAAGATTAGAAGGAAAGTAGGACACTATGAAGAAATATTTACAGCAAGTTTATATGATAAAAGTCTCATTTCATAAATATATAAGGAAATGAGTCAAATTTTTAAAAATATGAGTCATTTCCAATTGATAAATGGTAAAAGTATATGAACAAGCAATTTTCAGAAAAAGTAAAGCTATCAATATTCATAAGATAGTCATTTGAAAGTGATCATTAAAACAATTCTGAGGTACTACCTCATACTGTTATTATATTAGTTAATGGAACAGGAAAGAAAAAATAAAAAGTGTTGGAGGAGATACGGAAAAATAAGGACATTAATGCATTGTTGGTAAAGTTGTGAACTGATCCAACTATTCTGGAGAACAATTTGAATCTATACCCATAGGGCTAAAAAACTGTACATACCCTTTGACCCATCAATACCACTATTAAAACTATATACCAAAGAAATGAAAGAAAAAAATAATTTGGACCTCATATTTTTAAAATGTTTTAAAATGTTTACATGTATCTCAGAAATATTTAATGAAATAAATAATATATCAGAGGGGAAGAAAGAAGAAAAGAAAAAAAGAATTACTTACTGCTGGACCTGGGGGACCAGGAGGACCTTCATTGCCTTTTAATCCAAGGGCTCCCTTCAAGAAAAGAGAATTTCAGTTAAAGCTAACCTTGACCCCCTTGATATTCTTTGGCTGCATTATTTAAAATGGGCTTTGAACCTGGCAACTGTGAGCTGCTTAAAAATATTTTGATAACTACATTTCAATGAAATTGGTTTTATTATAATCATTGTATTTTCTTTTATGCATTTAAAAAGCATTATTTGACAAAAAGGGATCTTAGGCTTTACCAGACTGATAAACGACTCTAAAAGCCACACACACACACATAAAAAATAAAACTGAGAACGCCTGGTTTAATATATTATTCTGTCATTTCAGTTCTTTAACTTACCACTGGACCAGGGAGACCTCGATCACCGGGGAATCCTCTCAAACCTGGAGGACCATCTTTCCCAGGGATGCCAGCAGGGCCTGGATCACCCTGGATGGGAGAATAATATCTTATATTTCTTTCTAAATAAAAATAACTTCTAGTTATTCTTTGTTAGTTCTGATCAGTAAAATAAACTTTGATGTGTTCTTACTAAAAATTCAACACCAGAGTGAGTTAGATATAGCTAACTCTGCTGGACCATCAAATTTCCACTTAAAGATCCTGGTAGGGTTAGGAAATAGGACTTTAGGCTTTATTCCTCTTTGAAGTATGGAATCTCTGATTTTAGATTGGATCAGCATGTAGCCATAGAGGTATTATACACATAAATCTATAGATATGATTGCAGGAGAGATAAAATAAGCTTTTGGCCCCATGACTTTTATTTTACTCCTTAAACTAAGGTTAGTGAAATAAAAAGCTACTATTCTCTTAAAGTACTTTGACAAAATCTCATTTATGTCATGGTATTTTTCTAGTCCTTTATTCATGGGTATCTAAGTTTAGGTTCAAAAGATAATTTTTAGGTCAATATCCAAGTCCTCTTCAGTATCACATAAAGCTGTATTATAGTTATCTAAAATATTGTGCATGGTAGTCCTAAGTGTAAGCTACCTGAGGACATGGGTTATGTTTCATCTAGACCTTCTATTTCCCCCCAGCACCCCTAAACTCTGAACATAATAAGTATGTTAAAAATGATTACTGAATTTGGTGGGGAAGACCCTGATCAGATTTAGATTAATGGTTCTCCACAAAAAAAATTATACTTCTATCATTTTTATTGCTTATTTATACATAGGTACATTCAGAATGACTCCATCACTTCCTTAAATGGAATAAGGCTAAGGTCCTTCAAAGTGCTAAACTGTGGGAGAAAATATTTCCCAGTACAAAGAAATGAACAACATACCTTAGTTCCTTCCTTTCCAGCAAGGCCTGGGAGACCCTGTTCACCTGGAGGGCCAGGTGGTCCAGGATGGCCACGTTCTCCCATTGGGCCAGTTTCTCCAGTGGGGCCCTGTGAAGATCACATAGAAAGTATATTTTCAAGGAAAAAGGGATAGTGAACAGTGAATTTTCTTACCATATCCAATGGCCCCACCTTTAATCAGAAGGATTAAGGGTCTGTTCCCATTATTTCAATTTCCATTCTCCCACCAATTTCACTTCTGAACCAACATCCTTGATGTTATTGAATGGATACACTGACTGCTATTGTGTGTCTAGCTTTTACTTTTCCCCCCAATTGACTTCCATCTTTCATTTAGCAAGGCAAACTTTTCATTACATAGAAACATAGGAAGGAAATGAGTTCAAGAAAATATCACCAAATTCACTCAAAGAATAGCTTTTGGTGAGGAAGAAAACTCACCATGAATAACCCCCCTGGAATCTTTCTTTCTTCTATTATGTGATCAGTATAGATCAGTATCTTACACGGCACCATGTCTCTATCAGGTATATGATTCTAAGAAATGTATTGACTGTTTAGCTGATGCTCAACCTACTTCCTGACTGTAAATCACTGTTCTCATTGGTTTGCTAAAGATTTTATCAGTGAGCCTCCAATGACAAATTCTCAATGTTGGAAATATAAAGAGAGGTAAGAATGGGAAGAGCCATTACTAATTAAAATTTTAAGGGACTCTCTATTAAGATAAAGTTCAATCTTTTTAGTTTGACATTTAAGACCCTATACAAAATGGCTCCAACATGCATTTCCAACTTTATTTCCTATTGCTATTGATATGATCTCTCTGCTTTAGACTGACTTTAGTTTCTTCATGGGCCCTGAAAACCCTTTGCAGGTATGTTTCTTGTCTCTATTCTACCCATCTCAAACATTTCTCTCTATATATTTCTATTACATGAATCTTTCTCATTCTTCATCTCTAATGAAAAACCCTGGATTATCATAGGTAACACTAATTTCATCCTTCTCTTATCATTTATATATACTGTCTGTTCCACATAAAGCCACCTTCTGTTTGTAGCTTGTCTTCCTCATCAAACTATAAGTTCACTGAAGGGAGGGTCTGTGTCTTTTATTTATTTATTTATTTATTTAGTTTGAATTCCTTCACAGAGATAAGCATGAAGCCTTGCACATAACAGAGATACAAATAAATATTAGTTGACTGGTGGATTTAAATTCATCAATCCCTCTCTTCTCCATAGTTAGTTTTCCTGTTTGGGAAATCATATTCTTTAAGAGAAGTATGGCAAGGTCTAGAGGACTCAAGAAATATTTCAATTAATATCTCACCTGTGGACCAACAACACCTGGGGGCCCTGGAGGACCAGTCTTGCCTTGGAAACCCTGTTAGGAAAGAAGATCATCACATTTGAATATGCGGAGTAACTCATGTCTACAGCTCCTACTGACATCCCATTTCTCATTAGAACATTTGCAAACTCTGGGACCCTAGAGGCTCCAGATTTCACAAAGAGAGCCTCCATACTTCTTGTTTCATTTTTTTAGATTTTTCAAGGCAATGGGGTTAAGTAGGTTGCCCAAGGTCACATGGCTAGGTAATTATTAAGTGTCTGAGGTCAGATTGAACTCAGGTACTCCTGACTCCAAGGCTGGTGCTCTAACCACTGCACCACCTAGCTGCCCCCCCCCCGTTTCATTTTTGTATTTAATTTCTTGAAGGTAATGAACCCAGCACTGCTCTCAGAATACCATGTTTATGTGCTGAGAAACATAGTTTAAATCAAGAGTTAATCTTTTTGATGTCATGAAACATTCATTTAAAAAGTAGAATTGGTGCCATTTTCCCCCCATGGCTAGCTGGTGCAGCTAATGCCCTTGTCTGTTTCTCATTAGTGGCTTCATGCATAGTTCTCTCTTTCTCCCTTTAGTGCTTCTTATGCTCAATAGGTAATTTAACTCGCTTGCTATTCTGAGTTTTCTAAGCAAGCAATTGTGACTCCATGCTGGTTCTCAAATTTAGTGGTTTAAAACTGTCCATATGATTCTAGATTGAAATGAAATATTGTCTTTCTGGTATGAATAATTTAAGGAGATACAGAAATGATGATGTTCCATTTGATAATTAGTTTGAAATCTCACAGTCCATCATTTAGAGGAGAAATCAGTCTTTAGGGACATGAAGATGTTACTACTGATGAAATGTCTTCCATTTCAAAGAATATAGGATAGTCCTATAGTCTACAAAAGACAATATCTGTTTCATATAGGATATTATAAATCTATAATTGTATCACCAAATCCATTCAGGGATTGGTTATTGGTGAGAAAGATAATCAAGATAAAAATGTCAGAACATTTCTCTATAGTATTACAATACATAATAGATGAAATCAAATACGATGAATTCAGAGTTGTTATACCAAAAGTATGGCATAATGGAAAGAAGGTGAGATTTGAAGTCAAAGGGACCTGAGTTTGCATCCTGACAGCAACTTGACTTAACTTCTAAGTCTCCTCATCCTTAAATGGGGAAATTGAGCAAGATGACTGCTAAGGTTGCTATGAAGTATAAAGGGGCCTACATTTCCCAAGAAGTAAAGGAATGCCATTTCTTCAAGATACAGATATCTTACTCTTCCCTTCAAAAGGAAGTTTTGCTCTGTTCAGCAGAAATCAATGAACAAGCCACAGAGACTGAGCCTAGGAATGTCCTTAAATCCTGAATGCATTTCCATCATATAAGGGCAAAGGAAAGGCAGTATAGAACTTGAGAAAATTCCTAGGCTCTACAATCTTCCTCTCTGATAATAGATTCTCATGATGTTGAGAGAGAAAAAATAGGTACACACACATACATACTCAAGTCAATATACATTGGGTCCATGTGTTAACTGGACACCAAATGTTGCCAAAACCTACATGCAAAAGCATTGTTACCCCTATTGCCTACATTTAAATTGGTAAAAAACCTACTGCCCTCTTTGTTTCTAATGCTATGAATGCCATGACAGATTTTGGAGGACAGCTTCCCTTTCAATTCCAAGCTGAAAAGAATCTTTCCAGTTCAGGTTGATAACCCTTTTCAAAGAAATTTTAGCCAGCTAAAACCTTCAAAAACATTTGATCCAACCCCCTCATTTTACACTTGAAGAATCTGAGATCTAGTGAGGCAGTAAATTAATAATAATAATAATAATAATAATAATATCACCACATAGGCACATGCCACTGCTGGCAAGATTGGCACAGGATTTAAAGAAGCCATAACCAGGCAAATAAGGGGGATGGGACATAAATATAGTTTGTGGTAATCTAAATCCATTTGGGCCTTTGTAAAATAAGCACTTCTTTGGTAGAAATGCCCTAAATGGGTCTCAAAGATGAGGACAAAGCCATCACCTAGGTGAATGACTGCAAGCCTCTATCTTTCCTTACCAAGCTCAGTTTTTAAGACTGTAAAGAGACACAAAAAGAATGTGGCTGGAAAGTGCTTACATTATTTTCTTAGCAAATAACAAGCAGTATAATTATTTTACCAACTTCCAGGTTAAGTCAGAGAGGAGAAAATGCATTGGATGCAATGCCTTCCACCTTATTGCTCCAGCAGGGTATTACAGAAAAATGCAAAGCTCAGATAAAATGTTTTAATTTGTCCCTGTAAACAAAATATCAAATTAAACTCTATTTCTGTGCTACCATGCATCATGCAGCATTGTGGTTAAGAGGTAAATAAATGAAGTTTCATCAAAAAGAACCAAAGTGAGTCAAAGGAAGATGAAATACTTTTTTTTCAAGGCAGACACCAAGAAGATATTAAATATGGCATTCAAAAACATTTTACAAGGTGGCATATATTTGCCGTGGGCATCCTTAAAGGCCATTTGCCACTAGGCAGGAAGGAGATCAGCAAAGAAATAAAGCCAGTTCATCATATCTTCTGCATGCCTCATCATTCTCCTTGGTGTCAAATAATGTGTGCATCTGCACAATAACATTTTTTAAAATTGATGAAGTAGTGTGGAGAGAGTGGCAAGAGGGGGAGGGAGAGGAGAGAGAGAACAAACATAACAGGGTAACAAATGCAGAAGACAATTAAAATCAGGGAATAATTATTTAATAGCTTGGGTTAAATCATTGTCGATCTCTCTGTAGTTAAGAGAATGTAATTCTGGACTTCACTCTCAGCTTGACCAATCATTGTCAATTATAGATTGCATGAATCTTTATCCAATGGCTTTCTAAAAACTCAGGGACTCAAAAGCTCAGGGGCATTTAAAAGACTGCATTAATATGCCCACTACCATAAAATTCTAAAGAATGGAAAAGTTCATTTTGAAGGTCAAAGATAAATATGTGATTCTGAGAAGTACTCAACATAAACAGATATTATTTATACTATTGATTTTTTTCCTATAGAAAAAAAATTAATTTGAAAGATGTAATTATTGTCCAGGCTTCTTTACTAAGGAGAAGGCCAAGATTATTTAACTAAGTGCAAAGAAGGTCAGCATTATGTTAATCTATGTTCAATTTGATTCATCCCAATCATTTGTAAAAACAAGCTCAAGCTCAAAGGGATCCTTTTTCCATTATAAAATATTGCATTATAAAAATACCTTACCATGTAAGCTAAGAGAGTAGGACCTGTTAAGCTACCTTCCAATTTAAGAATATGCAAAGAAACATACATTCCAGTGTAAACACACAAGCTACTCAGGAAGACAAGAAACATGGGTATACATGAGTTTGGATAAATGAAACTGTATGACACATTTGTTTGTGATTTTATACAGATATCAAAATGGACTTTCACGTGGCTAATAGTTAAATCCTTAAGACTGCTTTAGAAACAAAGAAAAAAAATGTTCTTAGCATATCTTCTCTATCTTCTAGCTATCTTCAGTCTAAATAACTTGATTTGTCTTCTTCAGTGCTTAAAAAAAAGCATTGTTCTCTTTATTGGTGTAGATAATTTACTCCACCTCAAATGGCATTGGCACTCTGTTGCCATAATAGAATGTGGCATTATAGCTCCCCTTCCCCCCAACATTCTGGCTGTCAAAATTCTTATGATTGCCAAATTTGGCAAATCTGGCTCTGAAAGGCAGTCCCTTGCCAGGACTAATCACAAAACTTTTCTAGATTCCTTCCTGCCAGAGCCTCAGATAATCTCCAGTCCACAATGGGACATCAGAGCAGGTCTTTAGTGAAGTATCACAGTATATAGCCCAGTCATCATTAGACTGATTGGTCCAGCCACAAATGTGACTGATTCTCATAGATTTCTTGATATAGTTAAAGACATACAAACCTGGAAAAAAGCATCAATGAGGCAGAATCTCCTCATCTACATAGAAGAGTTTAGAAAAACCAGCTTTTAGGTCTGATTGAATGATTCACTAACATTTCCAGATACTTACAGTTTCACCTCTCTGTCCAGGGTGTCCAGGAAGTCCATCCTTTCCTGGAGGACCCTGAAGAAGAAAATACAGGGAGAAGGTTTCATTTAAGTTCTATAAAGCAGGTGCACTGTTAGAGAAAACAAGAATTGATTGTGAAAAACTTGTTTTTTATTTTCATATTTTGCAATTCACTGGTTTTCCCTGTGGACATTTCAAAGTAATGCATTATAGAAATATTCAATGTTAAACATTTTCTTGGGATCACTAATGATTAAACCCAAATGAACATATTATTGACAGAAGAAAAAAGAGACTCATATTTCCATAAAGGACCCCTTTCTTATCTTGTCTTAGGAATACTGGGCAAAACAACTAAGAAATCAACAGATGGCAGGACATTGATGCCAGTTTATTAGGCTTGCTTTGGGAGCATTCCCGTGATTCCTTGCCCATAGAAAGTGCTAAATAAATGCTTCTAGGATTGAATTGGAGCCCTCCCAACACTAGTCCACAGAAACCTAACAATACCTATTTCCATAGTACTTTAAAAGTCAGCAACAACTCTGTGATACATTCTGCAATACAAATGTTATTCTTCTTATTTTACAAATGAAGAAAATGAATATTAGAAGAGACTGAAAAGAAGATACTTACAGGAGGGCCCTTTGGTCCAGGAAATCCTGTGGGTCCTTGAGGTCCATTAGGTCCCTGGAGACAGAAAATGATTTAAAATTTGAATTTTAAAGAATTTTAAAGAAGCATTCTTTGCTATATATTCCGATTGACCAGCAGGTACTAAAAGGACAAGGATGTTTCTTATTTACTGAGCCCACCTGGCATCTAGCAGTACTGAATTCCCCTCTCAGTTATCACTTAGCATCTTTCTAAAAAGTCTGCAGCAGAATGTCATATATTCAAGTTATTTATACTTGAATTTGACTGTTTATCTTATTACTGAACTTTAAGAGATCAGGGACCATGTCTTATCTAAATTTGGCATTTTTATCTGTTCCTATCTATTTCAAGTTCTAGGTGTGGTAGGTACCATGGTACAATAGAAAGAGCAATGACTGCAGACAAAACAACCTCTTCAAAACCTGAATAACCTTGAAATAATCATTTAATATCCCTGGACCTCAGTTTCCTCATTTATAAAATATAAGTATTCTGCTTGATAACCTCTGAGATCCCTTCCAATTCTAAAACTACGATCATATGATCCTAGCATATGCTTAATAAGTTTTGATGAATGAATTAAAATACCCCTCAAACTAGTGAACTGGTATTCAGTATAGCTAGAAATAGTGCTCTCTGGACTGCTATTATTCTGAATTTGAGATGGCTGTTGCTTCGATGAAGACTTCCTTATGACACCTCCAAACTGAAAGGGATTGTTTGCTCATCATAACATCTTGACTGTCTCTGGTATCTCTATTACTCTCTCTTTTTATTATTTATATATTTGTTATCTTTTTAATTATTCTTTGTTAGATTATAGACCCCTTGAGAGGACTGCTTTCCAGTTATCTCTATTTGTGTGTGTGTGTGTGTGTGTGTGTGTGTGTGTGTGTGTGTGTGCAAAAATCTCATTGGATCCTCACAAAAACAGTTTTGGTTAGGATATATTATCTCCCTTACTTTATAAATAAGGAAAGTCTTCCTTATTGATTCTAAATCCAGTGCTCTATATACTATGCCCCAAGGATGACACATTTCAAAGTGTTTACTATATTCAACTGAGGGATAGTTGGGTGGCATAGTGAACAGAATGCTAAAGTAAGGAAGACCTAAATTCAAATCTAACCTCAGATACTTACTAACTGTGTGCTCCTGAAAAAGTTACTTAACCTTGTTTGCCTCAGTTTTTTTATCTGTAAAATGAGCTGGGGAAGGGAATTTATCTTTTCCATTATCTTTTCCAAGAACATCCCAAATGGGCATGTGACTGAAGACTGAACAATAGCAAAAAAAAATTAAATTAATCATTAAAAGAAGACTTTGGGTCTTTCCCTCTTCCAACTACAGGAATACAAGCCAAGCTTTGTATTTATCTAACATTGGATGTAATCTAAAATTCATGCCTCAAGCACTCTTTAATACCCTGACCATAGCTAAGGATATATTGCCTTATTTTTTTACCATCTGTCATTTTTAGCTTAGAATTTGTTTTTCTGAAGTTAACTATACCCATAGTTAGATTTCTTTCTTGTAAATCTCAAGAGTAGATCATATTTCTTTTGAAAAATCTCAGGATATTTTCATCTTTTCTGGGTGGGGAAAGGGGCCACAGTCAATGGACTTTCTTGGTTCTAGGGAAGGAAGTATATTTGGGGAGAAGATGCATACTACACTCACAACCACAGCAGTCTAAAGCATCTTACCCTTTCTCCAGGAGGACCAGATGGGCCATCACCACCAGAATTACCCTTTGGAGGAAAAAGAAAATAGCACTATTTGTTAATTTTTAAGGATTCTATTCCATGACATTATAAAAGTACAAAAATCTAAAAAGGCAGATGCCATGAAGATCTAGTTGCTCAATTTCCTTAAAATTTTCTTCTGATTTTCTAACAATGGATCTGTCAATGGCCTACAAAGGTTATCTGTTATCCCACAGTACTGCTGAATACAAATATATGACTGACATAACAACAACTAGGTAAGAGCAATGGAAGAGGATAACTGATGCCTGTTGGGAGAGAAATACTGAGCTCCAGTGAAAATATTTATCAAAAATTTATGTCAAGACAAAGCACAGCTGTTTATTTTAATGCCTCCATCAACTTGGTGGCACTGTATTTTCCCATAAAGGTTTTACTATAATTCTTCCAAAATGATAGCTAAGGATGAACTCAGTTTATGTGATGGTGATGCAAGAGAATTGCTTATATGTTATTACTATCATGCTACATTCTGTTTAGCTATAGAAGGAAGGAAGGATGGAAGGAAGGAGGGAGGGAAGGAAGGAGGGAAGGAAGGAAGGAAGATGGGAGGAAGGGAGAGAAAACCACAAGCTAATCAGAGGCTATTTTCTCCACAAAGGTAACTCATTTTAGAATATCGCTATCAAAATAACAAGAATCATTCAGTTAGTTAATGTTTATGTTTTTTAAAAGAAAAAAAGATTACTGATTTAATTAACTGGCTCTAAAATATTTGTCAGGAGAGCAGGGTTGTATGTTATTGGCTTAGACAATGACAAAAATATCATTCTTTCTGTGTCTGATGAAATCTCCCTCCAAAGACCTCTAAGTCCTTTTCAAATAAATAATGAACCTTCACCAGGAGGATAGGGTGATCCCAGCTGTTTTTAGGGATTTGCCAAATGCCTGAATCTAGCATTCTAGAGTTCAACAACTGGGATGCTACCAAATCACCCAATGTGTTTGGGTCGACAGTGCCCTGCTCATTTCTTTAGAAACACATATGATTTAATTGTGTGATTACTTTGACTTAACTGTTGAAAAGTCATTAAGGAAAGAAGGGGAGATTCTCTCAGAATCTAAGGTTCCTTCTTTTTACTTTTTTTCCAGGAGAAGGAAAAAAGATCACCCTCAATTGTTCAATATTTTGGCAGCATCTCAACCTCAGTTCAGTGTGTGGCATGACTTGATGGTGTTCCAGGATTAAGAATTCGATGACATACCTTAGGTCCAGGTTTGCCAGTGATTCCTCTTGGACCTCTTTCACCACGTGGGCCCTGGAAATACAATAAAGTAGAAAAAATGTTAAATATTCTAGAGACAGAGAGACATTCTTCCATTCCAAGCTTCCTCTTTTCCCATTTATTCTGTTACACGTCATCTCTGATATTTTATAGATCATCTGAAGTAGAAGCCTACAAATATAAAACCATAGTTACCGTTGGACCTCGTTGCCCTCTCGGTCCTGGTTTTCCAGGTGTACCCTAGAATCAAATGAGAAGAGTGGTGAGTCACTCGTGGTGTCCCAGTTATCACCTACCATCTATAATAGTCATAACTCTGATATGATTGCTTTTAGTTGATTTTAGCAAACACATGAAATGACACAGAATTTCAGCTAGAGACATAATGCACAGAGCACAGTTAGAGTTAGGAAAACTTGTATTCAAACTATCACCATCCTTAGAAAATGGCCTCAATCTTGTGCTACTAAGATGACTAGGTAACCAGTATTCCTTGATACTAGCTGGGAAGGAATCCCAAAACCTGAGCTTCTCTTAGATAATTATTTCCTTTCACTTGTTTTCAAGTGAAATGTAAATAGTTCAAGTCAGGTTAACATAGGTATAACTCACTTGGCTTCATACAGTTACACAAGACCTATAATTTTCTTACTGAAATTGAATGAGGTTTAAGTCATGCACACACACACACACACACACATACACACACACACACATATCAAGGGGAAAATCATTATTATAAGAAAAAATGAAAAGAAGCAACTCTTTTCATACATAATTTACTTGAGCTGCAGTTAAGCATATTAGCCATTAAAATTTCAACAGATTCTTTTGACAAGCAAACTTGCAATTTGGAACATAAATCATATATGAAAGTTATTTTCTTCTCTCCTAATGGAATCTGGTCTTCTCTTTACATTCTCCAAAGTGTGGAGCATAATGTACAGTATCTGTTCTCCAACAAATCTATAAGAACTTGAAAAATAGAATTAACTACTGTCTGCTGGCCTAATGGATCATGTTGCCATATAGCAAGGAATAATAGAGCTGAGACTAAGCTCTGATCCATTGGACTCTCCCCTCCCTCTTCTCTTTCTACTTTACCATTAAGATTATTTCTTGCAAATATAGGCTCTAAGGGATTGAAAAGTAAAGCCAGAATACTACTTAAGTGGGGATTTTTTTTATTCAGAAAAATCCCATGTAACTTTACAGTTTCTTAATCTAGCTTATTATACTACTGGTTTCTGATGATAAAACCTCAAAAGGACCAGACTTTGTTAAAGGTGATGAATGAAAAATATTCATTGCCATTTAAACATCAGTCATTCATTTTCTTTGAAACAAAACCTGCATTTTAGTGGTCTGCATTTTGAAAGGAATTTAATAAAAGCATTTATAATGATGAGTTAATTATGTTGCTTTTTAACAATGCACTCTGCCTCCATTGCTTTAATTACATGGCAATATCCTTTGGCAACAGAGAACTGTTTGTACAAGAAAATTAATGAAACATCTGCTTTTTTCAAATTACAAACTTTACACCAAAGCAAACATCCATGACTGAACTTAGTTTGTTCCTGGCATTTATAAATGGAGACACATCGGTCATGTTTGTATTTCTGAAAGCAACCACAGTAAAAGGATGCAACTATTTTAAAAAAAGAGAGTGGGGATACCAGAGAACTGTGTCTACATAGTCAGTCACCTCTGTTTCTGTATCCCTAGCATCTAGCCAAGGGTATTGCACATGACAGACATTTTATAAAGTTCATTGAATTGAATTGAATTAAAAATGATATAGCTTGGGTTTTTGACCATGTGATAAAAGCCCAGTTGTCATCTGAAGCCAGTGAGACCCCCAAAGTCATGCATATAAGTCTCACCACCAAACCCAACAAAGAAAACTATAAAAATGAGCTTTCCAGGAGGTTTTATGTTCAAGGACTTTGTTTTTCTTTCTTTAAAACAACTGGTCACAAGTAGCTCATGGCCCAGATAATTGGACCATTGTATAGAATGATCCATTCAATCTGTGTCTCTTGATATAAACAAATTTCTTGAAGAATGAATGACTTCTGAAGTAGCTCAGGTCCATCCCTCACTTCACTTGCTACTCTCTAGCATCCTTTGCTTTGTGAAGGGACCCTGGTCACTTCTGTGAGGTAATGTAGAAAAAATAGTGGACTTGGATTTAGACTATTTCAGTTCAAATCCTTAAGTTGCCAATAAATAACCACATGACTTTGGACCATGCCCAGTCTTGTTGTACTTCAGTTTCGTTGTAAAACAGGAATTTTCATCCTTACACTAATTACCTTACAAGGTCACTGTGAAGATATTGTAGGATAGAGACAATGCTGTAAAAATATTAGTAGATTGGAAGTCAGGAAACTTGAGTCCAGGGTCTCCCTTTATGATTTTTGGCACATCACTTAATTTTTCCTGAACCTCTTTCCCTTGGTAAATTAAAGTAGATGGTCTTTTTTTAGGTTTTTTTCAAGGTAAATGGGGTTAAGTGGCTTGCCCAAGGCCACACAGCTAGGTAATTATTAAGTGTCCTAGACCAGATTTGAACCCAAGTACTCCTGACTCTAGGGCTGGTGTTTTATCCACTGCCCCACCTAGGCACCCCTAAAGTAGATGGTCTTAAAGGTCTTTCCCAGGTCTAAACCTATGATCCCATCTAAGCATTTTTTTTAAGTTGTGAAGTACTAGAAAAAGGTGGTTGACATTATTAACATTCTTTTTAGATGATAATCAAACAGGTTAGGGAAAGTTCTCTGATCCTAGGTGGGTTTAGGAAGATTTTTCTCTGCACTAGACAAGCTAGTGTTCTCCAGTTCTTTCATTTCAGAGGGGCTTATTTCTAGACCCCAAGGAGGCTATTAAAATGAACTTGTCATTTTGCTGATATTTGTTTTTCTATTTATGGCCATGATCTAGTCATCTTCAACCAACAGACTTAGGATGTTTCTGCTAATAGCAGACAAACAAGAAAAATCAAAATTCTTGGGTTAAAATTAATAGAAAAATGGCATTGACTGACTATTGCAGATGAAAGAAGGATGCAGTTATCATTGGTCCAGTCTCTCTTTGTTCTACTAAAATCAGGTGCCAAGTTAAAAAAAAAAAACTTCCAAGAATAGGTTTAAAGAAATCTGATTCACAAAATTTATGATTACTGCTCTACAGTTTTCCATTACTAAAATCCACTCTACCTCCTAATCCTGGAAGCCTGCTTTTTAAAAAGTCCTAAATAAGAGGATATGAAAAAGAAGGACTGGGGGATGGGAGTAGGGCTGAGGCATTTGCAAATGACTGAACCAATTAAGGTGTCCTAAATATTTACTTTTTCTTCCTCCATTCCAGGAAATTTGCAGGGACAAAAGGGAGTGGAGGAAGGGAATGGGGGTAAGGGAACTTCAACTGAAACAGTATTGAAACCATCTTTCCATAGCAGTAACTAAACAGAAGGTTTATGAGTCTGACAGATGCACTCCGTTCTCTGAAACAGGAGGCTATGATTAATTCTGACAGGGGAAAGATAAAGATGGCTGGTCTCTCCATCTAACAACATATTAAACACTATTACCGTGTGTTCAGAAGAAAAGTAATGGTCTCGTTTTCCCATGCTGAAGCCCGTGTTTTGACTCATGCCAAAAACACAAAACAGCAGTGGATTTAATTTTCCTAATTTGGGCTCCATTGTTACAAAGCACATGAGGATAGCAGCAGAATTGTAGAGAGTAAAGTTAATTTGCAGTTTTCAGCACTTAGGGTGGGAGAGTACCTAACAAAATTTGACTTTTCTCTATGCCCTGCATTTTTCATACAGCCAAAAAATAGCCATTGGAGAGAACTTGAATCATGTTCTCAGCTAATCTAGACTGAGAAACCAGGACTTGTGGCTCAGATATTCATTCTTTTCCAACTCTCACTCTGAAAATGGAATTGTTCCATAGTCCTCTTCTACTCAACACAGTATTCCCTGTGAGTTCCTCCATCAATTTTCAGCTGGGCAGGATTAATGAGGTGCAAGCTCCTTGCTCTGGTTGAGTCACCAAACTCCTGTTTCTCCATTGTTTCCCATTGCTTCTGATCAGATTTTAATAATTTCCATTTGGGGCTCTTGGATGGTGTTTTGGTATAAGTGTCCAAAGACTTCTGACAAGTGACAAATCTTTATTGGTTTCCATGAGTATATCTGCACTGACATGACTCAAACTTAATGACCTGATAACTGGGCCTAAGAATGAGACCAATGAAGAAGGCAAAAGTAATCCAGAATCAGCACCACCATTCTCTAGCATGTGGCTCAGGGCCTTGGCTGCAAATAACAGGCAAACGTTCTGGAGAGAGCTAGTTGGTTTAAGAGTATCTGGATGCCTAAGGAAGTTCCTGTTAGTCAAACAGGAACTTTTACAGTCTGTTAGCTATCAGTTCACTGAGGCAATGCAGTGATTAATGAAACAGGTGTTCAAAGAGCCTATCTTAAAGAAGTGTCTGAGAAATCAAAGAATTTTAGGCAGGGAATCTGATTGAGAATATTTTATTTTATTTTTTTTACAAGGCAATGGGGTTAAGTGGCTTGCCTAATGTCACACAGCTAGGTAATTATTAAGTGTCTGAGGCCAGATTTGAACACAGGTACTCCTGACTCCAGGGCCTGTGCTCTATTCACTGTACCACCTAGCTGCCCTGAGAATATTTTTAATGAGGTTTTAGATACTAAATATCTTTGGAATCAATGACTAACCCTCACAAAAAAATTGCTTTGCATTGCTTGGTAGTATTTTTAATGGTATTATTGTTGTTGACAGGCTAGTCATTTAGACAAAGAAAGGGATGGCATATTAGATAACCTGAGTATTCCACTGGGATTCATGAAATATTTTAAAAGGATAGGTTGTCTCTTGAAGTAGAGGGTTCCCTTTACTGGAGGGCTTCAACCGCCAATACTCAGGTCTGCTATAGTGGGGATTCATTTCATATATGGTTTGGATTGGATTCAGTGGCCTTTCATGTTCCTTCCAACTCTTGTATTCTGAGTAAGGCCTTCATCACTTTGGAGAGATCTTCTATGCAATATTTTGAGAAAGTGCATTGATATAAATCACATAGGATGAATAGGTAAGATGGAGTTGCACATTGTACTCTTGGAAGAAATGCCCATTGATGAGAATCACTAAGTATAAAAAGATATTTCTGGTAAAAATATTCTGTGCACTGAACAAACTTGACTTTTTACTGCACATTATTCCCAAAGATAAGTATAGATACTACTAACATACAAGATGGATAGATTGTAGAATGACAGACTCTTGGAGAAAGACTGCTTCAACTTCCTCCTTTTATAGCTAAGGATACTGCAAATCCAGAAAAATAGTGAAATTTGGCTAACTAGGCTTAAACTCCTTCTATTACACTACTATGCATACATTCTTTAGATGTAACCTTTGGAGTCAAATTCTTCACTGAACTGAGTTGCTAAAGGGAAGCCTTTGGTTAGTAGGATACCATACTAATCAAGGTCCCTCTTAGAAAGAAAGAGAAAATTATTCAGTTACAAAGTAAAGACTTTGAAAAATCCAAAGAATAATAGATCCCAGAGTTGGAAAGCATTTTTCAAAAGCTAACCAGGCCAGTCTATGCCTAAGTAGAACTCTTTACCAGCTAGGCTTTACTCAAAGGCCTCCTGTGAAGGGGAAGTTATTTTCTCCTGGGTCAGCCCATTTTGCCTTGGAATAACTCTCCTAAGCATGGCACATAAGTATTAAATATTGCTCATTGCATATGAAAGACAATCTACAAAGTCAGTGGCATCAGCGAACTTCTCTGAATTGTATTTCTGCTAGTGGAGAAGAGCTGTACAGTGAAGTTCACATTCTCTTACCCATGTCCCCATTCAAGCATAGGTATATTTTCATGAAATAATTGATTATGGTAAGAGTTTAATTTGAAATCCTGGAATGGAGCAAAGTCAATTGTTCCATCTAAGGTTCAGCCCTTAATCCCTGACTTCATTAGGACTAAGCCCTGAACACTAGAGGGGAAGTCTCTGGAAAATGAAAAGAAATGAGATATTATCACTTTGAGGAGTGACTTCTCACTGGCTTATTTTGTTAACAGCATGAAATCACATCCAAACTGCTGTGACCGATTACGGTCACAAATCATCTGAAATAACACTAACCTTTTAACAATGTCATTGTAAGGATTGCAGAAATGGAGGGCAAATGATATTTGGTATTTGGCACAATTTGTACCTTCTTCATAGTTCTGATGAGTCAGCTGGTTTTTGGGAGTTCTCTGGCTCACCCTCTCTGTTTATACTGTCAAGTTTTAACCAGAACAGTCATCATTTTTCCATTTTGTGAAATCTGGCAGGACACATTTGTTTACATGGGATTTGGCTGGTGTCTAATCTATCTCCTGGTTCTCAAAAGAGCATATCTACTCCTTCTTTGAAACATGATAATATTAACATGGAGTAACATATTTCAAGAAAACTTAAAACATAACTGTCTCTACTGGGTATTTTAAGTGATTGGCAATAATTGTTTTGCATTTTATTGAATTCTTGGTGTTGTGATGGCACATAGGACAAATATCTTTCAGAGGGTCCATATTCACAAAATGTCAGCTTTTAACAATTACTTGAAATTAGTAACTTAAATCAGCTCTTTACCTCTTTTTTCCATTCCTTTCAATGGCCTGTCTGGGTTAACAGGTGCATTCTAAGACCCCTGGGAGGCCCTCTCTTTGTTCCTGATTGGCAATGTATGAATCACTACAACATGATTTCATTAATGAGTGCCCAGGGCAACCCCATGCTGGGAAAACCTGCTCACTAGGCAGAAATATGTGGGAAGAAGGAGGAAGGACATTAATTTTACCCAGCATGCTGCTCTGAGAATGCCTTTGGTCATGACAGTAACAAAGAAGCATCAGGTTCTGCAACCAAATTCTTTCACCTCAACTCATCTAGATGGATTTTTGTCACAACTGGTTATTTTTGGAAGCAGCAAAGACATAAAATGATAGAATCTTGAGTTTAGAACAGGGGAGATGGTAGCAGAGTCATTTCTGTCTTTAAACTCTCTAGTTGAACTCTTGCACTGGTTTGGAGAAAGAGATTAGTGATTGAAGTAAAGCCATGAGGGTCTTGCTGGCATGAACAGCCTTCAGAGATGCAAAAATTTATCAAGAATTCAGATTTGGCTCTGTTCATACTTGGGCCCCCTTCTAACACACTCACTGTGCCATTTGTCAAAGCTGTCATCAGCACTCACAGTTAAAAAAAAGGCATCTTCCTCAAGGTTAGCAGCTGCAAAAAGCATTTCAAAGTGGGAAAGCAGGTGAGAAATCAACAAACACCTTTTTTTAAACTACCAATTCCCTAAACAAAAACATGCATTCTGGTAACAAAAGAGAAAAGCAAAAAAAAAAAAAATTAATAAAGATAAGGGACCAAATCATCCTTACTTACCCTTCCACCCTTCTCTCCATTTGCTCCAGGGAAGCCAGGAAATCCAGTAGAACCCTGAAATAAAGGGGGGGGGAAGTCACATGAAATCAGCTGGGATTGGAAAAGATTTTTAGAGAACCATCTGGTGGTGTTGTTAGCTTCCATTAACTCTAAATCACTTAAAAAGAACATAACGTAACTATTTATACCCCAATTCCTTAACATGTGAAAATCACAGAATTTCAGAGTGCAGGAAGCCTCAGAAGTCATTTGATTCAATGCTTACATGGCTAAGAATCTCCTCTCTTGATATCCTCAACAAGAGATTGCAGGTTTCTGCTTGAGAATCCCAGAAAATGGGGCTTCTACTATATTTTAAGGCAGTCCATTTCACTTCTGGCTAGTTTTAATTATTAGCTTCTATGAAACTGGAATTTGCTTTCTGAAACTTACAGCCATTGCAGAATAAGACTAATCCTTCTTTCTCATGACAACCTTTTAAATACTTGAGACAAAGTTATCATATTCTTAGTTATTCTTCTTTTCTCCAGGGCAAAAATCCTTAGTTGCTAAAACTCATCCACATTTGGTATAATCTTGAGGCTATAGAACATCAGAGTGCCTTCTTTTAGACAATATCTTGCTTTCAGTGATAACCCAGAACTAAACACATTTTCATAGCTACAGCGTGGTAAGAGAATACAAAAGAACCATCACCTCTCTTGTTGTGGACACTGGATCTTGCTCTTAAGATAGTTAAAGTTTCTATTAGCATTTTTTGGCCACCATAGCCCACAGTTGACTCATATTGATCACACAATCCCTGAAAACTTGCAGATTTTTTTCTTTTTAAGATGATTTTTATCTAATAATAATGCAAGATGAGGAAATTTTATTTATTCAGTCAAACATCTATTGAACATCTATTAACTTATTGGGTAGATATTATATTAGATGCTGTGAACACACAAAGAGGATAATCTCTGTCTTCAGACAGCTCACAGTTCTCTTATCATAGCAAAATATTAGTAGGTTCTAAAAAATTTCTGTGGGATTATAAACCAAGTGAGATAATAAATACCCACTTACCTGCTGCTAGTTCACCTGCTTATCATACCCATTCAGACAAGTATGTGGGATCCACAGAGAAATTTGTAGGATCATGCTATAAGTAGTATCTATGTTATTATCTAGAAATGAGAATTTTGAATCTGGATCTGAATGAAATCATTTAATTCCTTAGTTCCTTTGACCTTAATGAGATACCTAAAATAACTTTATTCTAATAAGTGAGCTTATCATCCAGTCAAAGCACTCATTTTAGTAAATCTGTTCAACAAATATTTCTCAGTCTATAATACACAAAGCACCACAGTGAATGCTGAATCCCCTGTGTCATTAAATAATATGCACTACATGTCTAAAAAATCCCATAGATAATATCTTTAGAAGGAAAGGATTCCAATTTATGAAATATCTTCCTGTTCTCTATGTGTATTACCTATTTACATTAATGTTCTTGCCTAAATTATAGCTATCCAGACATGACCATGTGCTTAGTTTCTTGATACTTCTTTGAATTTGACAAAACTTGCATTTTAGACCAACAAAATAAGCTCAATGGAAACTCTACTAGCAAAGACAACAAATTCAAAGGTGAAATCTTAAATATTTATCTCCAAAAGGAGAAATATAATTGAAGTTTTTTTCTTTATCTAATTCCTTCAAAAAAAATCATAGTATCAAGAGCTGGAAGAAGCTCATAGATAATTTAGTCCAATACCTTCATTTTCAGAAGGAGAAAATTAAAGCTTAGAGGTTAAGCATATTGCCTAACATCACAAAGCTATTAAGAGATCTGGAATTCAGATCTGTTCTTTCAACTCCAAATTAATTTTTTTCCTTATTATATGTTCCTATTAATGTTTGAACTTTGGTTCTAATATGTGTACACACATACACATACATGTAGGTTTAAACAGTCTCTGAAGTCACATTTTCAAAAAGTCATTTGGAAGTCTGAAATAAGATGCCCATATTAGGCAAAGGACAATGGGAAAAATGCTGACTTGGAGTCAGAAGCCTTGAGTTTGAGTCCTGGTTTTGCCTTTTACTTCCTTCCTGATCTTGGACATTTAACTTCTCTGTATCTCTGCTTCCTCATCTGTGAAATAAGAGAGATGGAGGGAGCAGATCACCTCCAAAGTCCCTCACAGAGCTGTGATAGTTATAATCTATACCTGTACACACACACACACACACACACACACACACACACACACACACACACACACATTCACATCCTCTGTTCTTTATCTCTTTCTCTCTCTTTTCCATCCCCAGTCAATAATTTGGTAATGTAGGTGTTGGTGGCTAAAGAGATAATTGCCTGGATGCTAACCTTTTTTTAATTTCCTATGTATACAGAGAGCCTTGTAGTTTATAGCTGCAGTGGAAGCTGCAGGGCCTGCCACAGATAGATGTTTTCATAAATCACATAATGCTCCCCTTGCCCTAATGCCTCCACTGCATATAAATGATGTGCTTACATATTGTAGGTGTGACTATTAGTATTCCATAGAACTGTTTTGAATCGATCTTTCCTTAACCAGGGTGACATTACTGAGGACTCCTTGTCACAGCCCACTCTCCTTCCTTTGTTAGTATGACTGAATATAGTCAAACTCCGTTAGGCAGTCAGCAAAAGGTGTCCTGGAATAGGCATCATATGCAAATGCACTACAGAGATGAAACACTCTTTTGCTTTTAATTATGTCTCCAGTGTCAGGCAGCCAGTTATTTTTTTTTTTTAAGGAAGAACCATGAATAATAAAACATGGAGCTTGGATAAAATAATTTTTAAATGGTTTCCAAAGCCTCCAGGAGCTGTTAGAACTAGGCTAGGACATGATTTCAAGGGAGAAAAGTTCTTGTCTTTTGTTTACACTTGGTTTCTGGCAAATGACCTTCAAATCTCCAAAGTGATTCTTCCTGATAGGAGATTAAGTTTCGCAAGCTTTGAACATCTGTAACTTGATAGCTTATGTGAACCAAATGATGCTATGGATAGCAAGACAAACAATACAGCTTTGTATATGCTAGGTGGGATATATTCACTTTCCATTCTTTATTTGGAAAGTTGACTACAGAACAGGCCCCTGTTTCCAGCTTAGATACAAATATGCAATGTCAAGAAATATACTTTAAAAACAAAATGAATCATAAAAGCATGTGATGGAGAAGATTCAGCAATGTGAAAGAACAGGATGAAGTAGGGTAAAGTTCAAAGGAGGAGATTGGCATGAACAAAATATTTAAGAGGAATCATTTAACCCATTCCTAAGTTACCTTTGGACCTTGTCTTCCAGGGTATCCTGGTAAACCTGGCACTCCAAGTTTTCCCTGGAAAAGAAACAGAAACACTGAGTATTGAGATTTTAGAGCAAGCTTTTTATTTATACTGAGGTACAAACAGGATATAAACACTTGTTTGGAAGGTAATATAGAAGAAATATAGTTTCTGAGGGCTTAGGGGTGCAGAGAAAACAATCAAGTCAGTTTTCTTCAAGGATGATATTTCTATGCTTTGATAAGTTGATGTTAGGCAGACAAAAGCAATGATTTATAAGTAAGAGAAGTAAAGCGATCTGATTTGTAGCTCTGTAGTGAAACTGTCTGAATTGATAGCTGAGATGAAGATACATTTATCATGTCCTGTGGTCTCATGAGGAATGTTTCCTAGTAATTATAACAACTCACATTTGTTTAGCACTCTACATTCTCTCATTTGCTCCTATGAAGTCAAATTAGAGATATTTAGGAATAGTGTGCTCAGCCAAAAGTGCAGACACTATGGAGAAAATACAGAAAAAGAAGAGATGGTTCCTGCCCTCATGGGACACACTTGTTGAGAGGGCAAGAATTTTATACATATGAAATAGTGACAGACCTTATAGGGTCAAGGATAAGCTTGTGCTCTGGGAGTTAAGAAAAATGTGCCTGCCCAGGGAAAAGCTCAGTTACTCAATAAATCAGAGATTCAAGAAACATTATTAAGAACTTGCTATGGGTCAGGTATTAGCATAGGCACTGGCAATGTAAATTGAAAGGAAGAAAAAAATTTCTATTTATTCCCAAAGAACTTATATTTGAACAGGGAAGACAACAAATGCAAATAGCAAGAGAATAAATACAAATTAGTTAGATACAAGATAACATGGGAGGGAGGGAACTAGCAGTTGGGGGACTCAGGAAAGGTTTCATAAAGGTGATTCTTCAGCTGAGCTATGAAGGAAACTAAAGTTTCAAAGAGGTAGAGGCAAGGATGGAACATTCCAGGCACAGGAGGCAGTCATGGCAAAAGTCTCTTCACCATTCCCTCCCAATTAAGATTTACCTTTTCTCCAGCAGGACCAAGGGGACCTGGGTCACCATTAGGACCACCACGACCTTTTGGGCCTTCTGGGCCATCTTCTCCTCTAGGACCAGGTGGCCCAATCTCACCCTATGAATAAAAAAAAAGATCAGAGGTGAAGATTCCATAGAAAGATATTTCTCTTTCCACAGCTCTTTATTCTACCCAATAAAGCATCCTATCTGTCTTTGACCCTTGCTCAGTATCTGAAATAGGAGATGGAAATTTTTTTTTAGGTTTCTGTAAGGCAAATGGGATTAAGTGGCTTGCCCAAGGCCACACAGTTAGGTAATTATTAAGTGTCTGAGACCGGATTTGAACCCAGGTACTCCTGACTCCTGGGCCGGTGCTTTATCCACTGTGCCACCTAGACGCCCCAAGATGGGACTTTTGAGTACCTCACAGAAAGTAACACTTTGGCTTGCCTTTTGTCTCCTGCCTTGATGGAGCAGATGACAGGTTTCCATTGTTACAGACAAAGTGGAGCTATTGTATGGTAAATTATAGGCCTGCATTCAGTCAGCTCTGTTGGACTCATTTCATGAAGGTTGAGTTGCTATTTTTCTCAGGCTATAGGATTCTACACCTCAATTATCTCTTCTAAATCTAGTGCCTCTTGGCTAAAATAACTTGGGTTCACAATGGCTGTACTCAATTCACTCTTCCAAAAATATTTCAGAATATCCCAAGTAACCTCTGAGAAGGGAGTATGGGAAGGAACTACTTTCTTGCTCACACAGTCCATAAGGTGTGAACAATCCAGACTCATCCTCAGAAAATGGTGAGAAATGGTTTGTCTGTTAATGGTGATGCACTTGAGAATTTTTTTTTTATTAAGGCAGCTGTAAAACAGCTGCCAGAATACCTCCACAAACTACAACAAAGCATATGGCATGGGGAAAAAAGTCAATGACTTACTTATTTACAATTTCTTGTGTCCTATAAGAGTCTCAAATAACCCATTATCCCCAAGCATGCCTATTCTATTTCCACATCCATGCTCAAGAAACAAAAAAACAAACAAAGCCCAAATAAAGAAATTTGTAAGGGTTGACCCTTTCCTTTTAGTATATATTTCTTACAGTCTCTTTCAGAACCAAGGTCCTTTCAACATGGGCTCCAGATGATATATTTGATCTTCAAAAGGTAAAAACAAATTGAATTTTTCATGTCAAGTCAATATGTACATAGGTAGCTGCAAGGGACTGTAAGGATGAGAACCAGCATAGATTTTAGGTTCCTGGCCTCTGAGGAAAGTTCCAGAATTGCTGTGCTATCAAGGATGTAATTATTTAATATTTAATAATTTCTTTATTTACTTGGCCTTATTTAAAAAAAACAACAACTATATAGCTATAGAGTGCCTATAGCCTGTCAAGATTGAGGTGAAACAGATTAAAAAGCTATTTGTCATTGAACTAGTTCCTGAAAAAACTTCCTTGGACAATTATTTTGTAAGGGAATAACAAAGTCACCTCTCAGTCTATATTTTTTCCATACAAGTGGGCTCTTTGGCTACCATCTTATAAGAAATTTCTTTGGTTGGGTTTTTTTTTTCTTTTTCTCAAGCAGCCTATTCATTCTTGGGTTGTTAGGGAGACTTCAAAGCTCTCATGCCAGGGCTTTCTGGTTCATTAGCATTACCCTTTTCTCATACATATTAGAGCACAGACTGGTGGCTCTGTGTTATGTTTGCGCGCACGCGTGTGTGTATGTGTGTGTGTGTGTGTGTGTGTGTGTGTGTGTGTGTGTGTGTGTATGTGTGCGGGCCATTGAACCCTATCATCTCTCAGCAAAGCTTGTCTTCATCTTTTAAGAACTGAAATGTTCATTACAAAAGCAAGGTGGGATGTTACAACATCTTTCCCTCATTTCCCACTTGAGAATGACAAAACACAAGGATTTTTTCAAGTCTTGGAAAACAGTTGCTATGGATTCAAGTAACACCAGACTGGAGTGGTAGAAAGTGCTCGAAATTCTACTCCAAAATCTACCACCAACTTGCTGTGCAACCTTACAAGTAACTTCACTGCTTTGTTCAGTTTTCTTCATCAGTAAAACGATGGGAGTTGGAGTGGAAAGTTTCTTTCTGCCCTGGCATTCTATCATTCTTCCTTATCTCAAAGAGGGTCCTAGAATTTTCCAGCTACATACATAAAAATTTTATTTCTAAACTCTCCCAACTGCATAAGAGAAAATGTTGCAGACTCTAAATACTCACTCGATCTCCCTTAATGCCCATGTCACCTTTAAATCCAGGAAAGCCATCTTCACCCTGAAAAGAAAAAAAAAAGATGTAAGGATGGCCATATGAGCAATGTGGTTTTGTTTTCCAGTTCACTAGAACAGATGATTGTGCACTACTTATATAAATTCAAAGTTAATACAATTCCTACTCAGATATCATTTATTATGCATTCTGATTCCATCAACCCATGCTTCATCTCCATCTATGCAGTTTTATAAAATATTTCACAGGAGAACCAAAAGAGTCATGCTTTTATTTTCATTTCTACTAACAGCTTTCTGATACCACTAACCTAGGTAACCTGCTAACCTGGAAAGAAATATATATTCATGTATATGTGTATGAATGTGTGAGTGTATATATATACAAGTATACATATATATTGTATTTGTATAAATATACAAATAAACATATATCTATATATAAACATATCTATATCATCTATCTATCTATCTATCTATCTGCCTATCTATATCTTTTATCTTTTTGGTTTGGAGTCATGAATTCCTTAAAGTAGTCTTAAAGACTCTCAAAAAATATGGAAATGCTGGTAATACTATGCTTTTAATGTGACATCAGATAATCTTAATTCTATTTATTGATAAATGGTGGGATTATCTTAGATTCCCTTTCAGTCTGACCTGCACACTCCTTACCAAGGGAATATCAAGGAGGAAGACCTTTAAAAAAGATATCTACATTCATAGATAAAGAGCTGGGAATTGCATTTTTATTTCCTGCTAAAAGGAAAAGGATTTAATGACTTCTTTAGTTCTCTATTCTATCTGTACACTCTCCATGGACTAAGAGGAAGAAGCCTACAGAAAAATGTCCAGTCATTGAAACCAAGCCAAGTTGTAAATGGCTCAAGGTCCCGACTTGGGGAGCTCATATGTCAAAGAATAACACAATTCTCGATGAAATGATGAGGGTGCTGCTGTCACCAACAAGCAGCATGTCTCCTGCCAGGGCCCATGTCTCTGACATTCATATAAATACTGGCAACTTATCAGTAACAGCAACAAATTATTCCAGATCACTACAGGGTCAACATTTTCCCCTCCAGGACTGTTTCATACTCAGCTTCAATAGAGCCCAAAGGATGGGGCAATAATTCTTTAGAAAGGAAGCTTTCAGAGCTGAACACCCTCTTTGAACCATTTCAAATAATAAGTACAAATGTGTCTTTCTGGTGAATGTGCCATGGCTAATATTTAGACCAATTTAGACCCATTAATCAGATTATGTATCTACCATGTGCTTATAGTATAATGTTCATAAAAGTAATTTCTTTTTATGTTTTGCCCCATAGTATTGTTAGTTCTATAAAGGTAGGGACTATGTCACCTAAACGTTTTACCTCCTCTAGCAATACATATTCTCTTCATAATTAAGGATAGAGGGTTTTGAGCTTTTTTGTGTGTTTCATGGACCCATTTAGTGGCCTGGTAAAGTCCTGCTAAGAATAGTATTTCTAAATGCATGAAATAAAATTCATAGGATTAAAATACTCTGCTTCAGGAATTATAAATATTTGTTGAATGAAGGACTTAATGAAAGACTATGTGCTTGATCCTGTTCTGGATGTTAATGGCACAAAAATATTCTTTTAATAGGATAAAGATGTGGGTAGTGACAAAGGGGTAAAAAAGTTTTTTTCTTTTAAAAAAGAAAACAGCATTAATACAATATTAACAAAAATACAGAAAAAAACAAAGTAATTCAGAAAAGAGCAAAAGCAAACAGGATAATTTTTTTACTATCTTTTTTTTTTGGTGGTTTTTCTTTTTGTAAGGCAAACGGGGTTAAGTGGCTTGCCCAAGGCCACACAGCTAGGTAATTACTAAGTGTCTGAGACCAGATTTGAACCCAGGTACTCCTGACTCCAGGGCCGGTGCTTTATCCACTATGCCACCTAGCCGCCTCGTTATCCACTATGACACCTAGCCGCCCCTTTACTATCTTGTTAAATTAAATAAATGTGCACTTAAGAAACAAGTTGCATGAAACAGAAATTCAAATTGTTATATAATTCTCTTATTTGCACTTTTCAAATAGGAATACTTATTGTATTGTTAAGTTGTTAAGTCTATAAGAAAAAATTAAGATAAAACAGCCTCTGTTGTCAGGATGTACTTAAATCCATGGAAAAAAACCTTTGGGTTATGTTAAGTAGTTCCTTAAGAGATAGCTAGGCAGCTAGGTGGTACATTGGCTGGAGTGCCAGGCTTGAAATCAGATCAACTTAGCATCATCAGTTCAAATCCATTCTTAGACACTCACTAGTTCTGTGACCCTGGACAAGTCACTTAACCTTGATTATGTGTTTCTTGTATGTAAAATGAACTGGAGAAAGAAATGGCAATCCAGTCCAGTATTTTTACCAAGAAAACCCAAAATGGTGTCACAAAGAGTTGGATGAGATGAAATGACTGAGTAAGAGGAAGCTAAGTGGATAGCATGCTTTGCACACTATAGGGACATCAGTCTTTTTCTTTTCTTTTCAGGTATAATATCCACCAGATTGAAATCCATTTCTCTCAAAATCCTGTAGAGTCAAAAACTAGTACTGCCCAGTGATGTTCTTTCAACTAAAGGCTTAAATACTAGGCTAGAACTCAGAAACCAGAGGACAATTCACCTTGATTTGACAAAATGCTTTCCAAAAAATACAGATACTCACCTTCTCCCCCTTGGTGCCTTTCAAACCACGGATGCCATCTGCCCCCTATACAGAAAATAAGAGGAAGACATCACAAATTTTATACTTTAATACAACGTAATAGATATCATATACTATAAAGACCTTAAACTTGCAACAAAATTCCAGGATTGTGGTAATTCAATTAATCTCTTAGTGGTCTGTAGGATGTGAACAGGCCTGAATAATGCAAGCATCATTTCTGTTCTCTTCTTTTTTCTAGGAAAAGTATTTCCTTGAAAATGAGGATCCTTGAGGTTTCTTGTAATATAGTTTTATAAAGTTTTCTTAAACTAACTTTGAAATAATGCAGAAAAGGGAGCTTGATTATGCTGTAATCAGGAGGATAAGCTTGAGAATTGTTGTTACTAAAGGGGAAAGATGACTGAAAGTATGCTTCTCACCTGATAGAGAAGAGTGGACCACAATTCACCAATATATAGTGGTGAACTGGGGTATGCATTTTCAGATATGGCCAATATGTTGCATTGTTTTGCTTGACTAAACTAATTTGCTAAAAGAGTTGAATCGGGGAATAGGTGGAGGAGAAGAATAACTTGGAAGTAGGAATGATTTTTAAAAAAATCAATAAATCATTTAAAGAAAGGTATGATAGAGCACAAGCCCTGGAATTGGGAAGACCTGAGTTCAAATCCAGCCTCAGAAACTTAATAATTACCTAGCTGTGTGATCTTAAGCAAGTAACTTCACCTCATTGCCTTGCAAAAATAAATTAAGAGAAAATAGGTTTGAACCTGAGCAGAGAATTTAGCAACTTAGCATCTAGTCTCTGTGAGACTATGAACAAAAATAAGGCAAGGGGTTTTATATCTTTAGGGCTCAGTTTTCTCATTTATCAAATGAGGGAGTTGAACTGGAGTATCTCTGAGAGCCTCTGCAGTGGTTAAGAAGTGGTATGCTTTAATGGAAAGATACTGGCCTGATTGGATGTGAGTGGAAGATGAAGAATGGAATTAATAAACTATCAAGCTGGAATTGAAGAGATAAATTTTCCTCGTGACCATTGGTTTACTTCCTTAGCCCCTGCGCACAAGTTACTTTCATGACTGGGCTTTACACTCATCTGCCACTTGGAAGCTAATGACTTCCCACCTTGCCTTCCCAGCCCAGGCAGGACCAAGCTAAATAAATTGATCATGTATTAAAGGCTTTGTCAAGTCATCCTCTCTGTTGTATTCCTTCTCTAGGGAAAGTGGGGCAGCACCTTTCAAATTAATGTTTGAAGCAGAAACACAGCAGGGTGGCTGGCTTGGCACAGCTACACTTCCCTCTGCAAGAAAGATGGCTTTTCAAGTGCCCTCTTGTGGCAAGAGGTTCCCTGAGCCCATTTGGCTCCAAACCTTGAGCCAAGCATCTCAAGCTGGCAGTGACCTCGTTTTTGCCCCTGAGGCTGTGAGAAGCCTGGGAGGTTGGATTTGCAGGAACCAAGGGCTGAATTCAGTGAACCTGTCATATGGGGAGTGTAGGCGGGAGCCTCAAGTGACAGTAAATTGTGACATCCTTAAGCACACCACTATTTAATCAACCTCTGGGTGGGTTGGGAGAGACTAAGAATTGAATAGAGCATAAAGTATGTAATTATCCTGAAGTCCTTATTACCATTCTCAGGAAAGGAGACATATAGTCAAGTGCTGTCTAACACACCCCTCCTCCCTCCAAGCTGCCTTGTTTACTATTAAGCAGTACTAGGTACCCAAACTAATAACTTGAATAAAAATGTTCCCCAAGATTCATGGCATACACAGCAAAGAGACACTAAGGGTAAATGGAACCCTAATATCAATCCACTGTCACCACGAGGGTAAAAGCTTAGCAATGGCTATGATTAATGTAGGTTGACATTAATTATATTAATATGGGTCGAATGCTCCATTTTCTGAACCATTAGTTTCCTATTGAACTGCACCTGGTATTGTAAGATCGTTACAAAAATAGCACAGCCTTCTCCAAACATTATTGGAAAAGGCCAAATGATACTCTAGGTGAAGAAAAATGAGTCCCCCAGTATAGATTGGTGCAAAATGAACCAATGATGGGATATTCAACCAAAAATAGAGACAAATTAAAACATAAACAAAGGGGAACGTACCTACATATAATCTAAGAGAAGAAACTCAGGGGATCCCATTTTCTGCCCCCAACTATGTTAGTCACCTGCTTCAGGAGGTTCAAAGAAAAGACAAGGATTTAAAAGGTCCAAAGAACAGAGTAGAACCTACAGAGGTATTTTGTCTGTACATGAAAGACTCTAGATCAATTCATAGGAGGGATTCTTAGATATTTTATCACCTCTTTAGGTTCTTATCGAGTTCAACACAGAGGCAAATCCCAGACTTGATTCATTACCTCTGATGCTAAGAGGAGAAGTTGCTGAAGGAATTATAAAGGATTTGAATTTGATTCAGGCAATATGGGAATACTGTGTTCAAAATTACTTATAAGGAGTTTAATTTTAAATGTAAGGAGATGTCTGAGTTTAACCTCTAAAGCACAGAGTGAATCTAAGAAAATAAAATCATGTGGATGGTTAGTTATACCAAAAGAAATCTTCAGAAAGCATAATATAATAGAACTAACAGAAATGGGGCCATGATGAGGTGGAAAGAATGTTGCATGTAGGGTTGTAGAAATTCTAGAGCTCTAGAAAGGGAAGGGACCTTGGAGATCTTCTAGCCCAATACTTTCATTTTTATAAATGAGGAAACTGAGACCCAGGGAAGAAAAGATCCAGTTCAAAACCTAACAAACTGTAGAGCCTGTATTTGCATTCAGGGACTTGGATTTCAAATGTGATGCCCTTTCTAATACATGCTATACAGCTTCACAAGTTTCTGGTGAAAGCCAGATATACTCTGTCCATGGTATTCCCCATTTGTCCATAAAGGAATTGTGCTTAGTCTACCATGACTAGAGAGAATCAAGTCTGGCTTCTAGGAAAAATCACTTCCCTTTCTAAGTATTCACAAGCCATGCCTCTTATAATCGATTTGAAATATTGGAGAGAGCTCAACACCAGATTTACTGGTCTTTAATAGGTAGAACACATCTTGAAAAACATAGTAATCTATATTTGGAATCTATATTTGAATCTCAACCCTTATTTTTATTAGCTTTGATTCTGCTTCTGTTGAAGCTCTCTAATCCCCAGCTTCTTCACCTATTGGGAATAGAATACATTTACCACCAGCTCCTTGAGATTATAAAGAAAGGTTTTTATTAAATTTAAAGACAGAGTTAGACTAGGTCTAGATTTTTCTCTCAAACACTCATTATCCAGCATCTACCTATCTACCTACTATCTATCCATCTAATCATCTATTTATCTATTCATCTAGTTACTTAGCTTTCTATTCATCTGGTTATTTATCTAGCTATCATCTGAGTTATTATAAGTCCTACTCTTGACAGTAACTCATGTGACCTCGGACAAGTGAATTGTTTTCTGTATGTTTTGCTTTCCTCATTGGTAAAAAGAGAGAAGTGAGATTAGAACACAAAGGTCCATTCCATTTCCCAAATATGTATGGTTTTGAAAGTGTCCACGTATTTGTACTTAGCATTATAGATAAATAAAAGGATGAAAGCATCTTGGAGTTGGAAGACTCTTTAGAGATCACTCTAGCCCCTCACTTATAGGAGTAAGCAAGCTAAAGTAGAAAATATGGCTAATTTAAGATCACACAGTCAAGGGTGCTAGTTACACAGAGTAGGGGCTAGAATACAGTCCTCCTGAAGACTCATTCATTCCTTTTAACCTCAAAGAGATAATAGAGACCATTAGTCCAACATTCACATTTTACACATAAGGAAACTGTAGTCTCAGAGAAGAAAAACAATCCATTGTAGGCCAATCATACTCTGAGGACAAAACTACAAGAGAGCCCATATTTCAGGCATATTTGTGTGGGACTTTTTTCCAAACTAGCCCCTCTAAGCCCAATTCAGAGTCAAGTCTTTTGGATGTAGGAGTATATTATGCAAACTCTGATCAAACCCAAATGGGTATCAGGCTTTAAATTGACAAGCAGAGAAGTCAGAGGAAGACTTCTGGAAATTAACGAAAGGCAAAGGAAGCTATTTCCCCCAGTGCCAGTGTGGGCATTTGACTAAAAATAAGTAGACCTCCTTCAATGTCCCTGCATCATCCTGCTAAAGATGCTAATTATGGTATTAATCATAACCATTAGCCGTCAACTCTATTCAGCACACGTGGAATCAGTTAATCTGTGCACATTGCCAGTATTTGTAATGCAAGAGAGGTTTATCTTTCTGAGAATGCATTTCTTTTCTAAGATAAATGTTTTTTTTTTTCTTTTTAAAGAACCCCCTCCCTATTCCTCAGCTTCTAGGCTTTGCAATAAAAACTGAAATACTTTCATGGTTGGTTGTGTCAGGAATAGATACTGATCAGGGAGACAAGATGAAAGTTTTTATCATGAAAATTTTAAGGCAAATTTCTCTTCCTCACTTCCCTTAGAAATACAAAAGTATTCAATTAACAACACAGTGCTATTGGCAAGCAGTTTTAAATTCCTGCCAAGGATTTTTCCTCACACACATAATATTGCTCCCATTGTCATCTTCCTCCTAATCTGTCACCTTTATTATGGCTGTAGTTTATGCCAGTGAGAGGTGCTAGAGGAAAAGAACAGAAACATTTAATTTTCCTTTCCCAAGGAGAACTGTAGGATTTAGAGGCTTGAGGAGTAACACTGTCCAGTGGAAAGAGAACTGAGTTGGGAGTCAGAAGACCTGGGTTCAAATTTCAACTAGGTCACTTTATTGTCCTAGTCAAGTCACTCAACTGACCTATGTCAGAGCATCTTAAGTGGAAAATAAATAAATAAATACATAAATAAACTGAGGAAATGAGTGAAGAGGCAGTAGGAGGAGTTAAACTAGATAATCTCTGAGGCTCTTTGTGGCTCTGAATCTTCTGATTTAAGCCAAACCCATTTCATTTTATAGAAATTAGGTGGTTGGAAGTCAAGTGACTTGTCCAAGTTTACAGATGGAGCAAACTGGCAGAGCCAGGCCTAAAATGTAGGTCCTACCATTTAAATCCAGCCTTCCTTTTTTACTTAACCTGAGGGAAAAGAATTTTGGGGAAACTTAATATGTATAGTGGAAAGAATGCTTACAGGAGAATCCTTCTAGATCCTGTTTCTAGTCCTACTGATATGCTGTGCAGTCCTTGGGAAAGTTATTTTTACCTCTTTGGGTCTCAGTTTCTTTGTTGATCAAATAGGGACAATAATCCATAGCCCTTCTATCATTGTAAGGACAATATGAGGTTATCAAGGAATATGAAATTACTGTAAAAAGCATAAAATATCATATTAAATTTTTAAATAAATCTGAACTGAGAGATAGAATGGCATAGTAATCAGAGAGTTGGAATTGCAGCTAGGAAGATTTGGGTTCAAGTCTTGCCCTGACATATACTAACTGTGTGATCCTGGGCAAATGACTTCTCAGTGTTCAAGAAGACAATGCTTCAAGTCTCCAAGTTCCAGAGGGAATTTCTGCACTTGGAAGGTTCTAATATCAAAGAAATCATAGGCCCAGTCTCAGCCCCTGTTTTTTTTACGGGGTGGGGGGGAGGCAATTGTCATTAAATAACTTGTCCAGAGTCACACATCTAGCTAGTGTCTGAAGCCTGATCTGACTCAGCCCCTAATCTTGATTTATCAAGTGCTATATATATTTTCCATAAAATGAAGATGAACAGTGAGGAAAGAATGCAGCCTGTTTCCTTGAAGATGAGATATCATTTTAAAATGCCTTTTAAGTCAACTTTATCAGAGAATGAAACCCCTCCTATGCATGATGCTGTAGAATACCATATACACAGATCTCGGCATGTAAACATCCAAAGAGAGCTGCATAGCTATAGATTAAATTCCACAGTTCCAAACAGATGCAGTTAACTTTAATGAAACACCATAGGACTTGTGTTTAGATATTGCTGTGGTGCTCTGTGCTTCATTTAACAAGATTCTAGAGGCCTTTAAAATCACAGAAATACAATTTTGGATAAATGGACACAGATCACGCTGAACTCCCTCTCTTAACAACTCTGATTGGACCAGACTTACTCTTTAAATGTGAAAATGCCTATGAAGACATTTTCTTGTGCTTTACAGAGATGGTTCCAAGTTGATCACCCAAGTCTGAGTTCAGCAGTGTGAGAGGGATTTCGGAGGTTGACAGGAAGGCCTAACAAATTGTATCTACCCACAGAAACAGCTCAAGGCTAAAACATTTCATTCTGTTGACAGATGTCTGATAACCTGATTGATAGTTTTTCACACTCCAACCACATTAGTTGTTATTCCCAGACTCCATTCCTGATTCATCTCAGAATCTTTCTCATTCAGTGATATAATATTTATATAGGGCTTCACAAATCTTAAAGTACTGCATAAATGTCAACTAGTGATTATTATTATTATTATTGTTTAATCCTTCCTAGTTTCCCATGGTAGTTATCTAATCAGATGTGGCAAGTGTAGCGAAGTTGGAGCAGTACTACTTCCATCTGAGTTTTGTGACAAGGTTTAATCATGGAAAGATTCTGTAAAGCCAGTCAATTAGGTCAAAGACCCAAATTAGAGATTTTAAAAGAGAGTAAGAAGAAAGGTAGAATTCCTGTTATAAGCAAACTTCTTACCTTGACTCCTCGAGGGCCTGGGTATCCAATTGGACCCTGGGGACCAGGTGGACCCTAGGATCAAAGGAAAAATAACAATTAGACTTTGTTTCAATGCCAATTCAAGTTATTCCCTCATAAGTCTGGATAACTTGAGGACTTAACATAAAATTGAAGGATTCTCTTCCAGATGGGCCAACTAAAGAGTAGCATACTTGGCCTTTGCCAAGTATGGATCTAACTATGAATTGTTTATTAGCATATGAGAAAACAGCACCCAATGATGACAATAGGAAGACTTTACAAGAAGTCCCAGTGTGTTTGAGTGAAATACTTTTGTTATGACCAAAGAATGACCTTGCCTTAAATCTCAAGTTTTAAGATATCTATTCCTAGTGATCTTTCATTTATTTTTTATTCATTTATCTATCTATATAATCTATTTTTATTTTTAAGGTATTTTTTGAAAAGCAATGGGGTTAAGTGGCTTGCCCAAGGCCACACAGCTAGGTAATTATTAAGAGTCTGAGGCTGGATTTGAACTCAGGTACTCCTGACTCCAGGGCTGGTGCTTTATCTACCGCACTACCTAGCCACCCCTTCTGGTGATTTTTCAATAAGCCAAGAGGAATCTTTAATTTTAAAGATTGTCAGTAACCTTCTGAGGCTTTGGAAATAATTCAGGGGAAGTTACAGTCTTCAGACCAACATCTACAGGATGTCTAATGCTTGCAAAAAAAATTTTAAAAAATTTTAAATAAATCAATAATTAAAAAAACCTTAGATTGCTAAGTATTCTTAGACATAGCTGCTTATCAACTAGAGAAGAGGTCTTAGTCATGGATTCGAGGGCTATTTCCCTATAATGGATGGTATCCAGGCCTTACAAGGGTAAAGATCAGATCAAATGATCAAAGTCTTGTTAAAGAGATTAATGAAACCTTTCCAATACAATACAATACACAGTGGAACTGGAAAGCCAGACTGAATAACTCAAGGATCCTAGTTTTGAACTACATCCTTAGAGGGCAGGGAAAGAAATAATTTAAATAGTTTAAAGTCTGAAGGGGGGAATTGTGTATGAAACAACTTGTATGAAACAAACTGATTATTTCTCCTCCTCTATAACCCCCCCATAAAAGTATCAGCATTATTTGACATGGATCACTGTACACCCTGGAGGAGACAGTTGGCTTCTGGAAAATGTCTGGCTTTACAAGCCTTTTTTACATACCCATGCCATTTGTGGGGGATGCAGCCAAGAGATCTCTCTTAAAAGGAAATTGTGAAAACTATACTGTACCAATAATCAAGATTTATGTTCAAAGGGTGGTTTGTTTCCAACACAAAAACAACCACATTTTCAGTATTTTAAAAATGTGATAATGCAATAAAGGACTTTTAATCCCATTACTTCTTCTATACAAAGCAAGCCCAAGTTTATTGAATAATGTACCTTTTTCATTTGAAGTCATTTTTTGCTCTTTATTCTTTGCCCTCCTTTTATTTGAGGGGGTTATAATGAGATCATAGAGGCACAAGTTATCACAAGAGTATGGTAGCCATATGAGAAACAATCCTGGGATAGTGGATACAGAGCCCTCCTTGGAACCAGGAAAGCTTGGCTTCAAATTCCACTTCTGACACATTCAGGTTCTACCACCTTGAAAAATTGCTTAATCTCTTAGTTCTGTAGGCAACAATCAAGTTGTTGAGAATGTGCCAAACTATATTGGTAAAGGAGCTTTCTCTGTTAATGGAATCATAGGCTTGGGTCCTCCTCTTATGATAACTATGGATTATTATATTGTATACACACCATGAATTGAAATTCTGTAAACAATGGGCACTCTATGTACAGGCAGTACTTAGGTACAGTTTAGCTGGACTGGAAGCCTTGAAGATCATTGTTAATTCATGCTAACTGGCTTTCTCTGGTCCCACCACCTCTAGACTGCCCTACCTGTCATATGCATACTTAAATGAGGTTGTAAATAGTATTGACATTTTGCCATTCTGGTCCTGTCCAGTCTTTTGAGACACCAAAGAGGATTACTGTCTGTTTATAGATTGGACTTTCAGCACAAAACTATCCCAGATGGGACAGAAGCATTTTTAGAAAGATATTTACCTGACCACCTTTCTCCCCTGGAGGGCCTTCTTTGCCAGGATGACCCTGTTAACCGAAAAGAAGAGCATTGAATTATTCCATCCACTACCTTGGAAGGTGTTACTCTCCTATGGTTCATCTCGACTATAGCATCATTAACAATGTTTGTTACAGGTTTCTGTATTCTTTTTCCCCAAAGAACACAAACCATCCTGCAGAGATTTCTTAATGTAGTCCCAGAATAGCAGCACACTCCAATACATATTATACTGATGACCAAATAGGGGCATAGACAAGAATAGTAATTTGCTCAAAGTTTCAACTAGCAAATCAAGTTCATGGCAGAACTAGGGAATAAAAATCAGACCTGTGACCTCTAGATATCACAGCTTCCTAGACTGGCTGTCACTATGCTGTCTCTAAAAACTTAAATATCTATTTGTTAGAAGGAAAGCAAGATGAAAGGCCATTGACAAGGGCTAAGATCAACAGCTCACATCACTCAGCTTGGAGCTGATTATAGTTCTTTCTCAAGTTACATAGGTATGGAGTTTATCTTGAAATTGTAGGCCATAACCTTATTTAATGCTTGTCCCACTTAGGATTTCCATTTGAAACTGGAAGATATCTTAGAGATCCAGTAGTCCAAGTCCTTTATTTTGCAAATGAAGAAACTGAGATCTAACTGAAATTGCTACATTCTTCTCCTCAAAGGCTTTTTAAATCCAGGCATGTACCAATTCATTCTTAGGATTTAGTGAACTTTAATTATTCTTATCTTATAGTCAAATCAGTATTTCAGTTTTGAAATATCAATCAATATTTAAAAGAATAAAGAAGAGAAATTTTGTCAAAAACTGTCAAGAAATATTGCCTCAATCAAATCTCAGAGGAATAATCATGTGGTAGAGACTCAATGGCCTATAACTTTGAGAAACATTATCTTAATTTACTTATCTAAGGTGGGGAGGGATATATGCATTTGGTTTTAGTGCTTAAAAAATAACATTTTTAGCAGTTTTTCAAAGAGTAAATAAGAAGCCATCCAAGTCAGGAAATGAAAAATCTTGTCATTGTTTCTTTAAGGATATCTTAATATGGTAAATAGTTTCATGGCCAAATTTTTACCAGGCCCAGTACTGTGTCCCTGCTGGTGCTCTAGCAGGAGTTGTAACTGGAATTCAGGTCATCATATGGCAGGCTCATTTCTCTCCAAAAAAGCAGGATTGTATGGAGAAAATTCCAAATCTCCAGTTTTGAAGTGATCCTTGGAGGCCCTGCTTATTTCAGAATCTACAACCTAACAACTGGGTCTTTCTTGAACTTCTTAGGAGTCAGTAGAGAGGTGAGTCTGGAGTCTGGGGGGGGGGTAAAAGTGGGAGCTGTTTTGTACATTCATACATTTTGAATCAAGCAAAGCAAAAGTGTTGCTCATAGTACTTTGAAGAACAACTATTTTTCTATGTCAGATTTTTTTTCCTACAAAAAGTGAAATTTTTCTTTATTCTCTTTTGCTATCCACTACATTTCATCATAATTTCCATTGGGACACATTACTCAAAAAAAAGCATTTTAAGGGGTTCTCTGTAACTAACAACTTTATTGGATATGACTACAAAAACAGCTTTTTCAACTTCTGGATAACTAAAAAATTTAAATATATGTTAAGAGTATTCCTTTCTACTATATTGAAATATACAAAAATAGTCTTCCTAATTCTCCATAAAAAAGGATATGTATGCTGATGTAACTTCTTGGTACACTGAGTATATCTGTCCTAAGACATCCATATATTGTTATCTGGCCCTCTTTGGAATCAACACCATTCATCAAAAATGTCTGGCCCAAGTGAAAGATGCAGATTTTTTTTTCATTGAAAGGTCAGCCTATGACCAATGTTATGGTTCAGCTGATGGCATTGTTTGATGGTCATAAATGGATAGGAGGTAGAATAGAAACTAGCCTATACCCAGAATCAGTCTTTGGCTAGGATTTGCTATTGTTTAGCTGTTTCAGTCATATCTGACTCTTAGTGAGCCCATTTGGGGTTTTCTTGGACAAGATCCTCGAGTAATTTGCCATTCCCTTGTCCAACTCATTTTATAGATGAGAAAACTGAGGCCAACAAGGTTAAATGACTTACTAAGGATTACACAACTAGTAAGTAACTGAATCAAGATTTGAACTCAGCTCTTCCTGACTCTAGACCTGTTGCTCCATCCATTATGCCACCTCTGCCCTGTACCTTGGATTAGGGCTCCATCTGTGGGAGAAACTTAGGAAGCCACAGATCTAAAGATGAAAATGAAAGCAAAGAGCTATTTGCTAATCAGATACCAAATAATTAGTAACATAATTAACTTTTTTATTTAGTTGTAGTCTCATAGCATTATTAAAACTATAAAATATGGTATAGTTTTAATAATTGATTTAATTCATTATTTTTATTGAAATAGCTAAACTATTCCATATAAAATGAGCATAGTCAAGGGAACTCATGGTAGTCCTTACAGAAAGAATGATCTAGTAAAAACTACTCCCATTCTACATTGTTTCCTTTTGACCACCTTATTTCTTATAATTTGCACAACTTGACCATGGACTAGATTTATGAGTTTAAAGGACCATTTCTAGTAGATCTCCAATTTGTCAAGGCAATTGTCAGCTTACAATATTGTAAATCCATCTCTCTTTCACCCTTCATTTGGAATCAATACCATTCTACAAACTAAAAATAAACCTTTGTATTAGTATTAGGACTTAGCATCCCCCTTTCTTTCGAAAGAACAGATTACTCATTGAGAATCTTTCACACCTAGTTGATTATTTCTCTTTCTCCTCTCTCCCTCCTCTACATTGTTAAAGATGCTAGGGTAGGTTCCAATTATTAAATGACACACAGTAATAAATAATAGCTTTCCTACTAAAGCAATAGTCACTCTTTGACTGAAACACATTATGAAAAGTGTTTCCCAAACCCAATAATTACTGTTCAATCAGGCATGAGACCAAATGTGTATTTATTAACAGACTTAGGGAATGAGTCAAATAAAGCTCAGAAATGTCTACCCCTTTGAATCTGTAAAATGTATCTTCTGCCTGGGAGTGAGTAGGTTGATGTAGTGGGGGAATGGGAAATTGGCATTTGGGAGAGAGTGAACATTCAATTCAATTCCATTTAATGTAAAAAATTCAATTCAAATAAATTTAACTCTACTTACAGGAGGTCCATCTGCGCCAGGCATTCCTGGAAGCCCAGGTTTACCTAAGGGGCCCTAGGAAAAGAAGATCAGCAAGGAATCACACTATGGTCAATAATTGCAACACATTTGTCTACTATTCTCTTGCTGGTACATATGGGAAAGTGGTAACATCTTCATCCTCCTTTCTTTTCTCAAGGTGACTTTTAAGATCTCCATCATCATTTGGACAAGGTCTGAAAGATGCTGATTTCCACTGAATTATTATCTTCTCAAATGTAATCCATTAGAAGGCATCTCTATAATGGAAATCCATAAGTCTGATGAATAAAATTAGGATCCAGGCTTTTACCAAACAGGATCCCAAATGCTTTGTTTAGAACTTTCTGGGGTAGATAGAAAGAAAATGGCCAGAAAGTTGCCTATAACATAGTAAAGGAGAAGGAAAGGGCTTGTCTTAAAAGCAAAATAACTCAACTTAGGACCAGTTTACACCATTGAGCAAACCTTGTTTTCATTCAGAGCACTTGGTTGTCACTGACTAATGTCCTAATCAAAATAAGGAGGCCAATAAGGGAGAATGTTCACTGTTTGGGGTCTTTAAAGCTACCAAGCATGGGATCCATACATTTACACAATCTATCAGGAATAATCCTCTGTTGGTACCAGAAGATATTTTGCACAAAATTGAAAATTCCTTTGCCTGAGGCAGAAAGGCAAAGACTTCTATTTTTTTTCCCCCATTCCATGCTTCAATCTTTTTCCTAGCTAATCTCTGAGTGAAAACATCCTGACCTTTTACTGCCCTCAAAATGCTGCCTTTCAGATGGAAAACAAATGTAAATGTTATGAATTAAAGATTAACTGTCTAATTTTCCTCTTCTTGGCCTGAACATAGACAGATTAAATGTTCTTATACACAGGAAAGATCAGATATGAAATGGGCAATGTGGCAGGTTGTGGGGAAGTAGTCAGATGGGCAAATGCATACTGACAATAGTCATTACATAATGTTATATTGTGGGAAGTAGGAAGCATGAGCACATACTTTTTCTCCTGGTGGACCAATTGCACCCTGAGGACCAGGAAGACCCTGTAAACAGAAAATGAATGGAGGAGAAGTCAGATAATTTGATTGATCCAGAACATCTGCTTAGTATATCTATATACTTTCTCTACCTTATTGACTTCCAGTCATATTTCTCCTTCTGCATTAAAATGCACCAAAGTCAAAAATGCCATTCTCTGCACTTTGCTACAAGCCATCTGTGATATACTGCATTAACTGCAGCAAGCTAGGTCTCATGTAAAGGGACAGGGGTGTTAGGGAGGGACACAGTGGTTGATGGAGACATTGAGAATTGGCTTAAATGGATGATTGCATATTAAGTAAACTATTTTTTTTCTTTTTTAGGTTTTTGCAAGGCAAATGGGGTTAACTGGATTGCCCAAGGCCACACAACTAGGTAATTATTAAGTGTCTGAGACCAGATTTGAACTCAGGTACTCCTGATTCCAGGGCCTGTGGTCTATCCACCCAGTCACCCCATAGATTAACTATTCTAACAAAGATAAGTCCCATTCACATTTGTGGACAGGGTATTATAAGTTTCTAAAGCGCTATCATATTCATTATTTTATCTGACCCTGTGAAAAAGGCTCAGTACTTATTTCTATTATTTTCTTTTTTAACAAATAAGGAAAATAGAGAGAGTAAATTAAGGCTTGGTCCAAAGTCACATGGACACAGAAGCAGGCCTAGAACCCAAAACTAAATTTTTTTTAAAATAAATTTTATTTCATTTTCAGGTCTGCATTCTCTCTTTCCTACCACCCTGGCTTGATCTCCATTGAAGAAGTAAGAAAAACAAAAACTCATTACAAACAATCTTGACAAGCAAAATAAATTCCCATATTGGCTATTATGTCTTCTGTGTGTGCATATGTATGTGTATACATGAGTGCATGAATATGTATGTGTGTTTATATGTGTGTGTCTGTGCCTCAAGCTGTCCTCTGAGTCAATCACCTTTTTATAAGGAAGTAGTTACCATGTTCTGTGACCTCTAGAACTGGTTGGTCATTGTAATGATTGTGTTCCTAAATCTTTGAAAATTCTTTAACTAGGTGTCTTAATTTTATGTTTAGTATGTCTCTCCTTGGGTTTTGGGGCCTCTGGGTCATGGAATTTCCATATAAGTATAGCAAAAACATCATTATTTAGGCATACAAGGCTCACCTGGGCACCTGGATTACCCTGTTGTCCTGGAGGGCCAGGTTCACCCTGAGGACCCTGTAAGGAAGAAAATAACAAAGGGACTGAACAAAATACAAAGTGCTATTAACAGGGACTGGGTATAAGAGTAGAATAAAATGTTGAGTATTGGGACCCAAGATCTACAGGAAAAATCTTGAAGAATGAACTGGTATTAAAACTAAATGGTCTCTTACATCTTATAAGATATAGTTTGGGTGGTAAGAAATTATCCAACTTTATCAAGAGGCAATGATATAAAACTTGATATACAGAGAGTTAATAAAAACTAAAAAGAAATTTTAAAACTTCAGAAAAGGTTTAGGTGAATTTCTAGATGACAGTGAATTTTTTTTTGCAAGGCAATGAGGTTAAATGACTTGCCCAAGGTCACAAAGCTAAGTAATTGTTAAGTGTCTGAGGCTGGATTTGAACTCAGCTCCTCCTGACTCCAGGGCAGGTGCTCTATCACTGCACCACCTACCTGCCCCAGAGATTTTTAAAGGTCATTATGGAAGGTGTCATTTACACACAACACAATATCTCCTGTCTCCATGCCTTTAAATAAATTGTCTCCCAGGCATGGAGGGTTTTCTTGCCTTAAAGCTAAGACTTCTTCAAAGTTCAGTTTTTAAGTGTCCAGACCTCCTGTATCAAGCCTTTCATGATCTTCTCCATATTCTCTCTCCATGCCATGCCAGTGCACTATTTCCACTGAGATTAATCTGAATTTAAATTTGTATATATTTTGTACCTTTTACATGTGTGAATGTATCACTTTTCACAATAGCATTCAAACTCCTTGAGGAAAATAATTTTCATTTTTTATCTTTGTGCCTAGAAAACAGTTGGCCTTTATTAATACTTGCTGATTGATTTGACTGGCTGCCATCTAGGCCTAGTCCCTGACTTCTGAGATGACTTTAGGTGCTTTTCCCAACATGGATACACTGACTTGTTTTTCCTGGGAGAGATCAAATTAAGGGTTGGAGGGACTATGGAGCTGACCAAATATATTCTCAAGCTGTTCTATAACTGACTTCAGTACAGGTAGCAGCCAGACTTGCCTAAGTAGATGCTTCCCAAACTGTCTGAAATCATTCATGGTAAAAAAAAAAGAATTATCATGAGTCTCTCTTGTTATTATCTATCCCTGAATCTTGAAAAATTAATCCACTGCTAAAGGTCTTTTGCATGATGGTGACTGATTTCCACAGTGAATGCTCATTAAAATATGCAAATATCCCCCAAGACTTTCAGTCCAGGACCATATGCAAGAAAATCTTTGGAGAAAAATCAAATTTCAATTTAAAATTCCCAAGTCATCCCAAAGTACCAGCATCTTCCAGACAATCCTAATATGGAGAGTAGCCTCTATGAGGCCTGCCAGCTCTCTGTGAGCACATTTTAAAGTGCACAACTTTTACACTGAAAATAATTTCCTTCTACCCCTACAAAGGTCTTTGGTAGGAAATTATTTTCTTGAGCTGGCCACCAAAAAAGAGGACTAAGCATACTGAAGGCCTAAAACCTATTCTCTTAAAGCATCTGTTTCTGCTGATTCCATGTTTAACTGCTTTGGCTCTTACTCCAAGCACATATATCATGATACTAGGGATACTGGAGGGCACTGAAAGGAGAATTCCCTTGGAAATCCACTATAAAACCAGCATACATTAATTTTCCCTTATTACAGAAATAGATTCTCTCCTGGCCTTAAAATGAATGTACCCAGAAAGTCATTAGCACTTGTAATTTAGGAAAAGTGATGTATCTGGATGCTTAACAAAGACTTACCACATTTCCCTTTGGGCCAGTTTGTCCATCCATACCAGTCACACCCTAAATAAAAATGTAAAAAAGAAGATAAAAGATAAATGAAAAAACCCCACCCTGAGAAGACAAAATCCAAAAACCAATTCATCAAATGATGTCAAGGTCTTTCTGGCTGAAGGAGAACAGCTGTGTGAATCCTGAAAGGCTTACTTCACAATTGCATCAGCTCAGCTTGCCTTTGGACTCCCCCTCACAAAGGAGAGCAATGCCAGCCAAAATTCCCCAGTTTCTGTACCTGCTGGTGGGAAAAATTCAGGGCAACAAACTGTTCCCTCTCCAAATGAGGAAGCCTGCTGGGGAAAAGCACCCTAAAGGAACAAGCTGACAAAAATAAGGAATGGAAACAACTTCTGTAGAAAATAAGAGCTTTACTCTGGCTGTAATCCTTGGCATTCCTGGTCTTACCAATATTAGAGGAGTAGAGGAATAGCACTTACTCACATGTTGCTATTCACCAGATTATCCCGATAATACAGAATCACCAGTTATCACTGGAAGTAGCACAATTAACAGTCATCTGTCCTGTAAAGGAGAACTCCCTATCTCCAGAAGCAGTCTATTACACTTTGGGATATCTCAATTACTAGAAAATAATTAATTCTGACTTGTTGCAACTTCCACCTTCTAAGGCCAAACTTTTCTGGTCTAATTCCTTCTCCATACAACAGCTCTCCAAATACTTGAAGACAATTATCAATTATCCTCCTTGTCTTCTTGAGAATAAAATATCCCCAGTTCCTCCAACTCAATAAATGGCAAAGGGATGGAAGAAATCAGAGGTTGTTGCCCAATTTCCTAGATGTCATATCTGTCTAACCCAGGTAGGTCAGCAAGACATTGGTCAATGTTTTCCCATCATTGGTTTGCAACCTGGTCTATAAAAACCTTTATAACCAGAAGGCCTTGCTTCTTGAAACCTATAAATTTAAAAACAAAACAAAACAAAATCTGCCTCATACTTTTCCCTGGCTTGTGGAACCTGCCCTATGAGCTGCCAAGTTTTACAACATTTAAATCAATGTTGGCCAAAGTCATATACAACTGTTTGTTTGTTTGTTTTAAATGGAGTTATTTTTCCATTCCTTAGCACAGTTGGGTTGGAAGTACTACTTCTGTTAAGTCTATCACTCATTCTGTCTTGACCACCCAGATTTACATGAATAGAATCTGATTTTATCATAGGATATGCAGCTGTAGAGCCACATAGAGGTCATCTTGTACAAACCTCTCATTTTATAGCTGGGGAAATTAAGGCCCAGTTTGTCCAGACAGAATGTTGCAGAGTAAGATTTCAAACCATATCCTCTTACTCCAAATTCAGTCTCTTTCTACTATAACAGTGACTCTCAAATGATATGCCAAAGCATGTTAGTTTTGGCCAAGGTTTCTGCAAATGGGACCAAAATTAAAGTTGGGATTATGTGTTTTGGGTGAGTTTCTCATCTCTGCTACAATGTGTCACCTCTTCCCCCAGGAAAAACCAAACAGATGATGAATAAATAATAATGATGATAATACAATACCATGATCAAAAATACTTTGAGAACTCTGACTCTATTACATATTAACTCAGCATTAAGATAGACACAATAACCCATTATTTGGGCTATTTTCCAATTGTTGGGTACATTACTGATCACTCAGGAATAGCACCACATTTTGAAGAGCATGATTTAAATGGAAGGAAGTATTAGTAAGGGGTGTATCTCACCCAATAAAAGTTAAGAATCTCCTTAGGAACATCCTAATCTGGCAACACATTCTCTAAAAGTCATGAAGAGAAAAACAAATCCAGTCACCAATAGACTGTTGTTTCTCTTTTAAGTGAAATTCAGGGAACCCATTAAATGAACCATTTCTCCTTCCGGGCTTTGGAAACCACACCAGTGTCACTTCATGGTTACACAAAATTTTGGATGAAGAAGTGAATAGTAGGTGAAAAAAGCACAAAAGTGGAGATAAGAGTGATGGGAGTTCTTGCTTTGCTTCTGTCACAGGCTTAGCTGAGTAACCTTGAGTAAATGATTTTCTTCTTTGAGCTATAAAATGAAGAATTTTAGTGAAGGTTCTTTTCAGCAGCATTGCACTAGGGGCCTATGATTCTCCTAGGAAGTAGAAAGGGAGTGAAACAGGTGACACTGAACCTCAGGAATCCTAATTATTTACCCTCTGTACTTTTGCCTAAACAGTCAGTTTGGGGAATTTGTAAAGTAGAGAAAACACCTGGATTCTTGTTGTTACTCATTTTAACATTAAAAAATATATGTACAGTTTTCTGGGAAAGAGGCAGGAAATTCAGAAGTAAAAAAAAATCTAACTCTAAATCCAGACCTTTCTTTTATATAAACCTGCAGAATTTTTAATGAAAGTATTATTCCTTCCAACTTTGAAAGACCAGGATCACCTCTTATTTGTGCATTTTAAGCTTCTACTAATGCCTCATGTTTCTTTGGAGCAGGTGCTCACAGATATCAGTTCAGATTATCTGCCTGAATGATTAAGTGGGACATTATAGCCCTGACAGGGGTGACAAACTTAAAATTGCAAGGGCAACAATGGAGAGATTCAAAGTAGGCCACAGTACTTACAGGGGGTCCAGGTGGGCCAGGTGGTCCCTTTGGTCCAAGCAAACCACGAGGTCCCTAAAATAAAGGAAAAGATCCATGTCACAGTTCCACTTATGAAGATGTACATTTAGATGTCAGAAACTGAAAACTCAGCACCATAAAAGCATCTTGCAGAAATGCTGGCCTGGCTGAAATGTACATTCTTTCTAGAATGCCCTCTTTTCTCCCAGTTCTTATCAAAATGCTACCATCTTTCAAAATATACATGAAGTTTTATCTCTTGAAATCTCTGGTCACTTAAAACTTATTGATATCTCTCTCTTTTCTGAACTCCTTTGGAAGTGATTTTCTAAATATATACCAAGTAGTCAAAAGGTCTTAATACAGTTTGGAACCTTCATAATATAAATAAGTTGCTCAATAGTTTAAATAAAACAAGTTATTAAATAAGATTAATAATACATCAGTAAGACTTTTGGGATACTCTGTAGGATGATGCTTGTCCTTCTTTCTCAAAGAAGACCAAGACATCAGAGGAGGTGATGATATGAGAAGCACATAAAATGGATTTTAGTGGGGGGGATGCTGTGTTAAGTCACCAGTCTCATTTTCTCCTCCAGAGCTTTCTGGATCCAGGGACCAAATACAAATCAGAACAACTTGAGATTGTCCTGAATGTGAGGCAGAGGTGGGTGACTTGCCCAAAGTCAAACAACTAATAAGGGTCAAGTGTCTGAGAGTGAATTTGAATTCAATTCCTCCTGACTCTAAGGCCAGTGATCTATCCACTGTGCATATATATATATATATATGTATACTTACATATGTAGATGTGCAGATAGATAGATATGCATGTGGGTAAAATCTTCCTGAAAATTTAAGCTATTAAGGCAATTTAATAACTAAATATATACATGTGTAATATACATCTCTATTCTGCACATATACATATAATACACATGTGTGTATGTACATATATCTAGATTATATATCTAGATGTGCATATATCTAGATTATACCCAATATATCTAATATAAAGAGAAGATTGGAAGACTGAAACAGACAGAGAGAGAGACAGAAGGACTGAAAGAGAAAGAAGCAAAGAGTCAGAAAGATATGGAAATGGAAAGAAGAGATTGCTCTACTGCTACTCCACATGTCTAGGTTTTCCCTTCTCTGAATAGACTGCAAGCAACTTGAGAGAAGGGCCTAAGGCATGCTATCCCTATATCTCCTCTGGCAACTTTCAGTGACAAGTACACAGCAAGAACTCCACAAATATGCTTAGATTGAAAATATAATTGGGCTGATGATAAAAGCAGCAATATCTCAGGCTATATCTAAATTCTGTAAACATTTTTAGCTGGCTCATTTCATTCTCAGAAGGGAATCAGACGCAGAATAAACTGCCTCACCTGCCAAACAACTGTAGCAAGAAAATCTATTGTCATCTCACAAAATGAAATGCGCATGTGTTTAGATGAGTCATCAAAGATAATGGTGAAAACTGAGTTTCTATCCATCAAAGCTAGTGCTCAGCTTTACAGATCACCTTTCTTCTGCCTTAGTGTTGAGGTTTAGAAATCTGCTCTCTTGCTACACTCTAAAAGCATTCAAGAACTTGCTCTAAAACTGAATTATTTGGAATTGTTATTCTGAACCAGGTTGCTGTAAGTTGACTTTCCTAACTGGGAAGTTCCCTCCACCAATGAATCACTGATCCACTCTCTATTCTCTATTATACAATGGAATTGAGCTGAAATTCAGATGTTTTTACTGGTGTTTTAATTTAACTAGATATCCCACTTCCCTGCCCTGTTCCCCTGGGTCATTCCTCCCCTACACCCTTCCCTTTATAACAAAGGTCAATAGAAACCACTGACTTTTTATGCAACCTCTATTCCCTACCCCTATCCTCCTTGACTGTAAATAGGCCTTCTTTGACATGCTTGATATGGGAGAAAGAGCAAGAAGAAAATGAATTAGGAAGATCTTTTTAGAACACAACATTTGAAAAATCAGGATGTCATTGCATGTTCAATGTGTTTCTATTCTAGAATTAAGTTTAAGACCCACCCTACTTTCCTACAACCAACTTGGTATGTTCTTAGCTCTACACCTCATTCAAAAATTCAGTCACCACTAGGTCTGATGTATATATGATACATTTACCATGTTTATTGAATGGAACTGAATTAAAGATCATATTGTTTTATAGAGAGATAGTATGGATGAATGGATAGAGTTGATCTTTAAAGAGCCAGGAAGACTAGGGTTTAAGTTCAATCTCTGACATATAGGGTTATTTGACTAGATCACTTAGCTCATTAGTACACTGAGCAATTTGCTAAGATTATAAATTGCAAAGAGAATTGATATGTCTTTCCTTAACTGGGAAGTTCTTTCTACCAAGGAATCATAGATCCATTCTCTATTTTCTATTGTTCAATGGAACTGAATTGAATGTCACATACTTTTACAGATGCTTTAAATCTAACTAGGTCTGCCTCACCCCACTCCCCTGCCCCTTGACCACTTCTTTCCTATACCCTTCCTTTTTTGACAGAGGTCAGTAGAAATCACTGTTTGTTTTTTTTATGCAGGATATGTTCCTTACTCCCTATCCTCCTTGGCTTTAAATGGGCCTTCCCTGACATGCTTAATATTGGAGGAAAGGACAAAAAGAGAATGAGTAAGGAGAATGTTTTAAGGTCAGAAGAACATTCGAAAAATCAGGTTCATTGTTTCAGGTTCTCACAGGAAAGAAGAGAATAAAAGTCCACCAAGGAAAATGTCACCCTATTATGCTATATTTCATAATAAATCTTTAGCTGAATTGCTTCTCACTGGGGATCTCTAGAAGGAGACTTTAGCTCTTGCATCCAGACAAACTGTCTGATACTTCATATGGCTCAAAAAGTATAAGGCATTCTAAGAAATGATTTTTCCTGAATGTATTTCTGAATAATCTTTGGAGAATTGTATAAAGTTGCAGATAGGAGAAAAACAGTTGGGACCAAACTTCCCAGGCTGAAGATCACACCATAAAACTTTGGGAAGGAAGGAAATTTTTGCACTGGCTATGTGTTTTTTTTTTTATTTTTAGGTTTTTGCAAGGCAAATGGGGTTAAGTGGCTTGCCCACGGCCACACAGCTAGGTAATTATTGCCTAGCCACCCCCAAATGGCTATGTGTTTTTACAAAAGAATTAATATGAGTTTTCTGTAATTCAGGACAGAAGTTGTAACAATGGATAAGGTTTATATATCCACAAGAACACTTTTAAAGATAGCAGCAATAAGTTGACAAAAGCTCTACTTCTACTTTAGAGAAAGGCTCATCCTGTTCACATATGCATTTTGGGTTTTTTTTTAATTCAAGTCAGAGGACATAGATTACTAGCTAATTCAAATTTGATAGAAACTGCCTACGTCCTTTCCATGTTTATTATTGTCATCTAAATGCTTCCTTCATTATTGTAATACCTAGTCCTGTAAATGTTTTAAGAAGTTAATAACCCAGAAGTTATTGCTTAGACATGTGTTAAAGAGATAGCTATGTTGATGAATTCTTCATAGAAGTTAATAGGACATCTAGGGTATAATTTAGTACCAATGAATCCATAAACGTCAGCCCCATGTTCTATAAAGTGTTTGCAACATTTCTCATCAATTAATGTCTCCCATACACATGCTGCCAAGCTGGCATTTACAAGTAAAAAAGGGACAATTTAAAAGCACCAGTATGTGAAGAGTAATTAATGCCCTTTTCATTACCAAAAAAAAACTGCTTTGGCCCAAATACAGCATCCTAAGTGAAAAGATCATAACATCATCTGGTTGCTCAAGTCACAGGCATACTGCCAGGGAACTTTGCCTTTAGTAAAGACTTACTATCAGAAAAAGGAACAAACTCAGATTGGTTGGTCATCACAAATACTATGAGTTCTGAGATCTAAAAGGGCCATTGGAGGGCTTAGTCATTCCAAAAGGTCAAATGTATTACATTTATTCCTTTATAACCACAATGTGGTACATAAGAAAAGTATCTTTTATTTTTTCCCAGAGAATTTCCTGCATTTGTTTTTGTATCTTTGGGTAACTTAACAAAGTTTATTGAATTCTTAGTTCTTAGCTGGTAAATTCTATGTGGGGTTTGTGTGTGTGTGTGTGTGTGTGTTTCTTGATTTTATCTTTGTATCTGTACTTAACACAGTGAATTATGCACAGTTAGGACTTATTTGATGAATTGAAAAAAAATGATTCATAGAGGCAGCTAAATGTTGGACAGTAGTCCAATTGCTGTGCTACTAATCTTCTACTGGGATTAATGGACTTACAGGCTCTCCAGGTAGACCTCTGGGTCCAACCTCTCCATCATCACCCTAGAGGGAAAGAAAAAACAAGCAGGTTTGAGAAACACAACCCATTTTCCTTCTCACTAAATATCAATCATGCAGAAAATCAGTTTCCCTGGAGCAATCAGAGAGTGAACATGCATAAGGAAGATTTTTCTCAGCCTAGAGAAATGCAAAACACATTTGCCAAATTTACTGGCCCTTAGAAATGCTCTAACAATTCCCTAACTTCATTGTCCCAGATAACAGGAATTAGTTGGATGTACTGTGGGAGAAACAAGAAACATTTGGGTCAAAGTAGCCACAGTAGCTCACAGACCACAGGCTTCAATAAGAGATCATCAGAGAAGTCAACTGAACCCAATAGATTGGATTACCTTTATGAATCTTAAATATTGAGGAACCATGAGATCATCCAGTTTACTGGATGCCATGCAATTTACCACAGGGCTCAAAGTGAGCCACTCCAAAACAAAACTAGATTGAATTTTTCCAACCACATCAAGTAGAAAATGATTTCATTGTTTCAATGAACTCAAGAATTGCTTCTCCATAAGTCTCTTCTCTTTGGTTAACTATCTTTCAGGCTCACATTATTAGTGACGTCTCTCCTTCAGCATCTACTGAAGAAAGGAATTCTATGTTCATAAACAGAAAACCTCTATTTTAGTCTTTGCTTGCTTGACCAAGAAAAATTATTTTATATCATCCTTTAACCCTTACTCCTTGGAAATATTTCTGCTCCTTCACTGTGAATTCCCTCCAACACCTACTTCAAATGAGATCATTGCAGGCATGAAGCCCATAAGTCTTTCTGTTGAAATCTTTCAGTTCTAGCACAATCAGGGGCCCTGTCTCAAAATCCTTAGTATTTCTTGAGCTTCAGCCAGTCTCAGACAGCCAGTAGAGAGAGTACATTCTGGACACAATTCATTAACTAAAATGATAAAGTGAGTGGAACATGCTTGACGTTCCCTCTCATTTGAAAGATCCCCTTTGCCTGCCTCTCACCATCAGTTCCCTTGGGTCCCTCACAGTTCCCTTCTCTTTATTTCCAACCTGATCTGTATTACACATTCTGCCTTAAGTAACACAGTCAATTGCACATCTATTTGGTATTTCATCTTCAATTTTCTTGCCCAGGCTCACTGGAGGATTGATGGGCTAGATGCAGTCAGGGATAAATTAGACAACTTACCCTTTCACCATCATCTCCTGGAGAACCTGGGGGACCTGAGGGACCAGGATCACCCTAGAAAAGTAAGATCAGAGTCAGTCAAGACTTGTTGAATTCTCCCAAGAAAATCAATACACTTTTGCTCACGTTCTCTGGGGTCTCATGTTTAGTTTCTCTCTGCTTCATGCACTTCAAATCCAAAGATCTCAGCAAACATTTTTACTGGTATGAATGATGCTTTCAGAGTTCAGCTACCCTAGATGACTGGAAGAATTACTATATGGAAAGATTCATTGCCTGAGTGAATATAGGAGTCCTGAAGGAAGAGAGTTTGCTAGACAGGTTATAAAAGCTTAGGACATGCAACAGTTCATGATATGCATGCATGAAATCCCATGGAAATTTAATCTAAGTCTGACAAAAAATGTGGTCAGTTCTCTTCACACAGGGATTCAGAGAGATGTAATCTGACACTCTTGTCCTTAGCCAAATAATACATATCAAGAATAGTAATCCTCTAAACAGGCCTGAAACATGAACCAATGAATCAAAATGTGAGAGGTTCACTAGTACAGACTTCCCAATGGATTAGGCTAGGAATATTTTTTAAAGTAGGTAACTGAGAACCATAATGATAAAAACAGCCCTTTATATTGACTTTATCTGTGATGAGTTCAGATAAAATATCAATAAAAATCCATTTCTAAAAATAATTAAGTTAGGATTGTAGAATGTTAGATTGGTGGAAGAAGATGTTCTATTTGAAGCCTGCAATTAAGTAACATGAGAACTTGAGAAATAAAATGACATGCCAAAGATCACACAGGTAATTAGTAACTAAACTGAGATTAGAAACTTAGTTTTCTAATGCTTGTTTAATATGTATTCCCTTTTATAGGAGTTCAAAGATTTAGAGATGGAATGGGCCTCAGAGAGTTGGTCCAACTCCTTCATCTTACACATGAAGAAACTAAGTTACATAATTATCAGGTTCTCTAAACTCAAACTGGCTCCACATTCCACTCCACCATATTATCACTCCTAAGTCCTATTTCATGAGCCAAGGAGGACTTGCACCATCAATTTTACAGAGAAGGAAACCAAGGGTCAGAGAGATTGAATGATTTACACAGTCTTCAGTAGCTAATAACTAGGACATAGCAGATGTTGGATTGGAATACATTTAAAGAGTGCAGAAGTAGTTTAGCTCTCTTTCCAGCACAACAAATTGCATATCATCAGTCTTCCTAGGACATTAGACAATTATCAGAACTTAGACATCCAAATAAGCACTGTCCTCCAAATAAGAGTGGTTCCCCTTGTCCTCAGGAGTCTCTCCCTAAGAATTTTCTTTAGAGTTAGTTTATAGTACATATATAGATTAACTGAGTAATTATTCTTTAGACAGCTATAGAGTCCAGGGGCTAAATACTGCCATTATTTGGGAATAGCTGAGCTTGGAGAGAAACCTCCCATATTCTGTCTAGTATTTTGTTTTCTTTTCAAAGGCAATTATAACTACCTCTAATGTGTATAGCCATTGAGGCATTATCCTGAATTTATCAAAAATCACTTATTGTGTGGTGTGAAGTTTTGTTTGGTTTTTGACTTTTTTATTCCTCTCTCTTTTTTGGGTTCTCAAACATTAGCCTTTTAGATTAACTCACAGTAACTGAGGATATCACTAAAAGACTGTAGTCAATTTATGAAATAAAAGATTTTTTTCCTCTTCCTTTTAATACAATTTCAAAATGATTTGGCTTGGCTTAATTATGGACTAAAGATTTAAAAATCTATTAATAATAATAATAATAATCAGAGCTAATATTTATGTAGCTCTTTAAAGTTTGTGAAGTGCTTTACAAATTTCATCTCATTTTATCATTCCAATAACCTTGCAAGGAAAGTGCCACTATTATCATCTCCATTTATTTTGAGAGTCATTGAAGAAAAACTGATGCTCCAACAACAAAGAAATCACTTAGTTATCTTTTCAATCCTCTTCCTTCTGGCATTGCTAGTTTCTCTAAATTCTTCTTCATCATTCCAGGAAACCAGAAAAATTATATAAAACTCAAAGAATATCTTCATTAATGCTATTTAGTTATCCCCTTAGAGGTCGCCAATCATTTCTGAACATGAACAAAGCTTCCAATCTTCCACTTGGGACACTGAGATGTTCCCAAGAAATATCCATAGTTGTCAAAGCTCTGTATGGAATTATTTTTTAATTATTTTAGGTACATTGTGATTGTATTGTCAGTCCTTACCCTATGTCCCTTCTCTCCAGGCAATCCAGCCAACCCATCAAAACCACGGTCACCCTAAAAGGAAAAGAACAAAGAAAGTCAGTATAGATTCTCCATTACCTGAACACCATCTCTCCTTCACTCTCCAGGCATTATTAGAGTAGCAGGTTCAATTCTTTCTTTCACTTCGGGTAGTATACAGAACTATAAGCAATGATTCAGTGCAAGGACATGCATCCAATGTGTAGCCTAATAATGAATATACAAAATCCAGTTTTTTTTTTTCCTTTTACCCATGGCCCTACCTAGTCACACTTTCCTACTTTCCTCACTAGACTGCTATGCATACCATTTGATGGGATGGGGTAGAGAGAAGCTGGCATCTTTCAAGTATCAGGAGCTAAATCTGGAGGAGTTAATCTAGTTCAAATTATATACTCAGAGGTTCTTAAGATTTTTTTAGGGATCTGCAAAGTCAATCTATTTTTATAACAATAATAAAATGTTACTTGCCTATTCCTCTCTTATCTAACTACATATCTATGTGAAAACTAGATTTTCCTCATATGCTTCAATTAAAACAACATATCATAATAGATTGAATGCAGAAACAGATATGAAAATCCAGCTATTATTTATTAAGATAGATATTAAAGATTTACAAAATTATTATTAAATTTTTTGGAAAAAATATATTCTTTGGAAGATATTAGCTTTCAAGTTTATTGGCTTTAATTTTGAATATGGTAAATATTACTAGATATAATCCATATAAATAAACACTCTTTGAGGTCCTTAATTTTTAAGTGTAAAATAGGATTTTGAGATCAAAAAGTTGAAGAATTGACTTGTCTGACCCATAGGTTTTATTTTAAACATGGAAAAACTTGGGTGTTAGGCAACTTGCTCAAGTCACCTAGTGAATGAGTAACAAAGTTGAGAATAAAATTCTGATTTTTGTCTTTCTCATTGTATTCACATTGCCTCTTGGAATGTTAGAACAAATCTGAACATCATCAGTGAGTACTCAATAACAAATGGGGTAGAAAGTGAAATGTGAAATAAATATCCTGAGGCCCAAAACTTTAAATAAAAATGTTAAAAATTAAAAAAAAAACAAAAGAGGCAGTTAAATGGCGCAGTGGGTAGAGCACTGGTCCTGGAGTTAGTTCAAATTTGCCCTCAGACACTTAATTATTACCTAGTTGTGTGACCTTGGACATATCACTTAGCCTCATTACTATGTAAAAACAAACCAAAAAAAAAAAAACCTAGCGAGAAGATGGTTATGAAGGGGAAGGGGTGGCCAGTTTAGGAGGCTTCAGAGAAGTAAAGAAAGATGTTTTAAGAAAAGATCATTAGATTTGTCAATAAAAAATCACAGGTAGTTTTTGTAAAAGCAGATGAATTTAAATGATGAGATAGGAAGAAAGATTGCAAAGACTTAAGAGAGCAAAAAGAAAAGTAGCCCTTCTCTGTGCACTGAAGAGTTCACTCTCCCTTTAGATCTCTTTCCTCAGTGTGTCTAGTTAATCTTTCTTAGGTGCCTGTTGGATTGCTAGTTTGGTACTAGAGCAGTCTCACTGATAACATTAATTTGGGGTTGGGAGGTAGCAGGGAAAAATACGCCACTTCTTGGTTCAAACCCTTCTCCCATTGCTGCCCCTCCAATCAGATTCAAAGATCTAGCTCCTCTAACTAGATCCTCACAATATGAGATTCTCAAGAAGTATTCTTTCAATTAATTTCAATACCTTGCTACTTTTGCACTAGTTTATTTCTTAACCAATTTTAACCAATTAATCAATGCTAATTGACAGATTCAATAAAAACTCTAGGAATTTAAAAAAAAATCATAAGCCCCTAGAGACAAGTTCATAGAGACCATTTCAATATCCTGCATTATCATCTTATATTCCATCCCTAAAGCCCCAAAACAACCTCTACAAGCTTAGGACTTTAAAGGATTTTCTTTGGTGTTAATGCATTTAGTTAGACTGCTTTCTGAAAAGCATGTCAAGTATCATGTTCTATCTGAGACCTTTCTTACATTTTCTACCCTGAAATTACTTTGTATTACTAAGTATGGTTTTGTATATTTTGCATTTTTTATTGACTTGGCATATTGTAATTGTACACACATATACCTTATCAGAATGTAAATTCCTTGAGGGAATATATTTGGAATGGGGGGGTGGGTTGGACTCTCAGAGCTAACCAAATACCTTGTGGTATTGTATAATATTTGTCTTTTGAAATGAATTCAATCGAATTGAATTGAATACAGCAATAACTTGCAAACCACTGGTTTGAGGTAACAGTTATAGAAAAATCTATTTAATGGCTCCCTTGTGGGGGGGGGATATATCAACTTTCAACTATTTTCAAAGCTTTAAGCATCTAGAAATACATCAATGTATGCATACTCATAGATAATAAAGTTCACAAGTGTTTTTATTATGAAAAGGATGATGATAAGATGCTAGTCATGATTTAAAAACAGTGATTAGTCCTATCAAATTGTATTTCTAAGTAAAAACACATTGGAGAACTACAGAGATTTAGAAAGGACCTGAGAGATGATGCAACTCAACTCCCTCTAAAATGCATAAAGTTCTTTCTACAATATTTGCCCCTGTTAGATTTGTAATGCACTGTTGGAATATACTTGTCATGTAATAGTTTATGTTATAGTCTTTTATATTTATGTCTTTTTTCTCTACTAGCTTGGGAGTCCTATAATCTCATCTTATCTAAACTCTGTATCTTCCCCATGGACTAGTCAATGATCCAGCAGATGCTTAAAATATAGCTATTATTCCCTATCACAGTGAAAGATTAATTCCCCTGAAATAGTCACGTGTATTTGAATTCCCTCTAATATCAGTTATATTTAATTAAAATACACTCGTCAATTCTAGCCCAATGGAAACATATAGTGAGAATTCAAATAATTAGACTACTTCAGAGGAGATGTTCTTTGTACAAATCAGAACATTAGCCAATCTCTGTATGAATATTCCTAGATTTTTTTTATAAGCATAATAGCCTTGGAGGTTGTTTCATACCAAATTAACTGACTAGGGATGGAAAATCACAAGTGAGAATTAAGAGTTCTGTCTACCAGCTAATCCAAGAAGAGCTGCATTCCTGTTCAATAAAGAAGATACCCCTCTCTAGCATTCAACTGAGGTCTAAAAATTCACTCAGCATTCTTATGAGAAAACGAAAGTTACCTCTGAATCAGACTGAATGGTGAAAAACCACAAAACTATTCTTTGCCAGCAATACTTTCTTCTATATTAGAGTAGGGGAAAACATGTTTACCATCAAGATCATTTCAGAGTCATGGAGGAAAGAAGAAACAAAAGTTTTATAGCTATTAACTGAAAGCATGAAGATGATTCTTCTGTATCTTCCCTTGAGTCCTAGAATGCATTTAAACAACATCTAATATGGTTACATCTCTCTCTCTCCTCCAGTCCCCTCCTGTCCCCTCCCCTCCCCTTCTCTCCCCTCCTCCTCCTCCTCTCTCTCTGTATATATATTTCCTTTTCTAAAGAAATTAAGTCAGTCAAGGAACACTTATTGTGTTAAAGCAAGGGGTGATCCGAAAGGTATAAACATTATCACTACATTCAAGGAGCTCACATTCTAAAGGAGGAGATAGCATGTGATTTTATATGTGTGTGTATATACACACACATATATAAATGTACACATATATAATATATGTGTATATGATTGTAGTATGTACATATATGTACATACATGAAAATACAAATGTGCATGAAGATGTATATATAGGTTTATATATATGGGTATGTAGGCATATGTAGACAGTACACATTTATAGGTATTTACACACATATTTACTTAATTTGTATATATGTACATATACATATATGTATATAATGCATGTAGATATTCTTTTTTGCAACATACAACATACTTTAGTACATTACATTATATCCTTTGGGACAATATATTGGGCATTTCCCAGTAAGATTGAGGCAGTTTCTAGGCTCTAGTTTTCTCATGGTTGTTTTGAATAAATTTTGATCTGTACATTCATGTATGTGTTTTCCTCAGTTGAGATTACAACCCCCTCATGTTCAACACCCACATGGAGAGAAATCAGACTTGTCCTTTTGAATAATAAAGCCAACTGTTCCTTTTTGTAACAGAGTACACCCAACAAATCATGTGAGTAATGTGGGCAGATAAAACTCTCTTCTCCTTCTGTGCCACTATGAAAGGTGTTCCCATGAGATCAAATACCAAGCAGAAAGCAAGTGGAAATATTTACCTTGGGTCCAGTTTGTCCAGGCATTCCCCTAGCACCATCACTCCCAGCTCGTCCCTGGAACAGAAGAGGAGAAAAAAACTCAAAAAGGGAAAAGAACCCTCTAAGACATTTAATAGGCAATTTGTAATTAATTTCCATGGAAGTAAAGTCAAAACACTCATAAAAGACTTGTAGGTTGTTGGATTGCTATGTGAAGTATCACCATGGAGAAAGCATAGATCTAGATCGAAGAATTATGAGATAGAAATTCTAAAGCACTGCTACAAATGTACAGTCTAAATTTAGATGATACAGTTTTTTTCTAGGAATCAGCTTTCCCATGTATTAAAGGGAGTTAACAACAAATGGTCTAGTAAATTTAAAAAAAAGTACACCAAATATGTGAGAGATCATTACTTTTCTGTAGTGAAATACCATCATTAGCTCTCTCTTAGCAATATTGTTTCTATGGTATGGTGGTTGGGGAAGATAAAAAACTTCTAGTTGAAAGGAATTTCAGTTGAACTTTCATTTCTTCAACTTTCAGGTAAAGAACCTGACGTCTAGAAAAGTAAAGCTACACAGTGATGATCAAACAGCTTCTCAGTGCCAGGACCATGATCAGAACTTATTTTTCCAGACTTCCAGATAAGTGTTCCTTTCACTTACTACATGTCTGCTCTCAAGTCAATTATTTATCACTATCATAACTTTCAAGGTCTTAAAAACATAGTTTGAATTTCTAGTAAATCCTATTTGGCTAGTCATCATCATCATCATCATCATAATGAGAATCATAACATAAATAGCATGCTAAGGCTTACAGAGATCTTTATATATATCATCTAATTTGATCATTATATTTTATGGAATTAGTATGACAAAAATATAGTAATACATGAATTATGGCATCTTATTAACTTCGTAAATGAATATGCATATAGAGGCCAATGGGTGGACCAATCCATTGCTCAGTCAATGACTTAGAAATCTCATTCTGGTTTTTCAACCTGGCCACTTATTAAATGAGCCTCTGCTAACCTTTGATTTTACAAGAAAAAGATCAGCCCAAATAATATATGCAGTTAAAATGTGAGCTAATTGAGCATAAAGGGCTAATTTAATAGAGAAAATAGTAAGAGAATCAATTATTTAATTTCAAAGTATTCATTTTTGCTAAATTTACCAAGGAAAAAGAATTATGTTAAATTATACTTTTTTAATTAATCAGAAATTTTGAAGACTTAAGATCTAGCCAATGGAAGATTTGTCTTCCTAATGCTTAATTTCTCATCTCTCTCCCCTGCCCCCCCCCCCACCATACCCTTCACTCCCCAGAAAAAGACAATGGAAAGCAACATAAAAAGAAAAAGATAAGGTATTAATTCTTTTATTTGTTCCAATAAAGGCTACAAGGATACCTGGAGATGCTAAAGTTATCATTCTCAAAAAGGGGCAGAGTTCTAGGTCCATATTTGCTTCTTAGCAAACACAAAACTGAACCAGGTAAAATACTGGGTAGTCTCTTTTCTACGTATTTATAGGAATCTGGGATAGTCTCACTCAATTTCACAACATGATGCTGCTATTGAAAAATGTTCAGATGTCTTTGCAAACTGTAAAGGCATACAATTTTCTAGATTTTATTGGCAGAGAGACCCTCTAAAGACCAGGCTACATAGAAGCCTTTCTTCTAAGATGTTGAGAGAAAAAATATTCCCTTAAAATTCATGCATCATTGTCATTTAACCAATTTAAACAACAAAAAAAACAAAACAAAAAACCCTGTAATCCTACAGAAACTACCACAGGACATTCCTTTCTACCTTTTGACCTCTGTAGTAGGAAGACTGACAGTTTATTTCTAATAAAGCTGGGGAGAAATATTTGCATAAAGTAAAACATGAAACAATCAGAATTTATTTCTGTTCACTTTTAGGTGAAAATGGCAAATGATTAGGAAAATAAATCTATCAAATATTTAATTAAACAACAAAAGAAATTCCATAGAAAGCCTTATATTGTAAAATAATGAGTTGGTTAGGATCAACCTCCTATATCTTTCATAACTATTGTACCATTATGTAAATTCACCCCAAAGTCTTGTAAGATCTTCAGTCATTAAAATATTGACTTATATGTAGAATATTTTACATGTTGTAAGAAATAAATGATCTATTGCATGTAAAGTCTTAAAGAATCATAAAGCATTACATTATTATTATTATTATTATTATTATTTTATTCCTTACTTAGGCATAAAACCATACCAATTCATTTCAGAGATTTCACAATGAGGTTTGAACTAAACAGATTTTCTGATTACTCTTCCATGAATAAATATTAATAAATGCTAATGAATAAATGCCATAAATGTTAATTAATCAGAAGAGTATACTTTGAGTATTCTGGATAAATGAGGACTTACTAAAGTGGATGTAATTACTGTTTTAATTTGCATATGCAGCCTAATGTTGTGTTGGAAAGAAAATGAATCAGAATAATCCTCTGCAATTGAGTTTAATCCCCAGATTCTTAACCTCAATAAAAGAGGCTAAGTATTCTATTGTTCTCCCAATTCCAATACAGAAGTTTGTCCTAAAAATATGGGACTTTCTAGAGGTCTTATCATTATAATACCAATGATAATCTTCATGATAGAAATGGACTGGCCTGCCACCTCTCTGAGAAACCTGCCAAAAAATAGTAGGAAAGAGCATTTGTACATATTAGTGTGAATTGCAAAGAAATATCTCATCTGAACCAAAACAAACAGGGAGAATGACATGGTTTTTGAAGTTCTTACATGGATGGCCCTCACCATATGTGATGGCATTATCTTTAATTCAAGTTAGGTTTAGTTTCCTAAATAAGTGAATCTCCATTACAATGAGTCATTGCTCCTATAATTTGTAAGCACTATGTGAACCATGGCTTTGAAGCACTCAGGTGACAATCAAAACACTTACCCTTCTTCCAGGTTTTCCTGTTGGACCAGGTGGGCCTTGGATACCACGAGGACCCTATCATAAATAGAAGAGGAGAGGAAAACAGAGAGTTAATGAAATGCACAATATCTTCAGGAATATACAGAGGATTATTCATGACCATAACCTATGACAAACTCAGGGAAATATTTTGCTGTTTAATCTCCTAGTCTCTAAACAAATGGACAGGGCTGGGACCTAGTAGGGATCTGCTCCACAGAGAGCTGGGGAACAGAAGGATAAGAAATAGAATGTATAAAAGATGTAAACATGTTTAAAACTGTTTATTCCATCTCCATATGCCAAAGCTATTTTTTTCATAAACTTCCAGCTTTTCAAGATAGCTACAATGTTATCTAATTTCCCCAAAGAGAAGCAGTTAATAGGTCATGTCACCATATTAGAGTTGTAGCTTTTGGTATTCTAGAAGCAGACCCTTGCAAAAAAAAGTTATTTTCATACATACCTGAGGTCCCATATCTCCTGTTTCTCCCTTTAAACCACCACTCCCAGGAGGACCCTAAGGAAACACATTCCAGTTATGCTCCAGTGGCAGTCAGGAAAACTCAAGAAATACTTTGATAAGGGAAGGCGTGATGAAAGGAACAGTGAAGATCTGCTATAAAGGATGGGCTCCATTTTATTACATTTTATGCAGTGGAAATACTGGGTCACAAGACCCACAAGAGTAGAGGCATTCTTCTAATGCTCCTGATAGAATTCAGGGGGACTGGATTGTCCATGAGGTATAGAAAATGCAAAATCAAATTAAAGAATCATGAAATAGCTTTCTATGTTTCTTTCATCCTTTCTTCTTTCTGAGGAAGATTGGAGAGGTAATTGATGCTTCTATTAAGGTTTGAATCAAGTGACCTCTGAGGTTCCTTCCAATATAGTAAGATTCTGTGTTTCTAGTAGCACACCCTCTGCTATTCAGTGACTAACTCTTTTTTTTTAGGTTTTTGCAAGGCAAATTGGGTTAAGTGGCTTGCCCAAGGCCATACAGCTAGATAATTATTAAGTGTTCTAGACCGGATTTGAACCCAGGTACTCCTGACTCCAGGGCCTGTGCTTTATCCACTGTGCCACCTAGCCGCCCCCAGTGATTAACTCTTGCCCTCACCAATTCTTGTTAAGGTTAATTGAAGAATTAGGCTTAAGATGTGAGCTCTCCAAAAGGCGTTTACCATTTTTAAAAAGGAAGAGAAAAGGGAACTTATTCCATCTTACATCCCTATAATCTCTCCAACTTTCACTCAAATATTCCTACAACCAGAGATGTAAGAAGGAGTATCCCTCCCTTCCACCTTCCCTTTATGCAATGTAATTCAGCTGGGTCACATCACAGTGACCTTTTGTAAACATGAAGCAACTTATAACTGATTATCATCCCTTTGAACTTCCCTACTACCAGTAGAGCAGTCAGCCCTGGCCCTACTCAGAGACAGTTGTTTGAGTGAACTAGTTTTGTACTTCTGAAATGTTGCTAATCTAATCAATAAACTGGTAAGTATATATAATTCCTGATTCGTAGATGGCCTACTATGTTAATGTTATGATAGTTGAGCTCAAAGTTGCTTATCAACTTACCACAGGACCTGGTCTCCCAGTTAGACCCATTGGGCCAGCTGGTCCCCTTAATGCCAACTGGAAGAGAAAGAAGAAAAGATTGTCAAATGCTCTTGGTAAGTACATTTAATTGGGAAGTGTCATAGTAGGTTCCTCCAAGCATCTTTTAATGATCACTTTTATTTGAAGAAGAGTAGTCTCTAAAGACAGGCCTTTGAAAGGGGGGCTGGAGGTGCTCATGGGAAACTTTCAGATTTATTGTTTACCTTGTGGCACTGACAGGGCCAACTCTAGGAAATAATGGCCATAGAATATAGATGAACCACACAGATCTCCAACTCCCTTCTTCAACACACTTTGTTTTCTCCTGTTCAAGTTATTTCCTCTGCCACGATGCATTCCTTCCTCCTCTTTGCTTGTTAAATCTTACTCTTCAAATTCCAAATTTAGTACCAACTTCACAAAGCCTTCCCTGATTCTCCTAGTTACTAATGAATAAGCTTCATTGCACCTTACTTATGTATGGTACAGTTATCTATGTTCCTGTGTCTTTTTCCCCTTCCAGATTGTCAGTTCCATGAAGATAAAGCTAGGTCTTAGCTCAATTTTGGAACTACTTCCTTATTCTGCATACAGCAAGCATTTTAGAAATATTTGTTATCAGTTTTCAAAGCTCCCATTTTTTCTTTCTACATACATGCAATGACTTTTTTCTACTTCAAATAGTTCTTAGAATCCTCCCATTCCTCTTCATAAGTCCTTTTTCAAAAACTTGCTCTTCCAGAGGGCAGGCTCTGACCTCTGTGACTTAGACTTGAACTTGAATGTCAGTTAGATTGGGAGAGAGCTCCCAATGGAATTTGTATTTGAAGCATATTCTCTTTTGAGGGAATTCAGGTCTTTCTGGTACTTCTAAAATCATATCAAGTCTACTCACTACCAACTTGTAAGAATAACCTGGACTATGTTATATAATGAAAAAAACATTAGATTTAGAGTAATAATATATGGTTTGAATTCCAATTTTGCTTATTTTTGACCTATGTGTGGCCCTCAGTAAGTCACTTCTTCTCTCTAATCTTTATTTTCCTTATTCTCCAATAAAGAGATTAAACTAGAGCCCTGTGGTTCTATATAGTGCTGACTGTATGACCTTATCAATCTATCCCATTTGCTAGAAGATATTTTATCACAAATCCTTAATTTCTGCTACCAATCCATTTTTCCAGTTTTCCAACTCTTTGCCATTCTGAATTTGACCTTCCAAACTATGTCTAAGGAGAACTTCAGAGACTACCTCCAGGAGATACACACAATCTGCCTCTTTGGGTACAGACCCATCATTTCTACCTGAAACCATTTCCATTTAGGAAGTGTTTTTTAACCATCCCCATAAGTACATCTTTAATTCTGCTTAAACTTTTAAAAATAAACAGATTAAAAATCAATATAGGCATCCCTAAATCCATAAATCTCTTCCTAGGTAATGGAAGTTGCCACATAGTATATTACATCACTTGGACAATTTGTTCCATAGCAACTACTTGACACTTAAAATGTCCTGTAATTATCCATGCACTCCAATAATTAACATCTACTTGGGACTGCACTCAGAGCACCATAAATATTGCACAAACACTGGATTATTTAGAGCTTTCTTTATGACGTCCCATTAAGAGAGCCGCTCTGAAGGATCACCCACCCGGGCAGCATTTGCTCTTATCATGGGCAATCAGCAATCTGGAGATACATCAATTAAAAATGCAATTAGATAATTGAGTGAAGCAATGGAAAACAAGAGTAATAAGAGAAGAAAAATCTCTTTTCTGGACTCCACTCCTTGTGAATTAAGTATAGCATGAGGATGGTAGTTTATTTAATGTCTGCACATCTCTTTTCCTTTGTCTTTCTCTCATTCCTCTTTCCAGTGCTGAGAGAAAGCAAAATTTTGTGAATCATCATAGTCTCAATACTACTCAAGTTGACAGAACTGATCTTTAGCTCCCTCTCTTCTCACTCATCTCTCCTTCTGCCTCCCACTCAGATACTTTCTCCTCTCAGTGAGCCTCTTCCCTTTTCCCTTAGACAGCTAGTGTCCTTCTATTCAATTCCTCAAAAGGTGAATTCTCAAGAATGGCTGTGACCCTCATCTACAATTTGGTATGCATGACTAAAGGAAATTTAGCAAGTCATCTCTCCCAGTGTATTGCTATTGCTCATCCTTCATTCTCAAAGAGGACCAATGACATAGTAAGGGGGATGTCTTGATGCTTGAATGAATTATATTAAGTGAAGCAGATTTGTACAAAGTCATTAGCTTCACTTTATCCTCTAGAGTCATCAGAGTCAAGTGGCAAGACAAAAGTTAAGATGCATAGTAGTGCCCTAGGATACAGTGCATGACCTGGGCCTTTCTAAATTAAAGTCTTTCCCAAGTCTCAGTTTATCTGAAAAATCACCCATTCATTGACTTAGGTAAGCCCTATTAACACTGACCAAGTCAGTTTACTTCTGGGCCTCAGTTTTCTCATACACAGTTTCCTTATACATAGAAACATTATGTGATAAATAAGTAAAGAAAGCCCCATCTCTCCTTTTACTTATTACTCCTGATGTCCCACACTCATCCAACTTACAGTCTGACAGATTGTTAGTTTTCCCAACAGATATAAATGGATACAGTATTTTCTTATGACCATTTTCTTTACTTCTGTGATATAAAGCAGAAAGCATTGTTACTTTCCCCCTCAATATTGTCAGATCAACAGAACCTGGGCATGTCCTTAGTTACCAGCACCACTACCACCATGACCACCATCCCCTCCCTACTTCTTCCTCTATTCTCCTGCCTTAGTAAGGAATCAAAAATCATCTTCAGAGTTTAGTTATGACAAAAAGTATTTTTTATTCATATCTAACTCAACCCAACTGGAACCCCCACTCCCTATTATCAACATATCCCCAAATCATACATACTCTGGCTTGCTGTAAAATGGCTTGGGCTTGTGACTCCTGGGCTGAAACCATTGGTCCTTTTGAACCTGAATCACCTCCTCCTCCAAATCGGAACTGTGGAGCAAAAAAACAGGGAAATGACTGGAGTGGGGTTTGGGATGGGGAAGGACCTAAGAAGTAGGAAATACCTCAGCACTTTGCCATATAGTGTGGGAAGTACATCTTATACTATTCTGAAACTGGTCAACTTCAAGGCCTTAATAAGATGATCAGGCTGGGCAAAAGGAACCATTGTTTATTCAATTGATTCAAATTCAAATCAGAATATCTTGGTCCAGATTTCTACACCAGGAAACCATTTGGATAAACTCATTCACCTCCATCATTCTGATGTTTCCCTGAGGTGGATATATTCTACTGGTTACTTGAATTTTTTTTCAAGGAGAATCAAAACACTGACATCTTTTTCAATATCTTACTCATAAGACCATTATCCCATTTGTGTCAAAAGACAAATTCAGAAACAAGAATGGATGCACTCAGATCCTCAGTGGAATGGAGGAAGCAGCTCCCATTTCTTCTCTACAACCCCTCATGGCCCCCATGCACTGCAAGCAGTCATTCTATATTATTGATAAACTTCATCCCTACCTCTGCTTCTGTCCACTATCATACAGAATGATTTAAGCTTACGTTTTACTTTTGTTTAAAGATGAGAATTAAAAACATGACTAGGAAAGAAGTAGGCCTTTAAAGCATAGGGGTCACTCAGGACTCTCCCTTCCTGCCAAAGTTCTTGGCTAGACTTGTAATATACTTTTAAAATGTATTTTGGGTTATTTTGTTTTATTTTGTTCTTTCAACTCCAGAGTTTCTTTCAATATCCCTCTGTTACTACTTCCAGAAAGTCACCCCCTATACTAAAAAAAATAATTTAAGACAAAAAAGAAAAAGGAAAAATGATCAAAAGTAATCAAAACATTAAACAAATCAACATATGCAGTGTGTGACACTCATCAGTAACCCTCCTAGAAAAATAAATGGGGTATGGTATTTCTCTATATATTTCACCAGTGGTACCATATTTTCTTTGCAATTTTACAATATTCACTTTTGATTTTTTGGTATGGTTCTTTCTATTTACATTGTTGTAGTCATTGTGTACATTATTTTAATCATCTCTGCTTACTTCACTCTGCATCAGATCATATAAATCATTTCAGTTTTTCTATGTTCATCATATTTGCCATTGCATCTATCATAGTAAATTTCTATTATATTCATGTACCATTAGTTGTTTAGTCATGCCCCAATCATTGATTATCTGTTTTTTTGTTTCTATTTATTTGCTCCTGCAAAAAGTGTTACCAATTTTTTTTTTCCTGGTGGCTATAAGAATTTGCTTCTCATGAATAACTTAAGGATATCAGCCTAGTACTGGTATCTCTGGATCAAGAATTATGGACATTTTAATCAGGTATTATTTACATAATTCTAAATTGATTTTCAAAATGTTTATACAGATTCACAGCTTTAGTGAGCCTACCTTCCCTCCAATATTGACTATTAGTATCTTTTATCATCTTTTCCAATATTCTGGGTATTGCATCTCAAGGAAAATTTAAACACTGTATCATTAAAATGGAGATGATATTAACTTTGTCAATGCTGAGTACCAGATGCTATTTTTTTTCCTCAGGCTACCAAATGCTTTATTTTCTCAGGTCAATACTGACTTATATCCTGTTCTTCCTCCTTTCTCACCCCACCCTCTTTTTTCAAGCTCTTAAAAAAGCACCAAATTTAATGAAACTATAGATGGGGCATAAGGCCACATTGAAGAAATCATCATATGTATACATGTGGTAGCCAAATAGAGCATAGGTGAAGAGAAAGAACCTAAAAGAAAGCATCAGAACACCTGAGTTTTAGCTCTTGATCTCTCATGAACTTGTATGCTTTTTGTTTCGTTTTTCCATCTGTAAAACGAAGCTCACATCACTTCCATCCTTGATTCAGAACTAAGGATAAAAGTAGAAAGTATTGAAGTCCTTTAGAAGTAAAGGCATATGGAGCAGCTAGGTGGTGTAGTGGATAAACACCAGCCCTGGAGTCAGAAGCGCCTGGGTTCAAATCTGGTCTCAGACACTTAATAATTACCTAGCTGTGTGGCCTTGGGCAAGCTACTTAACCCCTTTTTGCCTTGCAAAAACCTAAAAACAAAAGAAGAAGAAGTAAAGGTATATAAAGGTAGTTAGGCATGGTATTGTATACCATGTAGCAGTCTATACTGCTAGGGGAGGATAAGGCTGGTGGCTCCCTTTAATTCTATAGCTACAGGACAAAAGTTTATTAGATAAGATTGCACTAGGTCTGACACATATGTTTAGCTCTTGTAAATGAAGAGTCACTAGGATACCTAAAGAGGAGCAAAGCAGCCAAGGTTGTTTTTTTTTAATAGATTTTTGAAAGGCAAAGGAATTAAGTGACTTGCCCAAGGTCATATAGCTAGGTAATTATTAAGTGTCTGAAGTCACATTTGAACCCAGGTCCTCCTGACTTCAGGGCTGGCACTCTAGCCACTGCACCACCTAGCTGCCCAGAAAACATCCAAGGTTTAAAAAAATAGGTGATTAAACTTCTATAATGGCATTGGAATCTGACCCACTGCTTTTTACAACCCAGGAAAGTTAATGAAAAAAAATATCAAAAAAAAACAAACAAAAATAAAACAAATTGTAAAAATTGTCTATAAAGAATAGATATTGTTAAACTGATTATTGAGATATAAATATTAGCATTCTGGCTGCAAGAAGATTAAAGGGTTCTGGAATAAGCAGCAATAATGACTAGATGGATATTTCTTCTCTCACTCAGGGACTAGAATAAATTCTTTCTTAGGGTCTTAATTTACCTTTCTGTATAAACAGGATAATGGTCTGAAGAGTTAAGATATTGCAAAATCTAACAAAGTGTCATAAATCTCCTGTGAAGAACCAGAGAAAATAAAGTGTATCCTTCTTGGCAAAGAACCAGAATAATAGAAAGGGAAAATTGAGCATGAGTAAATACAGTTGAAAGAACTCAGGAGGTTTAGTTACTTTGTCTAGACCTAAAGCTGATTGGCCACTTTGTTTCTTACCTACCAACACAGTCTGTGGTATTTGAGATTTCTCTCTGTTAATGGCCTTCTCTACTCCTTGCAAAAGCCGTCCATAGAGAATGTGGAAGAATTTCCTTCCCCCTTTATCCTCCCCATGATAAGTACAGGAGTAAGAAAAAATATAATATCTATATACTCATGCACTTTTAAAACATAGGCTTTAGGCAATGCCTAACTTATTTTAAACCCCTCAACAATGAGTTTTTCTCCAGTAGTGAGGAGAGGTTGTATTAAGACATCCATGTGGTCTTAGCTGGCCTCTTTCATGGAAGGCAGAAGATATTTATAATAAAGAGGTGTAGGGTTAGGACCATAGTTTCTGAATAGGGAGCAGTATAAAGTTCACTAAAGGGATAGATTCAGTGGCTTGACTTCATAAATAATGAGTCTAGTCACTCATCTAACCAGGCTTAAATGTTTCATAAATATACCCAGCAGAAGAAAGATACTCACAGGCAGCATAAGCATGGTCCCTGGAGGTCCTGGCAAACCATCAGCTCCTGGAAGGCCTGGACGGCCAGGAGGGCCCTATTGTGAGAGGATAAAAACAGAATCAAGGTATGGTACCTCTTACATTTCTAACCCTTCATTTGGTGCTATAGGAAATAAAAAGGAAATAGAAGGCATAATTCCTTCACTTGAGGAATTCGAAATCTGGTTAGAGAAATACAAAAATACATGCAAAATACCCACACATGCACAGACACACACAAGCACATCATAGAGCAATTAAAGATGGTATGTCATCAAGTCAACAATAAGTAAAGTATAAACTGCAGATGAACCACAGAGGGAAGACACTAGGCCTTAAAGAGAATTATGAAAGGCTTTTCTGGGAAAGTGAGACTTTAGAGAAGCCAGGAGATGGCACTAAGGAGGGCGAGAGTTGTAGGCAGATGGCAAAATCAGCAAAAATTCCAGAAGTTGGGAGATAAAGTCTCTTGTGCAAAAAACAGCAAGGAGGCTAGTTCCATTGGCTAATGGTTTAGGTGGAGGGGAGTAGGTATAGGAAAATGGGAAAGGTAGGACAGACCTAGGTTAAGAAAGACTTTGGAAGTCAAACAGGATTTTATATTTGATCCTAAAGGTCACAGGGAGCCACAACAAAGCATTTCATTATGTAATAAAAGCTATAAATAAATTTTAAGAAGACATTGTGAGAAGGGGAAAATATTATGGGCTTAAACCAGTGGGGAAAGTCTCACAGAGTAGTAGAAATGAAAATGGGACATGAAAAGATTTGGAGATAGAAGAGGGTAGCATTCTAGGAACATGGAACAGCTTGAGCAAAAGTGAGAACAGGTGATTTTAGGTAGGAAGGAGGCAGTGATGGGCATTTTGTCAATCCACAAATTCTCCTTCTTATTTGTCATACTTAAATTAGCAGACCACATACACAATGAAGCAAAACCTCATTGAAAAACCCAAATTACCAAAACTGTTAATAGAGGTTCTTTTTCAATGGCTGCATGATCTCTTCTATATAGGTTGTCCCTTTATCAGTCTACACTGCAACTTATCCAGGTTCAAATGATTTACATAGTCATAGATCATTAATTCAGAACTATTTTATTTGGAATCTTTGATCATCTAGATCAGGGTCAGACTTAAGATTACCTTTACTTAGCAAACTATCCAATGTACAAATAAACAATCTTTTCAAGCCCTCTAAAATACTTCCAAGGCATTGATTCATACATGTGGTAGTCAAACAACATGTTAAAGCAGGTTTCCAAAGGCCTTCTGCTAGATGACACTTTAAATAATGAACTTTGTTAGCAAATTCAGCTATTTTTATATCTTTGAAAATATTATTTTAAAAATATATTATTATATCCTTTCCAATAACTAAAATTAGTGAAACTTTAACCATATATACAAGGCAATACATAACTCTACAAAGAATTGACAGCTGAATTCTTCTCTCCACTTCTAAGAAAAATTTAGATGGATTCTGCAAAGATGTTTACTCCAGAGGACAATCTTCCAATAACTGATAAATGAAAGTTCTATTATTGCATATTAGAACCTACTCAGTAGAATTTGTTCAATTAAAAAAAAACACTTGACTCCTAAAAAAAAGAAAAATTATTTTACCCCAATCCATAGCCAAGAAAATGAAAATTCAAGATAGTTCTCATGGGATTTGTAATACAGAGGGATATGATTGCATCCTCTAAGCTTGAGTAATACCTTGACTGAGATTTTGGATAGAATTTTGAGTGAATAGTAAGAAAGAAAAGAAATGAAGAATAGATGGAGGGAAAGGAAGGAGGGGAAAAGGAGAGATGATAGAAGGGAGAGAAGAAAAAAACATCTTCAAAATCTGTTGCTTCATCAAAGAAAGATGAGGTTGTGCATGTCTGTGTATCTATGTGAACACAGGCATTGCAGATACAAATTCATACACATAAATATATCTTCTCACTCACCAATGCTTTCCTCACTCTAACAAATCTTTTTTTTAATTAAAAGTAAAATAAATAGAACTGCAACTGTTCTCTAAAGTGATTCATGGGGGAAAATAATCATTCTGTATTTGGAACAATTGCTCTGGAGTGTTAATTTTGAAAACTTTTACCAATGAGAAGATAAATTTAGTGAAAAAATATTTCAGTTCAGATACAAATGAGTTTTTAACTTGTCTCCTTTTATCCAGTTTCCTCTTTCATCTACCTGTTTTCCACAAAACCCACCAAAATTATCTTCCTAGAAAACAAACCTAATGATGCTATTCCCCTGCTTAAGTATTTTCAGTAGCCCCTGATTGTCTTTATAAATGCAAATTTTTCAGCTTGGTGATACAAAACTCTTCACAATGTGGTGCTAAGCTATGATTCTAGACTAACTGATTATGTAGGTTTCCAAGCAAATTGAAGCACTTGCTTTTCAAATCTAATCATGGCCATTTACTAGTTCTGTGTGATCCTAGGCAAGTCACTTAATTTCATTTTTCTCAAATGCAATATGAAGATGTGATAGTTCCTACCTTCCAAATGAGTATGAAATGAGATAATATTTGTAAAGTGCTTAGCACATCATAGATGCTTAAATAAATCTAAGGGTTCCATATCCCAACACTGCATCTTTCTTTATGCTAGCTGCTTATTCCCCATGCCTAGATGTCACTTCATTTTCATCTCTGTCTTGGAATCGTAAGTTTTCTTGAAGATTCAGCCAAGAACTACCTCCTCTATTAAACATTGCTGGATCTCCTTTATTAGTGCACACTCCCTCCTCAACTTTCATTCAAAGAATGCATACTTCTTAAGAGCCAGAGCTGTTGTCCATTTAATCTTTTTATTCCTAACAATCAGCACAGTGCCTAGCACATTTTGGAATTATATTTGTAATTTCATCAGGGAAGGTCTTTAATAAATGCTTATTGAAACTGAACTGAATTGACTGAAATAGTAACATAGCTTGAGAAAAATGAACAGCTCTTAAGAGAGTCAAATGATTTATCTGCATAAAGTACAGTCTCCCGAGCTATAGAACAGAGGCTGCATTTCAAACCAACCTATCCATTTTTCAAGACTACTGTGAAAATGGGCCTATGATATGGCTCTCACACTGTTTACTTAGCTCAAGTCAGACATATGGGACTCTCCAACTTAGCTGATGAGGAGTTGATAGGTACATAAGTCAGTTCCAACTGCTGATTAAAGGTACAATAAATAATGCAAGCTGGCCTTTTGGCACACAAGAAACTTCTTCTTAAAATTTAGTACTTGTTCTATTGGTTCCCAAATCATTACCTTAACTGGGTATCCTTGGTGAAATATTTCACACACACACACACACACACACACACACAAAATGAAAGCCTCCACAGATGGAATTTTAGTATTTAAATAACAATGATTTTCCTGAAGACTAGGCAAGCAATTATTGGACTGACTACTACTATGTAGGGTAGATGTTAGAAGCCATAACACAAAAGTAATTTGCTCAAAATGTTTGAGATAAAACCAGTAAGTCTTTATTTTAAAATCAGGATGAAATGAAAAAGCATGAACCTCACAGTCTACCATTTGGCACTGGTTAGAGAACAAAACTCTGAGTATGACTCATAATGGCTGTGGGGAAAATAACTCCAAATATCTCATACAAGCCTTCATCTTGAAATATTCTACCTTTACCACAGCAAAGAATCAGAGGTGAAAATAATAATAATAATAAAGCTTTCTAAATGTTTTCAAAATGCCTATATTTAAAAAAAAATTTATAGTGCTGTTCAGGTGGGCATAAATTTGGAATTCCAATGGCTTTCTTTGCAATAAACTCCAGGGATTACAAGAAACAAACTTACATGTCCCCAAATAAAAGGCTAGAAAATATGTACTGGGTCCCACAATGGATAGAGGCCCATACTTGAATTCAGGAAGACTTATTTTCCTAAGTTTAAATCCAGTCTCAGAAATTTACCAGCTGTGTGACCTTGGACAAGTCACTTAACCCTGTTTGCCTGACTAACTTTCCTCATCTAGAAAATGAGTTGGAGAATGAATAAGCAAACCACTGTAGTATCTTTGCCAAGAAAACCCCAAAAAGGGTCATAAAGAGTCAAATAAGACTGAAAAATGACTGAACAACCACAGTAGAAGGATCACTCAGATTGGAAGTCAGAGTCCTGAGTTCAATCTCTGACCCTGTCAGTTAACTGTATGACTTTGGGAAAGTCACTTAACTTCTCAGGAATTTTACTGAATGACTTCTAAGATTCCTTCCAGTTCTAAATCCATGAACCTACAATATTTGGCACCCCTCCCCCAACTCCAGCTATACTAAGTCTGGATTATCCTGTTTATACTCTTATATGATTAGAGAATTCTGTGCTTTGTGAAATTCATGCTACTTTCTATAGGATCTTTTATCGGAAAGTCCACCACTCTTTTCAAGGCACTCTTTTCTGTGCAAATAACCCAAGTATTACTATTAAACATTTAATATTTTAATTTTATTAAAGCAGTTCCTCAAATGACTTCTACTGAACAACATGTTAATAGATCTTGTTAGAAAAGTTCATTGTTTTATATTCTTGAAAATATTCTATCATATCCCTTTAAGCACAATTCAAGAAAGTTAAAGACCTACCCAAAGTGACATGACCAATTTGTTGCTAACCTCATAACCTCTGAATCTCCTGCATCAATCTGTGTTTACATCTGTGTGAGATCTCTGGAGAACAGAACAATAGACTTTCTCTCAAATCCATTTACCTTCTCTCCAACAAACCCCATTCTCTCAAATTTTTTCTTAGGGAAATGGGAAAAGATGAAAGCAAATTCTCCCCAAGCAGATATCTGAAATATGCACAGTTCAGGTCAACATCTGTAAACTCAGGGGCTAGATGCGTGAAAGTTTCAATTTTATTATTCTATGGCTTATGTTATGTTATACTATGTTATGTTATATTACATCATATGTATTATGTAGTCATAAATATTTTTCTATATCTTAACTAAGATTTTCCTTCAATGTTTTATCATGACATGGAGATAATTCTGCAATCTCAAAAATGATATCTGCTGATTACAGCCTAGTCTGAATAATGTAGAAAGGCTTAAAATACAGATCTAGTGAGAGATGATATATGTTGTTTAAGGGTTAGGCTAGCTTGGGCTTGAAAATCAGTGCTGGATAATGAGAATGCAGAGGGATAAGAATCAAAAGACCTGCATCCTAGTCTTGTTTCTACCACTTCTTAATTGTATTTCTTTAGGGGAGTCACTTCCTCTTCTATTGGTCTCAGTTTCCTCCTGGCTAAAATAAAAGATTGAGATTGGCTGTGCTCTAAGATTTTTTCTAGCTCTGAGGTACTAGGTACACTAGAGCAGTAGTCCAACAAAAGAGATATAAGTATGATTTCTCCCCACTCCTCAGGGCAAATCATTAAGATTATCTGTTCAGTCATAGTTGGCTTAGTAATCTTCATGGTGAAAGAAGCATCTACTTGGACCAAACTATGAACCTCAAAAATCTATATCTATATACATATATTTATATATATATATATATATGTATCATCTATAAGAAATATTATTGTTTCTCCTATTCTTACACCATTTTTGGTGGAGCCTGATAAATGTGTTTATAAAACACTTTTTGTATAACTTTGTAAATAAGTCTCAAACATTTATTAATCCACATATTTACTTTACCAGCATGACTTACTCCCAGAAGGTAGAGGCACAATGAAATAAATGAACTGTATACTACTAACCCAGCATAAACTGTTATTCACAAGCCTGTAGTTATTTTCAAAACTAATATAGTACATGCCAGATACTGACTGCACATAAATCAACCAACCCCTTTTTATGCTGAAATAGCCTTGAAGCTGAGCTCCAGGACCTCGAACCAGCAAACTGGGGAGGCCAGTCACCAAGGGATTCATTATACAATAAGATCCCTGTATATAAAGGAAGCAACTAGGTTTCAGTGGAAAGAAGACTGGTCTAGGGGTGAGAGGATTTAACAAGGTCAGATCCTACTCTGTTTGGGGGCATACAGTTATGTGGGTTGTATGGTGCTAGGCAAGCTATTTTAGATATTCTGTACCTTAGTTTTCTCATCTGTACAATAGGGATAACAACACAGAAATATTGTGTGGAAAATACTTGAAAATCCTAAAGAATGACAGAAATGGGAACTGTTTTTCTTATCATAAAGCTTGTGTCTGTCAGAGAAACTGGGTTTTACATCTGCTCCATGTACTATATCAGGTTTTTGCCATCTGTATTCATTATATTTCAGAGAATGTGATTTCACCCACAGTAACTGAATTCATGTAGCAATGAGCAGAGAAATTCTGCTATACTTGACTTTCTTTGGCAATGAGTCTATGTGGTCTGTTAGGGAAATAGATTGGCAGAAAGAAAAAAAAAGAAAAGCATGAATTTCTACAGATTTATAATTATCTAATAACAGGGAATTGCTGTTTTATATTTAATAACCAGATTTGGGGTGGGGAGTAAACATATCACACATTTTACAGTTTATTTTTGCATTATTAACATTTTCCCCTATCACATTCTCAAGTCTAGGTAATTGACAAAGCCATAAATTAAGTCCTTACTTGTAACATTTGAAAATATATATTTTGTTTCTAATTTCTAATTAGAAAATTCTAAATTCTAATTAGAAAAAATTTCTAATGTATAAATTCTTACACTGAAAATTTAGTGATCAGCCCAATAGAGCTAGATTCAGCACATCCTTGGCATAAGACAGAATCACAGAATCACAATCACAGAATCAAAGATATAGACTAGAAGAAACATTGGAAGCCATTGAATCCAACACCTTTATTTTACCTATCAGGAAATTAACGCCCAGAGGTTAAGTGACATTCCCAGAGTCATACATTTAACAGTAAAAATGGGAAGGGGCATCTACCTCTTATGAGCCTTTCCTTGGAATAAAGGTAAGTAGTTTAGCAAAATCAACTAGGGTATTAGCGACAGTGTATACAGCATCCAACACCCCTAGTCCCCTCCTTGTCTGATGGAAGGAGAGTAGTTGTTTCCTTATTCCATCCCCAGGGCTAATAATGATAATAATAATTACATATTTCATTTTTTCATGGAATTTATATAAAATCTTTGTCTAGAGGAAAGTCTCCTTTCAGGTAACTATATTATGAAAGGATCTTGGGTACTAGTTCATTCTTACAAGAGAATATTTTTATGTCTAATTCCAGTCAGTGACATACAAAGGATGAGATTGGTGGTGAAGAGTCAGGGTAAAGGGAAGTGTAACTTTCAGTGATTTCACTAGTCTCAGGAACATGATTATTTCAACCAAAATACATTAAGTATATGAGGAATGGACAAGCTGTGATGATTATCCTAAATCTTTCATGGAGGTCACATCACAGCAGTTAACCAATGCCAATTTGATCTTCCAAGACTTAATTAGATGATAAATAAGCTTGATTCTTTTTAATGGAAAACTTAACACACTCAATGAACTATAGAGCTACAAAAACACTGTGCTTACATTTTCAAAAAAAATTCAATCTAATCCTATCATTCTAGGAAAAAAAGACTTTATTGACAATTTGCTATTTCAGACTGCTGGTAACAACTGGTGAATGTTGTTAAAAGGATGATCAAGAGGGCAATAATTCACTATTAGGACACACAGTAGCCATCAAAGTAATGTTAATGCTACCTTCCAAATCAGAATTCTGCTCCAACTGGAGCAGAGGGTTATGTCTGGAGATGGGGGGCAGGGGCTGCACCTTCAGAAATCTAATCAATTCTCAAATGTCTAATATCATTTTGTAAATGTGTGCTTCATCTCTGCCAACTAAATCACAAGACTGTTGATGGCAGAAATTCTTATTAATTAATTATTAATGTTAGTTAAAGCTGCCAGTGGCTAGTTCTCCATTATCTCTAACACTGGGAGATTTTATTTTCTCTATAACCCACCACCGTCTTCCCAGCATAATGGTGAGGCTAGTACAGGGTCTTTCTCTACATGCTCAATGCTCAATAAATAGAGCAGACTGGCAAACTGCTGATGAGTTGTCAAATTCTGGAGTCTTTGCAAATGTCATCCATACTTTGTGAACACTCAGAGCTCTAATGATTTCAGATTCTGTTAACTGCTTTGTCAATATTCATATATAGGAAATCTATTAGAGGTGTTTGTCCATGAAAATGCAATAGTGATTTGCATTCATACTGAAAGAAACAATTCCAGGCAGTATTACAATAAAAGAGTCATCTGACCCCCAAATGAATTCAGTAGCCAAGACCAGATTTCTTCACCCTTAGATTCCTCTTGGCCACAGAGTTGAGGTTAAGACAGCCTGGTCAAAGGGGATGATACCCAGTTTAATATCAGTTTCCTTATAGGACGTAATGATAAAGAAGAGAGGTAAAATGAAAATACTAGCAGAAGAGATTATATATTGAAGGCATACCATCAGTTATAATTCTTGATTGTTAAGGATTAAGTATACAAGATAAGGAACAGCTAGCTGGCATAGTTGGATAGAAGGTTTGGTCTGGAGTCAGGAAGATTCAGCTTTCTGAGTTGAAACCCAGTCTCAGACCTGTGTGACCCTGAACAAATAAATCATTTAACTCTATTTGCCTCTACTTCTTCATCTGTAAAATGAGCTGGAAATGGAAATGGAAAATCATTCCAGTATCTTTGCCAAGAAAACTGCAATTGGGACCATGAAAGGTTAGATATAACTGAAAATAAAAACATTAAAAGATATGTTTTTAACTCTCTCTCTCTCTCTCTCTCTCTCTCTCTCTCTGCGTGTGTTTGTGTGTGTGTGTGTGTGTGTGTGTGTGTGTGTGTGTGTGTGTGTGTAGTGTGTGTAGGGAGGAGTTTTATCTCAGGGACCTCTTGCATGAATGAATGCATGAATGATGGGTTCAATCTCTCTTGAAGCAATTTCTAATTCTTTATTCCTACTGCTAGCACTCTAAAACAAGCCCTGCTCCTGAGGACTATTGCAATTCTTTTCTGACAAATTTTCCTGTCTCCACTCTCTCCATTCCATAATCCATCCCTCACATCAATGCTGAATTCTTTTTTTTTCAAATTCAGAGATATGGTTAGGCCACTCTTCTATTCAAAAATCTTTAGTGGTTCCCTGCTACCTACAAAGTTCAACTCCTTTGGCAAAGTTCATACTCCCTTTGCCTGGCAATCAAGTCTTTTCACAATTCAACACCCCTCTCTTTACATTTCCTAGTCTTTTTTTCATGTAACTACCCTCTGTAGGAACTTTTTAACTACTCTGTGTGAGTCTGGGTACCCTGTGCTTAGTAAGGCGTCCCACCCTTTCTTTACCCACTGAATCCTAGCCATCTTTTAAAGCCCAACTTAAATGCCATCTCAATCTTTCCCTGACAACTGTGGTGCCAATAATAATTCTTCTCCATGGCCCTTAAGTAATATTTTCTTTGTTCTTCTCTAATGCATTTATCAAACAATCCTTTTATCCTAGTTATTCATGTTTGTTTTTATCCTTCTGCTAGACTATAAAATAAATTCATGACTATGGGGATCATATTATTTCTCTATATATCTCCCAATACTACTGTTTACAGTTCTCTGTATAGACATTTAATAAGTGTTTGGTGAATAAATGGACATATAGGCATAAGGGATTATGATATAATGACAAGGACTGCTTGCTAAATAAATAAATGAATAAACAAACAAATAGATAGATAGATAGATAGATAGATAGATAGATAAGTAAATAAATAAATAAATAAATATTTTTGGATTGAATTGTGGAATCCTAAAATCTGGAATACATCTTGCCCCAGGTCTTCTAGTATTTTCATCAGGTCTGACTTTGCCAATCAACTAACCAACATTCACAGAGCCCCTTCTAAATGCAAGGTAGTGAGGGTGACAGCAGTTTGAGACATAGTCCCTCCTTTTAAGTAACAATAGTCTAGTCTGGGAAAAGGGGGCATAAATACACAAAATAAAACTCTTCCATAAAAAGCTATCATCCAGCAGTATATGTTTAACAAAGGAATTCCCTTTAATTCAGATAATAAGGACTATGAGATGGGAGTTAGAGATTTTGTTTTGCCTATTTCTACCCTTCCCTGTGACCTTGGTGCTCTCTAAGCATTGACTTAATTCATAAAATTAAGGGATTGGACTGGATCATTTTTAGCACCCTTTCACTTCAAACTTCCTATGATAAGTCCAACTCTAAAACTTAGTGATGAGTTAATAAGAAATAACCAAGGATGATGGACTTAAATGTGGTCCTGAAGGATAGATATGTGGCCCTGAAGGTGCTTATAATATGTAGTGGGGGATGGGAGGCAGCACCAGTGCCTTATAGGCTTTACTGCCTTCATTATACAAACCCACATAGGATGGCTTATCTAAGAAGGATAGTATATACCTAAACATACATTCTCTCTCTGTTTCATTGACCTCTGGACTGAGTAGACTACTTTAAACCTAGGATGCTCCTTTGCTAAATAAATTTCTTCAATCAGAAATATTCCAACTGTTGTATCTGGATACAGGTATGCAAAATCACAGTTTTACAAGTCCCAGTGAGACATCCAGAGTAGGCCTTGGTGTTGTGCTGCAATTTCTTACCTCACTTCTCTGCATATTGTCAGAGACTCCAGTCCCAAAGGCAAAAAGAGACCAGATTATTGCTGGCAAGAAATCAAATTGTGAGTTCTGTTCCAGTCAACAAAAAAATATCATTTTATCACAATTACCTGTATAAGAAGCATGCTACAGTGAAAAGAAAACAGCTTTGGGGTCAGATGACTTGGTTCAAATCCTATCTCTGATGCTACTATCTATTTGACCTTGGGCAAGTTACTTGTGTTGAACTGGATGGCCTCTGAGTCCCTTTTAGCTCTAGATTTATAATCCAATGATATATATCCTCAAGACCTTAATGATCAGAATTAGTGAACATAAATCCATCATTCCATAGCTATTGCAGCAGAGAAAGAAAAGTTGGCTCCCCATGCTCAGTCACAGAGGGTCTCTGTTATTCTTTAGCACCTCTCATGGGCACCAAATTAACTCAAAGACATAGGCCCTTACCCAGGGTTTCCTTTAATAAAATCAAATGTCTTCTGGCAGAGGAATTTGGTTCTCCAAGAACATAAGGGAATCCTCACAGGTTGGTAATGCTCATTAGAGACTCCATCAAGACTTTGTGATTCCCTTGCTGTAGATATTTGTTTGTTTGCATGGATGCTTGAGTCTGTGGAGAAGTCTGGGAATATCAGGGTACAGAGCCAAGAGAAGTGTGGGCAGATTTGGATAAGCTGTATAACAGAGACAGTCTCTCAAGCTTGGCTAGTCTAGCCTTCCAAGTCCTCTGATGTGGCAGATAGTGCCACACAGAAATACACGTTCACACCAAAATGTCTAAAGGCACATGTTAACCAGACCTCAGCACTTCCAGATTAGAAACTGGCAATCAGAGAATGTAAGATTATATGTATCATAGAATTAGAACAGGGAGGAACAAGGTCATTTTAGCTAATTTCCTTATTTTATAGATAATGAAATGAAATCCCATAGATGTCAGATGAATTGCCCAAGGGTCACAGAGTAAAGATTTCAGTTGAAATAGGAACCCAGCTCTATTTATTCTATCACTAACTTCCTTTCCACTGTTTGCTCCACATGGACCTGCACTACTATCAGAACTTGGATAATCCTATGACAAACTTTCTGGAAAAAACCACTTCACCTTCTTCCATCTATTCAAACAATCAAGCTAGAGCATAACCTTACCTAACTTTTCCATAAAACCTTCCCTAATAAATGTAGCATTCACACTCATTTCTCCTTCTGAATTCCTGTGGCATTTATTGTCTAGATTAAACAATTTGGGCTTTTGTTAGCTACAGTCTTGTCTTCTCCAAATAAAGTATAATCTTGTTGAAGGTAAGGATTACATTTAATACCTTCCAAGCCATCTTGCCTTTCTTGAATATCCTACAACATCCAAATTATGTGTTATTGTTTCTTTAGATGAGTATGTGCTTCTTGTTTTCATTTAGACCATGAACACCTTAGAGCAGGCTTTGCAGTAAAGTCATATTTTTTTTCTTTCCCATAATGACTAGCACATAATTTCATACAAGGGAATATTTAACAATTCAAAACAAAAAATTCTCAAATGGTAATTCATAGCTTCTAAAAAATGCAATGCATCTTGAATATGAATCTCACACATGAAGGATTTAATACTACCCAAAACCTTGCCATGGGACAAATCAGATTTCTTCCATAGAGAAATCTTGGTACTCAAAGCCTAGACCTTTGGGTATCAAACATACCTCAGACTCCTTGTGACCTGTTAATATGACTACACTCACTTCATGTGAAATGGGAAGGGAAAAAATCATAATAATGCAATATTTCTCAGCCCCACTAGATGTCAGACCTAAATTGTGGCTACTGCTACTACCTACAGGAATATGTTATGGAGAAATGAACCATGGAAGAGTCTCTCTCTCTCTCTCTCTCTCTCTCTCTCTCTCTCTCTCTCTCTCTGTGTGTGTGTGTGTGTGTGTGTGTGTATGTGGTGGGTGGGAGAGATAGGGGATGTCATACGATAACCTAATTTCCTTTTTTCCCCTACTGGTAGGAAAAAGTCGATTTAGAAATTCATCTCTTACTCTCAAGGTATTTACATGAAAAAAAGTACTGATTTGTCCTGGGGCTCAGGAAATGAGTGTTTTTAATAACCAAAGAGAGATGAAGTGAGTTATTGGGGCCAATGATAAATTCCCCAGAGGAAGTAGGGGGAATTAAATGCAGTAAAGTAGGACAGTCGATCTGTGATTTCCAACCCAACATTGCTCCTATAGGTATTAACTAGGGCTGTGTCACTGCCACTGTACTTTTACAAGTTAGCCCAAATCTAGCTCATTAAAGCAGAACTAGTGGATAGTGTTTTCCACCAGAATCATTCCAATCCCAACACTTGAGAGAAGCAATCCGAAACACAGGTAAGAGATATTCAAATAAACCTCTACTTCCAAGAAGCCTCCCTGATTCCTTTAGCTGCAAGTGATCTTTCTTTCATGTGATAGTGCAACATAGAGGCCTTTTGTCTCATTTCTTCTGATAGACTAGGAGTTTTATTAAGATTAAAGATAGCCTCTTATTTATAAACATTTCCTAGAGTTTAGTACAGTTCTCTTAAGAAGTTCTTATTAAATGGATGAATTAATGAACCCAAGAAAACAGAGTTAAATCAGACTTACCCTCTCTCCAGGATCACCCACTTGACCTGTTGGGCCAGCTGTTCCTGGAGGTCCTGGAAGCCCCTGACAAGTAATATGAAAGAAGAATAGAGTCATCCAGCTGCACACTAAAACTCTTATACTGACCCCTTTCTCATTCACTCAGTGGCAAAGAACAATGAGGGAAGAAATTTAGAGATTTATTTTTTTTTCCCCCCAGAAAGGCCAGAGTAGCCTTTCTACCCATTTCCATGGTTTTCCTTTTCTCATCTCCTTCCTAGGAAATAGAAATACAAGATTTCTAAAGCTCATCATTTCTTGCTCCTCAATTTGCTCCAATCGACATGGAGAAGAATCTCCATTAACATCCCAGCAACAGAACAGATGCAGTTTGCTACTTACAGCAGGGCCTTCTGGGCCAGGAGGACCTTCGATAAGCATTCCCTGAAAAAGAAACAAAAAAAATAGGGAATTCTGAAGCCACGAGACACATACCCTCCCCTTGCCCCCCCCCCCCCACCTCCATTCCATCTCCAAGAGGCAATAGCCACTAAGGGTTTCTGAGACCAGTGTGGATGGTTGCCAGTGGCTAGGGATACCTCTGGAGACTGAAGGACAGGGCTGTCTCCCCAACCCAACCACATGGTTAAAACGTCTCTAGTGGTTTCCATTGTCTCCCCTTCTGAGTTCTATGCAGTGATTTGCCACATGTATCTCTGTAATTAAGGGACTGTGGTAGGTGGGGTATAATATATTGTTGTGCTATGGTTTTTATGCACATATTAATCCATTTTTATAACATGAATCTGCAGAATACTAATCACTAGACTAGCAGGTTTCCTTTCCTGGTAGAAAAAAAAATGATAAATTCTTTAAAATCCAAAGAGAGAAATGAGATCTTTCTGTAGTCAGAGGAATCCACATCTGTCTTTACACAAGATCCCCAACTTTTCAATCCAAATCTTTTGTTCCCACCCTCCCTGGACTCTCTTTTAGTCCAGTTGCTTCCCACTTCTGGATGAAAATGAACTATAGCACAGGCCTGGAGAGAAGGAAGTCTGAGGGATCAGATTACACTTTATCCCAGGACAAGGGGCTTCTCGGAGGTTAGGGTTGATGGAAAGGTCATTCATGATGGCTCAGGGCCAGAAATAGAAAGAAAGGGAAGAAAAAGAATAAAAGGATGTTCATCACTGTGAGTGACTTTGTCTCCCTTCCTAGAGGATGAGGAGGAGAAATAAGTTAGATTTTTGTCTGTGGAGTTCCATTTTTTAGCGCATGAAGGGATTTTAGGACACAAAACATTAGAGCAAAGAATATCAGAGCTAGAAAGGGCCTTATTATGCACCATATAATGGCAACTCTAGAAAGAACTTTAAACAATAGAATGTTAGTTTGTAGAGTGGCAGTGCAAGAAGAGATCTTAGAACCCAAACTATCAGAAGACAGAATCTAAGAACTATAAGAGACCTTAGAAACCATCTGGTTTAATTCCTTCATTTTACAAATGGAGAAACTGAAACCCAAATACAGTGATTTGGACAAGCTCCTCCCCTTTCCCTTCATTAATAATCTAATTTTCTTTTGACTTGTATTTGTTGATAATGTGAGGCCTCATCTGACAACTAGGGAATAGGCAAATAAATTGTGATATATCAATATAATGGTATACTATAATAACATAAACTGATAAGTACAAACAGTATAAAGAAAAATGAAAAGATACATAAAGTTATATAAAGCAAAGAAATCAAAATTAGAAGAGGATGAACAATGACTATAATAAAGAAGAAAAGGGAAAATGGACACAAATATTTAGAAGTTCATGGACAGGAAAAAAGAAGGAAACCTGGAGCATAATGATTATTCTTACTTTTCCCTTCATCTTAAGATCAAAATGCAAATAGTCTAGATTTAATTTTTTTATAATGGGTTTGATTACATAGGTAATTTTTAATACTTCTTGAGTATTAAATAGTTTATAACAAATATTTTAAATAAATAAAAAATAAAGGAGTCCAAATATCCTTTCAATGATATTTCTGTTCCTAGCTTAGTGTTTTTCCACTTCCCAAATGGAGACTACATTCAATTGAGTTCATAGCATACTAAAATAGTATTTTGAAAATACATGATCATACATAGGCAAGTTCAACAAATATAATCACTGGAATGTGCTAACCACTCTTAATGAACGTTAGCAACTAGTTATTAAATAAACATTTAGAACAGAAAGATGGCAGAAAACAATGGCCAGAAAACAATGTAGATCCCAGTGAAAGAATAGCAGAGAGTTCAATTCCAAATAGCATCTGATGGCTCTTCCTACTGATCAGAATACAGTTCTGGGGATAGTAGAGATAAGTGTGGAAAGGTTTGCTATTCCAGAGAGATGGGAATAGAAGTCTTTGTGCTTTTGAAAATCAAAATAATTAGGACGTCTCCCATCCCTGGAGGACTTTCCTTGGGAAGCACAATGCCTCTAGATTTCAGCCTGCTTCTCATAAATTTGCCTCTGCTTAGTTGAGCAGTGTGCCCTTATAAGGAATCAAATTGCCTTCCAGAAAGCCCTGCCAGGTACTGCATCTATATGGGAAACATTAAAAAAACTATCCCCTGTAAAAATGGAGGGGACTTTCTGACTCATCCAGCAGGTAGTCATGTGATTCATGGCTTAAGAGGAAAAGTTAAGATTAGAGATTCGTATTGTGTTTGTGGGGAAATGGTTAGGGACATGGAAAAGGGTGGTGGGGGGGAGAGAAAGAATGAAGAAGGGAAAGCCCTGATTAGCTAATTCATGATACAAGCATTCTTGGCATCTCTCAGGATTCAGCAATCTGTTTATATGGAGCTAAGACTTCAGGGACATCTGGAGAAACTCCAGGTTGATAAATTCTAACTGTTTATATTATCTCTTCCAATGGGACTGATCAAGGGGGCAAGTTGGATGGGGGTGGAGAAGAAGGAGCCACATTTCAAGAAGCCATTGCTGAGAACTAGGGGGAGGAAAAGTTTGCTTTAAGTGAATCCATATGGTCATTTAAAAAAATAAGTTGAAATGCATTTTCATATATACATTTTTGCTTCTACTTTTGCAGTTTTATCTTTCAATCCGCTACTGTCTGCCACTTTCTCTAATTTTACTTCCAAAAGATAATACTCCCTAGTTAGAGTCCCTAGCACCTCCATTATATTTCCTAACCCCAGAAGCCATATCTTTTTCTCTAAACAGAGGACTAGATAGTTATATGAATAATTCAAAAGAAAATAATCTGGGTGCTTTTCCTAATGTTATCATATGATAGCATTAAGTCAATAATCCTTGATTGAAACTAATCTCATTACTCAGGGACAAGGATAATCCTCATGATTTTACAAGTTACACTGTACATCCCTATTTAGTTTGACCATTCATGGTAGCAATGGGGACCCCAAGGAAGCAATCAAAAGTCAAGGGCAAGTTCTATCAAAGAGAATCCAACATGTTGCAACTGGGAAGAGATTGAGCAAATCTAAGCTTTCTAATGAGCAGCCCAGAAGAGGGAGAAGCAACATTTGGTCTTGTTTCCTTTCTGGCAGTAGATGCTAGTGTTTGAAACTAGGTCCACAAGCCAAATTCTTTTGGGATGATCCTACTTGAGCTGATTACAGTTCCCCACCCCCTACCCCAGGCCCATTTCCATTGCAATTTTTCAAACTGGACAGCATGGGGGCAGTTTACAATTTTTTTTTTTACTATTTTCTTTCAACTTTTTTGCATACCTCTGCTCCAAAAAGGCCTAGTTACTTTCCAAAACCCTGAAGGATTGTCTCGGGTAGGGAGAGGGAATACCCCTAGTAGACTACAATCTGAGGGTTATGAAAAGACACAGCCCTCAGGGACAGATGTCTTGCAGGAATAACAGGAACTAGAATTTAGTTCAGTCAAATAAGAGTTATATGTTCCTTGGGGGCATCAAGCTTGACATTAGACCTGGGTTGCTCAAACCAATTCAAGACAGAATTTCTTAACTTGGCATCTGTGAAATTCTTTTAATTTTATTTTGTTACCTTTATTTTAATACTGGTTTTCTCAAAATTCTTACTGTGGTTTTAAGCTTAGCTTAATACTATAATGCTTTATTTGAAAATCCCCAGTATTTTACTTTATGCATTTCAAAACCTGATTCTGGAAAGTGGTCTACAGGTTTGACCAAACTGCCAAAAACGTATGGGACACACAACACTATTAAGAATATTTCTTAAAGGTCTTCAAAGAGAAAATACACCCTTTATTATAAGAAGTCTAAAGACAAATGGAGAATAGGCCAAGCAGATGTTTCTGTGTCTCCTGCTCTGGTTTTACACCTTGGATTGAAATTCTTGTACTTACTAGTCAGATAAATTACTATCAAGATGAGAACTTCTCATTCAATCTTCTTAGCTCCCATCTCTGGAGGTTCCAGGGTGGTATAAAAGATATATCACTGAGCTTCAAAATTCTTAATTTAGATCAGGCCTCAGACATTGACAAGCTGTGTGACCATAGACATAACATTTAACCCCCATCTGCCTCAATTTTCTCAACTGTAAAATGAGAAATAAAAATACCTACTGTAGTTGTGAAGATCAAATGAGATAAATTATAAAAAGTGTTTGATAGTGCTTGGTACATAAAGGGCCTTTATAAATGTTTGTTTGTTTGTTTGTGTGTGTGTTTGTTTGTTTGTTTGTTTGTTTGTTTGTTTGTTTGTTTCTTTCTTTCTTTCTTTCTTTCTTTCTTTCTTTCTTTCTTTCTTTCTTTCTTTCTTTCTTCCTTCCTCACCTTTCCTCTTTTTTCTTTCACTGCTTCTTTCCCTTCCTCTCTCTCTCTCCCCTTCCTTCCTTCCTTCCTTCTTTTCAGAGGTAACTAGCAAAAACCTACATTGAAAATATGCCTTTTGGGTTTGACTTCCCTCCTGGGCAGAAGCTAGATTCCATGTGACATAGTCCAACACAGAGACTAGGAGGAGTGTAGAACAATCTGAGTGTGCTTGAGATGGTCATAGAGTCTAATAAGGAACCCCAAAAGAGAAGGAACATAATTTGATCATGAGAGCATAGAATTGATAAAGCAAGAGAAGACAATATAAGTCAGATGATCCTAGATTTGGAACTGGAACAGACCTTGGAGGTTTACTTAGTCCAACTCTCATTTTGCTGATGAGGAAAGTGAGGCTTAGGAAGGGAGCTGTTCAATGTCTTACAGGTAGTAAGTAGCAGAAATGGTATTCAAAAATCATATCTTCACTTTCAAATTCAGGACACTAATATATGAAAGCAGAGAGTTTCAAGTTCTAGCCAATGTTTGGGGAAATTTTTGAATCACAAAGTGGGCTCTTTGGACCCAGGAGACACACTTTGACATTGTTTCCATGGCAATGCTATTCAAAAACCTAGTCCCAAGTTCTATTGCTGATCTCCTTTGCAATGGAAGCCATCTACCATCCCCTACTGAAAGTGAAACGTGGCAGGATGGATGGACTCTGTAATCCTGGCTCCCTCTCAACTTTTCAGCTCCCTAGCCCCAAGCAGACTTAACCCAAGGCCGGCACTCCCATTGTGGAAGCTCCAAGAGGCCACGCCCAGTGTTCTGAGTTACTTGGCACCATTCCTCCAGCTTCTTAGTCTACAGAGGGTCTGACCACAACTGCTAAGGAATGCTGAAGATTTCAGAAGGTCTGCAGTCCTCATCCTAGGCCCTTTTGCTCAGCTACCCCCTACTACCCTCCAAAGTCACAAACAATTGGTCCATTGATACTCAAAGGAAGGTTCTAGGACCATATAGAAAAGTGTTATTTTTCTAACTTTATTATGAATTCATTGACAGGAGGAACTATGTCTTATACTTCTCTGGTAATCCCCCCAACAGTGCTTATCATGTCACTTTTCAAATAATAATTTCAATAACTAATTCAGCCCAATGAAAACTCATGAAGTACATGCCATATCTAGCACCATGCTATGTGTTGATGATGCAAAGGTAGATACCACATTAACTCTGGTCTCTGGAATTTACAATATAATGTAGAAAAAGTCAAGGACTCAGATAATTATGGTTCAAGAGAAAGATACTTAAAAGCAAAGGAAATGTCCAGCCCAAGAACTACAAAAAAATTCAAGGAGAGATAAATCACTTTAATTTATGGAGGAAAAGGATTGCTTCTTAGAAGTGATAGTACCTGAGTTGGCCCTTGAAAGACGAGGGACTTCAGTAGATGAATGTAAGGAAATTAGGGATGGGGGAGTTCATTCTAAGAATGGAAAATCACATGTCCATGGAGATAGAGATAGAAGAAGTCAAGATGGGAATGGAGGATGGATAGTAGTAGAGACATAGAGAATGTTCCAGGGTATATAATAAGACCAGATTAGGTAAATTGAAAGAAGTCAACTGAAAGTCAGAAACAGATCCCAAGAAAATTCTGTCAATCAATTATTCTGGGTCTCAGGATCTCCCCTACATGTTTTCCCTATAGGCAGTACTTTTAGAATATTCAAGTTTGTTACATGACACTGGGTATACTTTTTCCCATTCTGAGGAATTTATTGTGTACTTGGGAGATTCCTCATGTGTTGTTTCATTAAAATGCATTCTTCTCATACATTGAAATTAGGATTTTAGGGCATAATATGTTGATGGTTTGCATGTTTATAATGACAAACTCTCAAAAAGAGCCACCAGCTCCTCTGATGGCATCATCTTCCAATGAAGGAGAGATCATTTGGGGTAGTAAACCCTCCCAGTGAGTTTTAAGGAAGATGGAAAGTATGCTTACTGGTTCAATGATTGCAGGCTCTCCCTTTTGTCCTTTTTCACCTCTGGGTCCTCCAATCTAGAATATATGAAATATATGAAAAACAGCATATCCACAGAAACACATGAAGATGAAATAAAGTGCTATCCATGGAGTCTCTTTTACATGGTTATATGTATGGTCCATTTTACATGACAGATAAAAGGGAATGTTTAACTGTAGATTCAGAAAGCTAAGCTTTAATGTGATATTTAATGAGCATATTTTATAATAAAGACATATTACATGACATGTTATATACTATATCATATTATATTAATTATATTGTCATATCATAGCATATATCACATTATATCATATGAATCATTATATTAAAGCATATCATAATATACATAACATAAAATATACATAATTTTTATATATGTATATATTCACACATATATGTGTAGGATTCATGTCTTCTGAAGGAAACTATTAGTAACAAAGTTCAGGCAGGAAAGAATTATTCTTTCCTAAAAAAGATTTGAGAAATAATTATGACATTCTCACCCCTTCAAAAATTGTATCTTGGTTTGCAGGCATCCCAGGTCCAATCTCTGAAGGGGAGATGGTAGGATCAAAATAGGGATCATAGTAATTATCAAGGTCCTTAATAATTTCCTCAGTAAAATCGTTGTCTGTTCCATCTCTGCCTTGATCTGGGTCTGGGAATGGTCCAGTCTAAAGAAAGCAATAATAAAAAACACAGCAAGGTCATCTGGTCTGATCCCCTCATATTATAGGAATGAAACTAATACCTGAAACTGCCACTCTTGTGGCATTCGCCTCTCCCCTGAAGGAGAAAGAAGCAAGATATGACAACTCACAGCTCTAGAGCTGAAAGGGACTTTAAAGACCAACTTGTCCAACCCCCTCATTCTATCGTTAAGGAAATAGAGGTCCCTGGAGGTTAAGATACTTGTCCAAAGTCATACAATGAGTAAGTGGCAGAGGTAGGATGTGCCAGCCTCTAGATTCTGAGCTACAGGCTGATCTAAGAGCCTGTTCTCTTTCTATTGTTCTATCCTGCCACCCATGTCAAAAGTACGTATTCTAAAATTATTTTTCTATTAATACCTTAAATTTTTATAGGCCTTGATTTTTCTATATATTTTCTCACTCATCTGCTCTTGATAACATATAGACTTTATGACTGATGAAAAACTTTACATTTACTACTTAACTGATCCTCATAGAAACTTGCGAGGTTGGGAGAACAAGATCGTTTTGCCCATTTTACAGAGGAGGACATTGATGCACAGGAATTACCAAGTGTCAAAATAGTGTGAGTCAATGACAAAACCACAATCCTGTATGCCATTTTCCATATATATATACATATATATATGTACATATATATGTGTGTGTATATATGTATATATATATATATATATATATATATATATATGACCAGCTACCTCCCCCCTTGACCTGAGCTAGATTGAAAAATAACAGAACAGAAGTTACGTTGGTAGAATTGGTGATGATAACAGTGCTAGTGGGAATTTCAGCTCCTCCAACAGTATCAGTGGGTTGGTCAGGGCTATCAACTCCATCATAGAGATCCTCATAAGGGGGTGGTGTGTAGTATTCCTCATTGATGGGTCCATACTCATAGTCACTCCCTCCCAGGTTTGGGTCCTCTTTGTCATTGGTTTCAGGGACTGGTGGTGCATCTGTTGGAGGTGGTGTCTGCTCCTAATAGTCAGGTGTACATCAAAATACTGTTACCCAGGAGGCACATGCAAGAGATATAAATAGTCACATAATTATTAAATTATTGAGATATAACTCAGAGAACTGGAGATAAAAGAAACCATCACAAATTCTTGTCTTTTTGTGCCAGTATTGTGCTAAATGCTTCATGATTATTTCATTTATTCCTCACAGCAATTTTGAAAGATATGTGTTGCTATTATTTCTTTTTACAGTTGAGGAAACTGAGGCAGCAATTTTCTCAGGGCCACACAGTTTTTGAAGCTGGATATGAATTCAGGTCTGCTGCTTTTGGGCCGAGAGCTCTATCTACTGCACTAGCTAAATATTTCCAGGGAACTATTGTTCAAACAGATCTGTGAGCAGGAGACAAGGCAGACAGGGATGGAATGCTATTCAAGCTAATCATAGAAATGTTTATTGTGGAAATTGTTTTTTTTTAATCTGGAAAACCAAAGAATATTAGATTTGAATGAAGCCTCAGGACTTGTTTTACAAGATGGGAAAAATGAGGCCTAGAAAAGAGGAAAGATTTGCCTAGTATTAACATTTCACTAATGGCAGAATGAAGACTACAACACAAGTCTCCTGACTTTCATCGACAGACTTTTTACAACACTCTTTACTCAAAGAACTCCACTTTGCCTTTTCTTACTATTTATTACCTGGACAATGATAGATGTTTAAATCCAATTGTATAAGGGAGCTAGATCCAACTGAACAATGAATAAGACTGTTCAATTTTTCCAAGTGAGCATCTTTTGCTACAAATTTTACTTTGGTCTACTGTTTTCTAGTTTATCTAGAGCTAAGAAAGTATTAGTAATGCATATTAAACTTAAGATTGTGTGCATATGTATATACATATGTATAAGTATATATATATATATGCATATATATGTATATATACACTCTTCTGGAGAAGGATTTTTTTAATTTTTAAATTTAAATTTTAAAATATTTACAAATATTTACAAATACACCTAGTATTGATCTAAAATAATACCTGAGTTCAGCAGAAATGTAATAGAAGACTGAGGAGAGAAGTCATCAGACTGTTATAATTAATAATCACAATAATAATGATTTACATAGTATTTAAGACTTTAAAAATATTTTACTTGCATTATTTCTTATGAGTTTCACAATACTATTCATTGTCATATCCCAAACAATCAATGTCCCCTTCCCCTCTCCCATCTCACTCAAACCTAACTCTGACAAACTCTAAGTTAAAACATTTCACTGACTCATGAATAAAGGCAGATAGTTCACAAACATCAACATAGCCTGTCAAATGGGACAATACACAGTTACCATCCACATGTACTTTGCACAGCTTTACACCTAGACAAAGGTTCTTGTTTTTTAAAACTCTCTTCACATTGTGCTCAGGTCCCCAAAATGTTTAGAATTCTATTGTCAGAAAAACTCTAAACAGAAACATGAGAGGAGATTGGCCTTCACCCCTCCCTCCATCTGGCCCATACCTCAGCAATTTCTGTAGCTTCTCTAGCAGCTTCAACTGGTTTTTTGGTGGGGGTTGGGACTTTTCCTGGGTCATCAGGGTCTTCATAGTATGGATATTCATAATAATATGTCTCACCATCTCCCTCTCCTTCAGGATACTGCAAAGAAATCACATTAGGAAGATTTTGAGAAGATAAGGTCATCTGGAAGAAACATCTCTGCTTTTTAGGGCCAAGGGAAATTTCATTTTAGAGGATTTTAAAAACTTTTTTGTTTGTTGTTTTTGTTTTAGCAAGGTCAAGGGTTAATTAATAAATTCATTGTCATGTTAAAAAAATGAAAAGTATACACCTTAAGTTATAAGCACAAGTAAGATGAAACCATATCTTGTCTTTCTAAAGCAGCCTAGAGTTGGAAATAAGTTCTTTTACAGGATTAGAGGCTCATGGAATCATAAAATCATAACACTATTTGCTATTTTACAGAAGAGCAAATTAAGCTTTTGAAATATACAGTTACTGGTCCAGTCTTATAACTAGAAGTCTCAGACCCCAAATTTTGAATATCATCCTCATAGTACCATGGCATCACTGGGTATAATTGCAAATATATGGTGAGGAACTTGTTATTTAAGGGCATTCTCTAGTGACTCATTTTGAGCTGGAAGAAATTTTTACTTTCTTCCAAAACCTAATTTTACAGATGAAGAAACAAAGGAGGAACAAAATAACATGCTCAATAGTATATAAACATGGCAAAAGTCTGAAGTGAGATTCAAACCCAGCTCTTCTTTCTTTCTTTCTTTTTATTTTTTCTGCAAGGCAATGGGGTTATATGACTTGCCAAGGCCACACAGCTAGGTAATTATTAAGTGTCTGAGACCAGATTTGAACTCAGGTATTCCTGACTGCAGGGCTGGTCCTCTATCCACTGCACCACCTAGCTACCCCCCAGGTCTTCTTTCTGCCAAAGTCCAACATTGAATCCATTAGATCATGTTTCCTCTGAATATTACTATCCATCTGTCTATTTTTCTTTCTATAAAAATGTATGTATGTATGTATGTGTGTATATATATATATATATATATATATATATATATGAACAATAGTTATTTAAATTAATTCTCTTTTGACTAAAAATAAAACTCTGTTTAACAGGAAACCAAATAGGTATCTTATGCTTTGGTCAGACCCTGTAGAGAGTGTTTTATTGAATTCTTAGTACCACATTTTTATGAGATACATTCAATTCAATTTATTGTCTATAATATATGGGTGATTGAGTCAGGACTGGAACCCCAAAAAGATGAAGTGTGTCTGAAGAAATGTATTCCATATGAATTCTGAGTAAATGTATTCCATATGAATTCTGAGGAAATAATTAGACCACTAGTTTTTTAGTTCTAAGATGGGAAACTTGTTTTAACTCAATCAATGAACTTTCTACCAATCAGAGAAGTTCAATAATAGGATGAATTCTCTTAAGAAATCTAAAGAATCTAAAAAATTTTAAAGGTAAAAAAATAAGATAGCATGCACATATATTTACATTTATATATGCTGATTTTAACTATGAAAAAAATGCATATTCATTGATAAAGACTAGGAAAGAATTTAGAGGAGTGTAAAGAAAGGTTAATGGCTAAATGATTTATCACCTTTATTTTTTAATTTTTTTTGTTTTTGCAAGGCAATGGGGATTAAATGTCTTGCCCAGGGTCACACAGATACATAATTATTGTCTGAGGCTGAATTTGAACTCAGGTCCTTCTGTCTCCAGGGCCAGTGCTCTCTCTATCCACTGCATCACCTAGCTGCCCCTATCTATCACTTATATAAAGATCCTAAAAAGTTATTCTACTGATTTTTATGTCTCCAGAACCCACTACTCTACTCTAAACTTTCATCTTATTATGGAATGGTATGCACTATGGTCATCTGTGTCGATGCTTTAAGGTTCTTAAGGGCAGGGACATGTCTTAACTAAATTTTTTATCTCCCACAAAAAGTTGTATGTTCCACAATCTCTCACAAAAGAGTACAGAAGCATTTAATAATACTTATTGTGTGGAAGCATTGTAAAGTTCTAAAAGAAATTTCTTTGATAAAACCAAATGACATATATTGAAGGGGTGGTGGAAAGGAAAAAGAATATGATACTATAGGTTGAATGGGACTGCTTGGTAAGACATTTCTAAAATTAAACTGCAAACACAACAACAATAACCATAACAACAAACTTCTGTAGTTTTCCAGGAGATACTGGTTGTTTTGTCAGCTACAATGAAAACCAGAAGCACTCATTGGATTGAGGGACATGCAAAATGATTGCTGCCTTAGGCACCTACCACCATCCTTTTATATTGTGGCCTAAGCTGGTAAAGAATATGGAGAGAAGCCTCAGGAAGAAGGGGAAGAGAAAAATGTCTGCAGTTTCTAAACTCAGCTTTAGAGGTTACAGGAAGTAGATTTTAAATGAGATGACCTGGGTTTTCCTCATAGTTCTGCTACTGACTATAGCCATGACCTTGGGTTTATCCATTCAAAACTTTAGACTTCAGTTTCCACTTCTCATGAATTTTCATACTCATGGAAACTTTTGATCTTTTCCCTTTAAACTTCACATTGCAAATGTGCAGGACAAAGGCAGAGGATTGTGAAGGGTTTTAAGATATGATCATCAACAAGAGCTTATCAAGTGACATAAAGATAGCTCTTTGGATATCAATATACAACTATGCCTGTTTTGTTGCTGTTGTTCCTGTTGTTGTGTATTTTTAAAAAAATCTCTCTGCTATCAATTGTTGAATTTCTCCTGGCCCTAGGGTTAGTTTTGCTTCCTTCTGCTGAGTAGCAAGGAAGCTGATCAAAATTATGCATGAGGGTCTCTGACCAAAAGTCATGGTTTTTTTAAAGTTGTACTTAAATTTATTTAATAAAAGATAGCTCAAAATTATATATATTCTTGAAAAAAAGCAATTTTGATAAAATTTATTATGGTAAGTGCTATTATTCCCATTTTATAGATGAGTAAATTAAGCTTCTGAGAAGTTCAGTTACTCACCAGTCTCATAAATAGGAAATATCAAACCATGACCTCTGAGCACACTTCATAGTGTTATGATACCACTAGGCCCGAATTTAAATGTACTGGAAAGAACTTGCTATTTAAGTTCATTCTCTGAAAAGACTTTTTTCTTAATATGAATAGACCTCTTTTGAAGTGACTTGTCACCCCATAATTTATCACTTGGATAAACACAGACTTTCACAGGATCATAGATTTATAGTTGAAAGGGATCTTAGACATAGACTTGTGTTAACATTTTATTTTAAAGATGAAGAATCTGATGCTCAGAAAGGAAACGTGACCTGATTAATATCATGCAATGAATTCATAGCATGGTACAATTTCAAGGAAGCCTCAATTGTTATATATTATTAATAACTGTAAATCATTCCTCTCCAGATTTCAAAAGAGTGGATGGACTCAATATCTCAGAGATACTCAAATCCCTAAAGATGTTAAGTGGATTAAGAAGTATCCAGAGGGTTAGAACAGAACAGTCTTCTTATGTATTCATCAAGTATAAATATGGATGCAAATAAGATCTCAGAGCTACTCTAAGTTCCTAAGAATGCTAAAGGGTATAAAAGTATCCAGAGAATGGGGGTAGGATAGTCTCTTCTTACATATTCATCTGGGTTGGGGTCCTGAGACTGTGGGGTGTCTGGAACAGCAGTATCACAATCCGGGCTGTAGTGTTCGCAGTAATCATAAGCCGCTCTGGCATCAGGGATGATAAGAAGCTGCTGGATATCACCCTAGGAAAAAAAGAAAGAGAGAAGGAGGGAAAAGCTGTGAGTAATGGTTGACATTTAGATGGTCCTTCAAATTTTACAAAACAGTATCTCATTTTTGAAAGGACTATGCAGAAAATATCTCCACCAATGTCCATAACTTGGAAGAGAAACCCTAAAGCGCTGCCCAAGGCACTTGACTTGTCCAGGGTCCACACATATTATCAGAGGGCAGATTAAAAGTCAGGTTTTGATTTGTTTTGTTTTTCTGTAAGCGTGCCCCACACTATAAGTAGCTACCTTGCCTCTATAGGTATTTTAATTCCTAATTTGCCGATGAAGAACTGAATGATCATGAATTTAGAGTTATGAGGAATCTCACACTACTCCTGACAGACTGTCCAGTATGTCTAAACTAGTAGAAAGAAGAAGTTAAGCGGTACAATGCAAACAGCAGTGAATTTATAGTCAGGAAGACTCAAGTTCAAATCTGACTTCAGACACTTATGATTTTATGGACCTAAGTAAGTCACTTAACCACTTGTCTGCCTCAATTTCCTTATCTGTAAAATTATAATAACACCTATCTTACAGGGTTGTTATAAGAATTAAATGAGACAATATTTGTAAAATACTTTGTTAAACTTAAATTATTATAAAATTATTATATTACATAAATCTTATTATGTTAATTTCTATTTACATTTTATTTCTGATTGATATTCAAATACAATCCTAACTAGCACTTATACAATATTATATGATTTATGAAGTTTTTTATAAAAGTAATGTTAGGTGATCTTCACAACTCAGAGTTATGTACTATTTTGCAAGAAGGAAAATGACAGTCTTGTGACTTGTCCAGGATCAGAAAGTTAAGTATATGAAGTCTTGTTTGAGAGACCAGAACTCTACCCATTTCTTAGATTAAGTGATATAATGAGATTAACAGAAATAGCTAAGTTAAGATTGTGATTTCAGGGAAGTCTCCTGAATTCCCTCTCTTTCCTTTTCTAATTCCCTTCCTCCATGAAATGCCCTCTCACCTTAAGTGCCCTTACAAAGTCTCTTCTCTTTGGGCAGAGTTTCTGGTGTTATGGTATCATTCACCTACAGGAGGCATTAAGGGACTGAACTGATTGTTTGTTCCAAAGGGATTTGTGTCTTAAAAAGGAAATAAAGTTGAGAGAAACCCACTCAGCTCACAAAGAATGGGTATGCTAATGGTGGGACTATACTAGAGAGAGTATTTTTGTGCATAGATAGAAACTGATGGGTGAGAAAGAAGAGATAGTTATTCAGTTACTCTCTCACTTTGTCCCTTTGTGATTGGGGCACTTACTGAAAAACTGACCATCCAGGGTTAGGATTCAGGCTGTGAACAGGAAAAAAAATAAGTCAAGCTTATGGGTTCACAGAAAGGTAGGGAACCCATTACCATAACCTGAATGCTTTAATTCCCTGAGATAAAAAGGAGAGGTATCATTTCTTTCAAGATCCAACATTTTTTTAAGATGGGATTCAATAGTAGCTTAAAATAATAGAGTATCAAAATTGGAAGTAAATAAGCAGACATTTAGATCAAACTCTATCTGAACAATACTTTCCTTTAACCATTCTCAACAAATAGTCATCCAGAATCTACCTGAAAACCTTCAGCAATAAGAACTCACTAACAACCAACACAGCTCATTTCACTTGAAAGAATTTCAGTTGTTAAGCAGTTCTCCCTCATATTCAGTCCAAACCTACTTCTCTTTAATTTTACCCACCTGATCCTGAATTCTGTTCTGCTCAAACAGCATCCTAACACTAGTATACTTAGCACAAGGTAGATGTTTGGTATAGTCTGGTCCCTTTCCCAGATAGAATACACCATTCTGTAATCTCAAAGGTGGCTTATGTCATCACAACAACTAAAGATCCCCTGCTTCTTTCTATTTCCTTCTACAAAATAATCTGATCCCTTACATTGATGGTTTCTCCAAATACTTAAGTCCCATAATGAGTTTGTATAGCTTTTATGCAAGAGGTAGCTCCTTGGATCACACAATCACCACATGGCATCAATAATTATGTCATCATGAATGAGGCCCATCACCCCATCCAGACTGCAAACAACTTGAAGGCAAGGAATGGGTTTCACGGCTTCTTATGTGATGTGCCTAGTAGAAGACTACAAGTGTAGTTCAGCAAAAAACAAGTCATGAAAGAAGAGGAATAGATGGGTACAGGAAGTCAGGAAATCTATTTCCAGATGACCCTTAGTAAATAACAAGCTATATTAGAACACAATTAGAACACACTGAAGTAAATTTCACAATTTATCAGGAGCATCTCATTCCTGTTAAATATGAGCTTCATTTCATACCATTTCAGTACATAAAAATTTTCCAACTAAATTCATATATAAACATATGCATATGTTTATATATAACCAATGTGTTTATATATACATGTATATAAATGAGAGTGTATATACATACATACATACATGCATACATACATATAATTTTTATGAGCATTTTATTAACATTTGGGAAACTTTTATATTCAGCCTTAGCCTTTGGTCACCTTAATCCTAGTTCCCTCTCCTTAAGTAAAATGAAATTGTTCTCCCAGATGGAGCTAGAGGGCAAAATAAAAGTAGTTTGCCTGATAATCCTGAGTTTGCCTTCAAGATAAGGCTTAGGAACTGCCAATACACTTGATGAAGCCCATACAGAATGATAAGAACTGAGTTTTTCTCTTTTATCTTTTCAATTTGAAAGGACCCAGATATAGACCTAGGATTGGAACTTGATCCATTTTCCTGGTATTTCTGCACAGCAAAAGATTATTACTAGAGGTGCTTCACAACTCCCATGAGCTCACTTCAGCAGCATCTTTAGTTTTTACATATTTTTTCCCAAAGTCTGTATAATGATATTGAAGTCTTCTCTACTCCACCACCCCACCTCTGCCCCAGATTAGATGAAAAACTAATATCATAGTTCAGTGAGAAAAGTTGAAACACAAATTAACATAAAAATAGAAAGCTAGGGTTTACCACTAAAAAAAGATTCCACAGGATTCAGATAGTTCTAAAATACTCCATGGGTTCTGGAGTTACATCAGCATCCAGAACATAAATTGTAGAATTTCAGTAGGGAAGGAGGCTGCAGTGACCATTTAATCTAGCCCATATCTGAAGAAGAATCCTCTATAATATATAGCTCCCATGCAGTTCTAGCCTATCTTGAAGATCTCTGATAAGAGGAACCCACTACCCCCAAGGGAGTTCACAATATCCAGGATAGGATAGCTTTTTTTCACTGGGGAGTTTTTTCCATATGTCTTTTGCTTTTTCCTAAATTTGTCTGATTGTTAATCTTTTTCTGCCACCAGTAATTTTACCTCACTGGAAGAAACATAACAAAAAAAATATCACTTCAATGACATCCTTTTTAAAATATAGTGAAGACAGTTATTCCCCACCACCAATTTTCTCTTCTCTAGGCTAGATAGTTCTTTCCATCAACATTTTGTGCTACCTTGCCCCCAAAAATATGGAACCAGAATTTAATCTTAGAGAAATGCACATAAGTTTATAGATGTGATCTAACCATGGCAGCGTCCACTCCCTAATCTGGGACATTGCAATCCTTTTAAGGATTAAGTGAGTCTAACTACTCTTTTTGGCTGCCAAATCAGACTGTTAATTTGTATTGATTTTGTAATTCACTAAAGCCCCCTCTTTACATTTATCCTAATTGTAGGTAATCTTATTAGATTTTGATTCACTGTTAAAGACTATTGAAATTGTTTTGGATCCTGATTCTGCTATCCTGTGTGTTGGCTACCCTTCCTATCTTTGTATCATCTGCACATTTGATAAATATACTATCAATAAATCAAATACTTATTAAGTGTTTATTATATCAGAGGTACCGAGTTAGGTCCTGGAAACATAAATATAAAGAATTGAATCATCCCTACTCACAATGAACTTATATTCTTTTTTTTAGGTTTTTGCAAGGCAAATGGGGTTAAGTGGCTTGCCCAAGGTCACACAGCTAGGTAATTATGAAGTGTCTGAGACCGGATTTGAACCCAGGTACTCTTGACTCCAAGGCCAGTGCTTTATCTGCTATGCCACCTAGCTGCCCCTGAACTTATATTCTAAAGAAAGAAACAAGTACATATCAAAGAAAAAACTTAAGACATACACACAGTATAACTATGAAGTGAATAAATACTATATGTATATATATATATGTATATATATATTCAAAGCATCCCCAAAGTCTTTAATCTTTAGTAGTTTACACCTGAACTAAGACTGGGAGGCAGGGCATTCACAGTTGGTGGATCAGGAAAGATTTCATGGAGAAGATGATGCTTGAGTTATATACCTTAAATAAGAGGCAGAAGTAAGGACTGAGTGCATTCTAAGCAGGGAGGTGTTATTGAGTGCAGAGAGATAGACAGAAAAAAGGCCAGGGTCATTTTGTCTGGATTGTCAAGTGAGGTATGAAGTAATGTCCAAAGAAGCTAGAAAGAAAGGTTGGGATCAGGTTGTGAAGGTTTTTAAGAGCTAGATATTTAGGTCTTTATCCAAGTCAAATAAGAAAAATGTTAAACATTTTAGGGTTTAGAGAGAAAATCCTGGAGATCCTCTTCTAGGTTGATTTGTTGTTGAGAAGTAAGTCATATCCAAGTCTTTGTGACCCTATTTGGGGTTTCCTTAGCAAAGATACTAAAGTGACTTTCCATTTCTTTCTCTAGTTCATTTTATAGAGGAGGAAACAAATTGGTTAAGTGACTTGTGTGGGATCATAAAGCTAATAAGTATTTGCTCTGCTTGAGGCCTATAGTCTCTCTGTTTTTCCATGATCTTTAATATATCCTTAACAGTGACTCTAATTATATCTACTAGCTCTTTCAGGACCCCAAGAAGTAGTTTGCCTGGACTTGGTGATTATAGTTCCTTGAAAGCATTTGGGTATTATGTCTCTTATACTGAGTATTAACTCCTAATCAACCATTCCCCCTCCTTCTTTTCACTATAAAGATCATTCTTTTTGGCAGAGGAACAGGAGCATATGAAATGAGAAGCTCTCCTACTTTTCCACCATCCTTTGTCAATACTTTTTTAGGCCCTAATACCTTTTCTTTGACCCACCCCTTTCTCTTTTGATGCCCCCATAATCTCAAAAACCACTTTTTGTTGGCCTTAGCTTTCTTCTCTAGTCTCATTTTATTCTGAGCTTTTAAGGTCCCTGACCTTATAGGCTGTGCCCCACATTTAATTCATCCTCCATTATTTTCTCTTGTTTCTTTCCCATGTCTTTCTAAAATCTAAGTTGTTCAATTAATTCTCTGTGTCTCTACATTGTTCTCTATTTTTTAAAAAAAAATTCTTTCTTTAAGGCAATGGGGTTAAGTGACTTACCCAAGGCCACACAGCTAGGCAATCATTAAGTGTCTGAGGCTGGACTTGAACTCAGGTCCTTGTTACTCCAGGGCCAGTGATCTATCCACTGGGCCACCTAGCTGCCCCAACATTGTTCTCTTTTAATAACTTTTCCTTTTCCTCCTTATTGGAATTATTTTTTGTTTGTATATTTAGAAGTTTACTTTTGAAACTTTTCCATTACATCTAGAACTGTAGACATAGAACTGTAGGCATTAGACACCCATCTATCCTTTCAATGAATCCTCTGAATCTCCAAAAAAAAATCAGCAGTAAATGTTGGATTATACTACTACATCTTTCCTCTGATTCTCTGCTATGTACTCTAAGATGGAATGGTCATTTTTCCCCAAAGTCTCCTTTTATTCATTTCTCCTCATGTAATCTATTTTTCCTTGCTGCTGAGCATCCTGCCCAGAATAATATTGTTTCCTCCACTGGATTCTATGTTCTCTGAGGGATTAAATGACGATTAAGGAAAGTCAAGAAATTATTAGTCAATATTTTTAGCAAAGAGAGAATATCCACAGTCCTTCAGATAACTCAATGTTCTTTTTAACTACTCTATTAATACCTTCCTAATTACTCTATTAGGCTTCCATGCTAGATTTGTGACCCACTTACTAAAGTTCTCATCTATTTCTATTTTTGACCCAAGTTTGTCTCCAGTTGCTGACCTTCATCCGATTGCCCTCTACTATATTTCTACCCTTTTGGTTCCTAGATTTCCTCACATGAGTATTTTTTTTTTACACATGCTGTATGAAGCATTGCAATAGAAAGGGCGGAAACACCCGTCACTAGAATAGGTCAGCATCTACTCTGCCATTTACTATTTCACTCAGGATCACACAGGCAGCACATCAACAAGAACTGAACCAAGTTCTTCTTGAAGTCAGCTCTCTGTCAGTTTTTAAAATACAATACTATTTTGCCCTCAACTCACCACTCCCCCATTTTCTATCATGTTCATTTTGAATAAGTATGTTCTTCTTCCAGAGTAATATTCCAGTCATCCCATCTCATCTCATCTCATCTCATCTCATCTCATCTCATCTCATCTCATCTCATCTCATCTCATCTCATCTCATCTCATCTCAACTATTATCAGTTACTCTTCTGAAGTCAAATTTGCCTCCTTGAGTTAGGAGTACTTCTTCATCTTCACATTATTCATACTTTCCTAATTAGTGTATAGATATCTAAAGCAATGGATTTTATTACTGGACCATTCCTAAATTTTGTCTCTTGAGAGTTTCTGGGAATAACTGCTACAGAGAGAATTTCAGAACACTAGTAAGCTTCCAGAGAAATCAGTGTGCCAAAAGATTATGAGAGTTCAAAACATTTACTCCACTGGCTTTGCTAGAATGACACACCCAATCAGAACTCTGAGATTTTGTCTACACAGAGCATAGACAAGATAACATCTGACATTCTATGTTTGTTTGAAAATGGCTTCCAAGTCCCTCCTTGGTGGAATACTAGTTAAATCTTTAATCTTATTTAGAATACTTTACTTATTTTGAGTAAGGAATATTTACTTCACCCCACACTGACCAGAAGCCTCTTGAGTAACTGTCACTGATTGTTTCCTGGGCCTGATGCCTAAATACGATTTTCCCACCTCCAGAAAGGAGTCTAAGCACCAGCTTAAAAGCCCTGAGCTACTTTGAGGTGGGTTTGTTTCCAGGCTAGTACTTAATTTACTTGACCTGAAATCCAGAGGAGGGTCAAAGATTTGCTTAAATTTGGCAAAATCCAAACACAAACCAGTCGATTCAATTCAATTCAACAAAGATTTATTGAGCACAATAATTATATATTCCCTATCTTAATAAGCTTATTCCTCTATTAGGGGATATAGGACAGGAACACAAATAAGTATAATACAATATCATTTGTGAACTCTGATGCAAGAGAGCCTCCTCAGTGGAAGGGCAGAAAGCACTGAGCCAAAGCAGAAAAAGATGGTGCCAGCAAAGTAGGCTATTACCAAGGAGCAATATTAGGTGCACACACTCCCTGAGAGCAGAGTATTATGCTATGGGATACTATCAAAAAGAATTATCTACAATCTATGGAACTTGTCAGGATTTATTTCTTTGTTCATGCCCTGGACTGGGCAGAACACTCTAGGATTCCATGGGGCTTAATACTGCCTCAGACACAAGGCAGTCAAATCACCTAAACAAATCTTAACTGATTTGTCTACTTGTCCTCACTCCTGCTGTAGGTGTCATGTGGAGATACAAAAATGAGAAGCCCAACAGTAAGTTTATAGTTTGAAGTCATTATCTTCTTTGAGTAGGGATCAGACAGAAAGGGCAATGGATACTCCTTCCAACCCTAGCTCCGCCACACATTGGCTGTATGATCTTGGGCATATCATGACATTTAGTTGCTATGACTTTTCTCATAGTGCCCAATGAGGTAGGAGGTCTGATGATTTCTAAATGTTCTATCCATATCTATTTTTCTTTTATTATGAATAATCTAGATGGGTAAGCAGGCATAATGTAGCCAAAAGACTCAGAAACAAAATGACATGTTAACATATTTACATAATATTTTAAAGTTTGCCAAGTGGCCTATACACATTATCTAATATGAGCATTGCAACAACCCTGTGAGGTAAGTGATAAAGGCATTATTTCCATTTGGCAGATGAGGAAACTGAGGTGAAAATTAGCTTATCCAGGTTCCTAAAGCATCAGAATTTGATAGAATTTGAATCCATGTCTCTCTTTAATTCTAACATGATTTCTATTATATTATGTTGCCTATCCAATACAGCACAGAAGCAAATAAAGCACTTTAGATTGGAGATGCAAAGGAAATTAGAGATTGAAGAGATGAATGAGAGCTACACAGGGGGTAGAACTAGAGTAGGGCCTTGGTTGATGTGACCAGGACTTGAATAGGAAACTCGAAAGGGTTAGTACATTAGAGATAGGGAATGGGGAAGAAGATGGGGTGAATTAAGGCACACATGGAAGAATGACTAACTTGTGTGGGTTCAACACTGACAACATTCTGTTTCGAAAAGAGCAACTGGGCTGAGGAACATTAAAAAGACTGGCACAAAAAGAAGAATCATTTCCTAGGACAAGAGAGAAAACTGAGGTTCAGCAAGAAATTATTTGCCCAAGATCACATAGTATAAGAGTAGCAAAAGAAGACTAGAATCTAGCTCTTCAGACTCCCAAAGCAGTATCCTTTTTTACTCTATAATTCCCTAATAGGATAATACTCCTCAGGGAAAATGGGAAGAGAGGTTTCTTTGTCCACATGGCAGACATACTCATGAACTGGGTTACCTCCTTCCATTCAATACATTGAGTTACTGAAAAGCAATTCATAAGTGGGGGGAATAAGAGAAAGAAATGATTCCTTTCACAAATTTCCAACTCCTGGGTTCCTTCGAGGACAGATAAGTATCTGAGATATATTACTAGTTTGAGAAAAGTTTGCTTTTTGCTCCATATTTTGCTACCTCTGGGCTCATAGCCATAGAAAACTGTGTAGGGATAATAAAGTTTGGGTGGCAGTGGTGATATTTTCCAGCTATTTTAGAATCAGAGGAAAGGAAGATAACAGCTCACACCCTTATCCTTCACCATTTTATAAATTCCTTAAACATAATTTTTTCCCTTTCCCTTCCTTTTCAATTAATTTCTCCCCACCCCCTCCTTTTTACATTTGCATGGCCACCTTTACTAGGGAAATGTGGGAGTGGATGTTGGAGACTCCCAACCCCTAGCTGGAACCCTTCAGCAGATGAGAGCCATATGGCAGGAACACTGAATCCAAAAGACATATTTTTATGAAGCAGCATGACTTCGAGTTCAAATTTCAGCCAATTTGAGTAAATATCTTCCCCTTTCAACTGGCAACTTGACATCTGAATATATGTTCTTTTATGCATAAATTTAGAAAGTACGAAGAGAAACTGTGAGCCATGGAGGAGAAGAGAGCAAGTATCAGGTGCCACATATTTGTACAGTGACTTAGTAAACAGTAGGTTTCTTTTCTTTGCATGATTACTCTTGGTCTATTTCTATGGTAGCGTGAGTCCAGTTCAGACTTAGGCAATTAGGCAGAAAACAGGGACTTCAAGATTTGTTCTAAATCCTAATTCCCTTTTTCATTCAGCATGATCAAGGGCCCACAAGGAAACCAGGGGACACTACTAGGGGGAGAAGACGTATGGTGACCCTGAAGGAGTATTGTCTTGTGTGGGAAAGTCAAAACTCTATTCAGCAGGTTTCCAGTTTTGGTCAGATAACTCAAGTCCTTCCCAAACAATCTGTCTGACCCACAACTGTGCAAGCTCTATATTGGAAGGACCTCAATCTGCCCTTCCCACCATATGGTGAATACATAGGCTGTTACTTTGAGGCTTTTTGGACCATGGTTTGAAGCAGGGAAAAGTTAGCAAGGACCACAAATGGTCTGAGTAGGAATTACAGCCCAACATTCTACCATTACACAAAATACTAATCATAAGGGAAGAACATACAAAAGGGATCTCCTATGAGATCATTAAAATGTAACAATATTTTTTTTAGGTTTTTAAATAGTAACATTTATTAACCAAAATTCAACTGATTGGAAAGCTCAAATACTGAGACCTTTTTAAAAAAAATCTAGAGTCAACTTTTAAAGGAAAACTATAAGAAAAAACAATATATTTTAGAGACTTAGCTATTGTTATTGTGGTTTGTTGCCTTCTATAATTAGTCTTGAATAGTGGTCACTGACAAAAGGTCTAGGAGACAGGACACTTGGGTTTCAGTATCTAGAATATTAGAACTTGGAAGGGATCTTAGAGATTTACTGGCCTTATTCCTCCTACACCCTTGGAAGCTTGATGGAGAAAGAAACTGAGACCAAGAAAGGTAATATAACTTGCTTGGATTATAGAGGGTGTTAAATAGCAGTCCTAACAGCAAAAGTCAGATCTCCTAACTTCTTGACTATTATTCATTCAACCAACTACACATTCCCTACCTTTCCTCGTACTCTGGCCTTTCTTGTGCCCTCATTATATTTCATGCTGAAAATACTCATTTTCACATTTGTTTTATCTTCCCAACTAGATGGTTAACTCAGCTATATACTCCCCAGCTGGTGGAGTGCAGTTCAGCAAATATTTGTTGAGTGTCAACTGAATAAATGAATGAATAAATATATGTTGAATATGAATGAATAAGTACTCTCCTAACTTATTCATCTATAAAATAAAGGGGTTGGAATGGTGCTGAATTGTAGAGTCAGAGGATCTGAGTTTGGATTTTGACTTTCATTTTCTAACTATGTGATGCTAGGTATGTCACTTAACTTCTTTGAAACTTAGTTTCCTTTTCTACAAAATGAAGGTAGTACATGAGATGATCTCTAACTTTCTTTTTGAAAGGATTCTATAACTTGGTAGCCTCTAAATATCTTAAATTATTTTGAGGGAATTAGAAGGAAGTGAAGGGGCATGAAAGGAGAGGAGAGAGAGGAAAAGAGGAAAAGAGATTAGAAAAAGCCAACAAGAAAGGAAGGAAAGAAGGAAAGGAAGAAAAGAGGGAAAACATGGAAGAAAGGAAGGGGAAAGAAAAAAGGGAGGAGGAAAAACTGGAGGGAGAAAGAAAGAAGGTAAGGAAAAAAGGAAGGACAGAAGAAGGAAAGAAGATAGCAAGGAAAAGAACAAAAGGAAAAGGAGAGAAAGGAGGGGGGGAAAGGTTTTATTCAACACCTATCATGTGGCAATCACTTTATGAATATCTCGTTTGATCCTTATAACAACCCTGGAAGGTAAAACTGAGGCAGTTGTCACTAAGCAACTTGTCCAGAGTCACATAGTTAGCCTGAATTTTTACTCATGTTTTCCTGATTCTAGGCCCAGTCCTCTCTCCATTGAAACACATAGCCATTCAGATGCTCTTGTTAGGTCTTAATACCAACAGTAAATATTTGAAAAATGACTAAACAGGATTAAGCATCAATGGGGGTAGAAGTCAGTGGTAGGTATAATAGTGGAGAGTAGAGTTAGAGTCTTTGCTTAAAGGTAAAAAGTCAGTCTATGATTATGAAACAAACTGGAACTTCTAAGGTATCCCCCATAAATATGGAACTAATGGCCACAGCTTCCAGAATACTCAGTTCAACCTAAGTTCAAAAAATGCTCCAATGTGACAGCAAACTCCCTTGCATTTTGTAGAGAGAACGGAAGACTCTAGTGTGGAAAAAGTTTTGAGTTAGGTCTTCCTCTGTCCAAGCTGCTGATATGAAATGGAGAGCTGAATGGTTGTGTAATCAAACACAACTGAGCCAAGTCTCACTGAGATTCCTCGTATTCCAAAGCCTGAGTCCTTCATCAAAGGCAAGCCCTTGGAGGGAACACTTGGAGATTTTTAGTGCCAATCAGAGCCCAGTCTCCTCTGGTCATAACCTGGAACACCTTTACCATCTAGCACCTGAAACAAGATGATTTTCCACATGCTTTAGGTTTAAAAATGTCTGTTAATATTTTTGACTCAGACAGCAAAGTCTTCAGGACCCCACCCAAAGACCAAAACCTTTTACTGCCAAAACACAAAAGATTTATCGCCCAACAGATTTCCTTTCAAATAAATTCTGCTGCCTGGGCCTGAGATGGATCCTAGGTAAAGTCATTTTAAAATCTATTGCCACACTCCCTGATCTTCAGGTTGCTTTTGTTGTTGCTGATTGATATTTTTACATGAGGTCTTCTACAGGGCAAGACACCCAGCAGTACTGAAAGCCAGATGTTATCAAGCAATAGGCATCCCTAGGCCACCTACAAAGCTAATATTATTGGAGGAGAGACGGAGAGACATACACATAGGGACAAGATATAGAGACAGAGGCAGGGAGAAATAAAGACACAAAGAGAGAAAGAGAGGAAAGAGAGAAGAAAAGGAAGAGAAGGTAAAAAACAGACAGAAAGCTAGGCAGTGACAGACATAAGAGAAATGGATAGACAGACAAAGACAAGAAACAGAGACAGAGACAGAGAGAAATAGAGATTTAAGAATATGTGGAAGAAAAATGAATAATAGTTTTTGTCACTGACTATTCTCCATTTCCTTAACATTGGTTAATAGAACTGAAAGTAAAGGGGAACTAGACAGTACTGAGTAGTAAAGTCTTACTTTAACTTAAGATTTAAAAAGGGATGGCTAGGTGTCACAATGGATAGAGCACGGGCCCTGGAATCAGGAGCACCTAAGTTCAAATCCGGCCTCAGACACTTAATAATTCCCTAGCTGTGTGGTCTTGGGCAAGCCACTTAACCCCATTGCCTTGCAAAAACCTAAAAAAAAAAAAAGATAAAAAGAGACAAGGCCCTTGCTAGCATAGTGTACATAATATGAATCCCTTCTAGCATACTTCATAAAGAAGGTTTTTACTGACTCTACCTCTTTTTTTTTTTATCCAGACTTCTTGAGATATGGGTTGGGCATCATTTTGGATTGCAATGCTTTGGAGAGGAACAGTAGAAAGATTTAACTTATGCCGTTGCCTCATTAATAAGTAGCATGCTTTAATCAAACATATTTATTTTACTCTATAAAATCAGCCACTACAAAGAATTGCATTTTCTCTCTAATATTCCAATTCATATACTTTTCACTAGGGAGGGATATTTACAAAGGAAATGTGGAAAACACATCTACCTCCAAGTTATTGCCTCCTATAGGTTGCAGTGAAGGAGTCAATAAATCCAGGATCATAGAATTAAGAGAAGCTTCAGAGCTTATCTAGTCAGAGAAATGAAGTGACTTGTCAAAGGCCAAATAGGTAATGAGAGGGAGAGATGAATTTTTAACCTTTATAGAACAGAAATAAACATCTAGCAAGAATCTCTAAATTACAACAAAGCAAATGAAAATGGAATTGTATGTTTATGTAGGACTTTGACTTATTTCCTTCCAAGTCTGAGAGGCAGATAGCACCCTTATCATTCTACTCACTTTTTTAGATTTTGGGAAGTCACAGTCCAAGATGTTAAATGTCTCACCTGAAGTCATACAGAAAATAAGGGTATTAGAAATCAGAGCTCAGAGCCAGGTCACCTGACTCCAAGCACAGGGCTCCTTTCTAAGACAATGTCAGAGGACATCTTGAGGTCTCCATCTTAGCAATGACTCCAAACAGAATTTTCTTCTACCTGTCCAATAAAGTCAAGGTTGAACAGTACCTCTTTTGATGAGGAGATCTTAGAAGGGTTGCTAGTCTCCTGGGACATCTTAAACTCAAATCCTCAAATTTCTGATGGAAGAACTCACAGGTTCTACTCAACAGGTGAAGAATGTTGAGTGCCTATGAAATGTATTATTTTCTTTTTAGGTTTTTGCAAGGCAATGGGGTTAAGTGGCTTGCCCAAGGCCACATAGCTAGGCAATTACTAAGTGTCTGAGACTAGATTTGAACCCAGGTACTCCTCACTCCAGGGCCAGTGCTTTATCCACTATGCCACCTAGCTGCCCCTTATGAAATGTATTATTGAATGGAACACATTTCCATGGAGAGTGAAGAAAATAAAGTTAATCATAATAAGTATAATAATTGTTCTTTACATTGAACTTTAAAGTTTGCAAGGCACTTTTTTAAAACATATATAACCTCATTTGAGCTTCCATTTAGCCATTTAAAGGTAGGTGCTATTGTTCCCATTTTACAGAATGAGACCTTGGTCACACTGTTGACCCTTTTTCCTCATCATAGTGCTTCTCAACTCCCTGTAAAAAAGTCTTTTTTTTTAAAATTACACATATCCAACGACTTTGATTGTTATATGATTGGTCTGTCTGAGAGGAAAATTAAATATGTAATAGGAAATAAAAACTTATTTAGTTCAAAAATAGGAGCAAATAGGAAATCATTAATCTTCTTCAAATGGCCATCTGTCATCAAGGAGCTATCCCAAAATTTCTCCTTTGCTAGGCAGGGAAGTTGTGGAGGATATCAGATTATTCTGTGCACAGGAAACATTCAAGATAGAACTGGACCCCAATGCTGAGGGACTTTTAACCTGAGGTCTATGAATATATGTGGTGCATATATACATATATATATAATCTGTACATATATGAATTGCATATATCAAAGTTGATTATATGTATATATATATGCATTTTTTATATATTTATACACAGAAATATGTGTATATTCCCTTCTCATTTTTCCTTAAATTGTGGTCGATCCAATAATGCATTTTATAGCCTCTCAATATTCTTTACCTGCTGTATAGAACTTGTGGTCTCTTCTGTCAGAAATTTGAAGACATTAGCTAAAGGTGTGCCTTTGCAATATTCCCATGAGACCAGCAACTCTTCTAAGACTCTATCACTGATGAGGTGAAGGCCCCAGGATGTCTTTTAACCTTGTGGTATACAGGAAAGAACACTCTACTTGGATACAGGAGACCTGGGTCTGAGTTCTGATATCTATGACCCTTATTGTAAATCCTTCAGGTGAGACACAACTTCTATGGGTCTTAATTTTCTAAATCTGTGGGTATGTACACACACACACACACACACACACACACACACATATATCTATATCTATATCTAATATACATCATCAAATTTCAGTATAACTGGTTACCTTTCCAATCCTGTGTATTTTGTGCATTTAAAAACATTCTGAGAAGGGGTTTATAACCTTCACCAGAATTCCAAGGGGGTTTTCCAACAGAGAACTATCTCTGTTCTCAAGCCCCCTGAACTTATGTAAGTAAGCTTTAGAGTTGAAGCAGCTGAGTGTATTCTATGGATGTCTGCATTCATGAAACAAATGACTTGCCATTTAAAAATAGGGAAATCGAGAGTGGTCCAAAACATGGTGTTTTCAATTTTAGAGGGCTTTGCTAAGGAAAGGTGTTTATATAAAGTGTGTGAGGAAACTTGGATCCTGAAGTCTTACTAACCACATTTAGCTTATCTATCCACTTCTCCCTAATAAGGAATCTCTGCTCTAGCAAAGCCAGGATATTCACATATCCTACTCCCTTGCCTGAAATTATATTTGATCTTCTTTCATACCCCCCTCACACCAGTGTTATGTTTAACACAGCTTTGTGATTAATAAATTATTGCTGATTGATAGATCTATCTACACTCCATTTGTCCTTCAAGGCTCAGGTTCCTATGTGAAGCCTTCCCAGTTACTTTATCAGTTAATGATATTATGTCATGCATTTCTTTAATCTGCTACAGATCGTATGATTCAGTTCTGAATAGAGACTAATTTGTATTGTACTTTAACTAGTCTGTTTGGATTCTTCTTGTAAACCCCACCCCCAAAGATAGCAAACTCCTTGAGGGCAGGATCACAGTTTCTCTCTTTGTCTTAGCTCCTGCAATCCCAGTCACCAAATAGTTACCAACTCAACTGAATTAGGCATGGCCCTACTCATCTATCATTTCTACTTCAGGGAAGGCCAAGGTTAAGGGATCCCTTGAACTAGGGAGTTCTGAACTGCAGTAGATATAAAGCTGATTGGGTTCATGTACTAGGTCTGGCCCCAGGAATAGAGAGCTGAAAGGAGAAGGCATCCATCAAGCTTCCTACAGAGGGACAAAATGACCCAGGTAGGAAATAGAGTAGGTCAAAACTTCCATGCTAAACAGGAATGGGATGGGATTGGATTTAGGAGAACAATAGAGAGAAATAAACACAAAGAAATAGAAATGGAGAGAGAGAGAGAGAGAGAGAGAGAGAAAACAAGAACAAAAGAGAATCACAGAGAGAAACAGAGACAGAAAGAGACAAAGTTAGAGGCAGAGAGACACTGAGATAATGAAAGAAACAGAAAGAAGCAGAGAGTATGAGGGAGATAATCAGAGAGAAAACAAATACATAAGAAAGAAAGAGGTAGAGAGAGAAATTCTCTTTAAAATGTGCTCAAATCTGATAAAACCTCAGAGGCTCCAAAATCACCCCCTCTCATCTCTATCTAATGCTTGGAACAGTTCTCCTGGCAGGAAGTCAACAGTAAGAAAGCATAAATAAGAAATATATGAGCACAAATCCAGTCAGTACCAACATCTTGCAAGTTTTTCTTGGAAAAAGTCCAGGGATCAGAATCTACAAAGGGCACTGTAAATATAGCCTTTTGATGAATTTTTCATCAGGGACAAGAAAATCAAATGGGTGAAACATCATTAACTATTTAACCAGCACAAATGATACTAAGCCATTTGAAATAGATCAAATTCCCACCACAAGCACCACCCCTTACCCTACAAACAGAGGAAGTGGAAATATGTTTCTAGGATGTTCTTCTGGGAATGAGCATGCAATCAGTCTTGCTGAGGTACAGATAATTGAATATATAGCTACAAATACTCTTCCATATTTCTCAAATGCCAGTGGATACTGCTCATTGAGTTGTAGAATGTTCCTGATGCCTGCCATTTGTTCTCAATCTAATGGTCTCAAGGTCTAAATCAAGTCTTTCCCTTCTTCATTCTTGTTGTTGCTTCATTCTGCTTCCTGTTTTAGCCATCCTTTTATTCTTCCCCGCTCCAATCTCTCTGAATCTATCTGTGTTTGTATTGTATATGGATCTCTTCCAACTTTCCCCACTTACTCAAGTACTAAACTCACATGCTAGTGAAAGTTCATTTGGTTTGGGCTATAGGAAAGATTCTAGGATAAAGGGACTATGAACTGGAATGGACTTGAGAGGTAATATAATCTCTAGCAGGGGGTTCAACCTTGAAATATTAAATACGAATTTATCTCTCCATGTGTTGTATCCAATCAGTAGAATGTAAACTTCATGGGAGTAGGTTAAATGTCTTTGTTTTGTCTTTGTATATCCAGCAGAGGCCATTGTACATAATAGATTAGATCTACAGTAAAAGGTCTTAACTCGAATGACTTTGTGATTAAATCATTTTGTATATTTCCTACAATTTACAGATCCAATATTTTTATGCCCCTCTTCCTAGGCTGCTTTTGTCCTTATCTTCTCAAAAGTATACCCCAGGAGTCCTATCCTTTAGCCAATAGGATGGAAGCCTTCTTTTTGCTTTTCACAATACAAAGAAATTAGCGGACAACCCAGGATGCCTACCTATCATTCTTTGTTCTAGCCACCTAGGCTACCCATTTTCTCTTTCAGTCTTACACTTGCCTCATGATACCTCAGGACCCCAAAATGCTTCGTTTGTGGTATGTGGCAGCTTGCTTACCCAACCATGGGTCTTTCTATTCCACTCCATTATACCCATTTTCAATTCTTCTGGGAACTCTTATAGCCTATCCTTTAGAGTCATATAATAATACTGATAGAATACTCATATTTAAAAGATGTTCCTTTGTTCAAGCAGAAATTTGAGGTCATTAAAGAACCATTGCAATTCCTAAGCAACTAAGATTAATTTTCTCCAGTTGTTTAATTCTAGGTCCAATTTTCTTTTCAGATTGTGCCACCTTCTAGATAGGTTCTTTAGATTGTCCTGCCAATTAAATATATTAAAATGAAAACAGCCATTTTTCACCTGTACTTAAGGCGTTTGTGCATGTGAATGATCATGCCAAAATATCTTTAAGTAAATACAGTTCTCTTCCATGAAACTCTACAATGTTCTGAGAGTTCAATAAAACCTGTCATCTGCAAACAGGATCATCTAGAGAGAATTATTGGCATGAACTCTTTTGTGGATCTCTTCTATCAAAGTATTGAACTTTTATAATGGACAGGCATCTCCTTTTATACCTCATCTCTTGTTTTTAATCATAAGATCAATGAATAAATTCATCTCTGATGCAATTACTTCAAGGAATCTTGAATGATTTTGATGTCTGGATGAGATACACTGCTTGGAAATAGTTTTACAGCAATATTTTATTCAAAAAAATTAAATGATTTTATTTAAACAGCAAATAAGGAATACAATAGAATCTTATATTCTCTACATTTTTCAGTCAATTGTATGATGGTAAAGATCATCCAATCTATTACCAAATCTTGTCAGTTTTGCTTTCATAACATCCCTACTTTCCCCCTTTTCTCTAAACTCAGAGTCATCACCTCAGAGCCTGATTACAGCTAGCCTGGATAATCATAATAATTATCATATCAATCATTCAACCATCATTTATAAATTGGTTACTGTGTGTGTGTATGCGCACAGTAATTGTGCTCAAAACCCAAAGGAAAGCAAAATTTACAGTTCCTGTCTTCAAAGGGTATACATTCTAAGGGAGGGACAACATGAAATTAGATATTTGCAGAAAAGATATACACATATATTTTTATTATACATATACATCAATGTATATTATATTTTTATATATACATAAATATATATTTGTATGTGTATATAAAAATATATATATATATTTATATACACACATACATCCAGAGAGAGGGAGAGAGGGAGAGAGGGATATAAAGAGAGAAGATGAAAGACATTCTGAAAGAAAAAACCTTAGCAGGTAGGAGTCTACTAGGAATGGTCTGCTGAAGGTAATCATTGAAGCTAAGCCTTGAGGAAAGCCCAGTTAACACAGAGACAGAGGTAAAAGGTGAGAACATACCAGGTATGTAGAACTGCTTTCTAAATGGTCCCTCATTCCCATGTCTCTCCTCAACCTAATCCAACTTTATTCAATTTGCCAAAGTGATTTCCTAAAATGTTGTTCTAATTATGTCACCCCCTTACTCAATGAGTTCCAGTAGCTTTCTATTAGATGCTATGACGAAATATAGACTTCTTTATTAGCATTTAAAGCTATTCATTGTCTAGTCCCTGCCTGCATTTTCATTTCAGTTTTTAATCCTTCCATATAATCTGGGATCAAGCTATACTAGCTGACTGATGTCCCTTAAACAATATATTACAACTCCTATCTCCATGCCTTTCTAATTGTTGTCCCTTGTGCCTGGAATGAACTCTCTCCTCACCTTGGCATCCTAGTTTCCTTGGCTTCCTTCAATAATCATTTCAAATCCACTTTTATTTTATTTTTTTAGTTTTTTTTGCAAGGCAAATGGAGTTAAGTGGCTTGCCCAAGGCCACACAGCTAGGTAATTATTAAGTGTCTGAGACCGGATTTGAACCCAGGTACCCCTGACTCCAGGGCTGGTGCTTTATCCACTGCACCACCTAGCCACCCTCCCAAATCCACTTTTAGCAGGAGATTACCCCACTAGAATGAAAACTTCTTGAGATCAGGGACTATTTTTGCCCTTGTTAGTATTGCTATTACTTAACACAGTACCTAGTACATAGGTCCAGTTGTTATTCCAGTGCTATTGACTAAATGACTAATCATTTGAAAACCGTGTCTGTTCCCAAATAGTATCTTCAATGACAATGTCTGGTGAAGATGCCTCTCATAAAAATTTGAAAAGTCAAAAATACAAAGTTTCATGATATATGATGATGAGGCAATGTAGATTAATGAATAAAGTCCCAGACTTGTGATTCAGGAAGATTTGGATTCAAATCTTGTCTCTGATATCCAAAAGTCAGCTATTCTCTAAGATGGACTTAATTTTAAGTGATTTGAGATTTGCCTCTAGTGAAGGGAATTCCTACACTGATCTCCTAAACTTTATTATCTAGGTATTGATTTTACTCTGAGAAGCTTACAGGGAAGACTTTCCACCCTACCACATTAGCCTAGTTCATAGTAAGTCCTCAATAAATAATTGATTGACCAACTTACAGAAAAGGTGTCAGTATGAATAATTTGCTCATCTAGAACTCCCAGAAGCCAAAAAAATCTGAAGTCTAGGCTCTACCCCTGCTGTTCTTGTTTTTTCCTATCTTGAATCAATATTTTCCCTAGATTTTTATTGATAAAGTCTGCTAATTTGCAGATGGGCTGATTCCAGCATTTTACTTAAAATATCAGTGAAACTTCAAGGCTTTGTTGTCTAAATAAGACATTGTTTATACCGCTTGACTTGCTTTCTTATAGTGTTTCTCTGGTCCATTTCCTGATCTTCAAGAATCTTATCATTATTATATTATATTCTAGGTAGTGCCATGGATAGAGTACTGGAATTATATTAAGGGAAGACATGAGTTCAAATCCAGATTGAGATGCTAGTTATGTAACCCTGGGAAAGTCACTTAACCTCTGTTTGCCTCACTTTCCTCAACTACAAAATGTAAATAATAATAGCATCTACCTCTCAGAGATGTTTTAAAAATAAATTGAGATAATAATTATAAATTGTTTAGCACAGTTCTTGGTAATATAATAGGCAATACATAAATTCAAGCTATTTATTATTATTATTATTATTATTATTATTATTATTACTATTGCTATTATTATCTTGTGGGTGTGATAAGGTTGCATGATATACCCACCAAAGACTGCCCTAGAGGAACAGGAGTAAAGAATAACATCAAAAAATTGGTTAATAGAGAGAGAAGCTGAACTGATCTTGTAGCAAGAGTAAAGAGTGACAGGACAATGATCAGATTGTTTCACTTCTATCTTCATGATTTCAGGAAAAAGCCAGTATAGTTTCCAGCACATGGGGTGGACCAACTGTGTTAACCCTCAAGGAGGACATGAATGAGAAGTGCACAAGAGGGGAAAATATGGATGGGTTATAATGAGCATATTAAGAAAGAACTTCTGAATTGATGAGATCACAAATCAATCAATCTGAAGATGTATGTATCCAGCCAGAAGGACATTAAAATTGAGTTTCTTAATGTATACTGTGGGTAGTTTCACACTGAACCATATTCACTCTTCCAGAACAATGCTCAACAAGGATGGAAGTGTCTACTATAAGCCAAGCAAACAATGACACAAACGTTATTCTCAAGGAGATTCCAATGCCAAAGTTATCTTCCTAAAGCAGAGATCTCATCATGTCACTCCTCACTCAACAAATGTCAGTGGCTTCCTATTATTCCCAATATATAAAATTCTTTGTAGTTCAAAGACCTTTATAACCTGCACCACCTGCCTTTCCAGTCTTCTCCTACCTAGGTTAAATATCTCATCTCTGACACTCATTAGCTATATGAGAATGGGGTAAATCATGCCAGTTTTGATCATGCCATTTGTATAAAATGAAACTAATACCTTATGTACCCATTTGAGAGAATATTTATAATGCATATACTCTCTCAAAAAGGATTGTTTTAAAAAAAATTGAAAAAAGAGCTGAACTCCATTGGCAACAGACCTCTTATATACAAATCTATCTAGATAATATGATTAAAGTCCTTTGAACACTTCAAAATGCTCCATATATGTCAATTATTATTATTCCTATTTCTCCTTAATAGTGTCTCTGAGTACTATGGGAATCACTGTAGATAGAATTTCTCCTTTACTTAAGTGCTATGTAAAGAATAATAAGACTGCTTAAATTGATTTTTATATTGTTTTCATATATGGCATTTAATTTTCCCCCCCATACAGTGCTGTGAAATAAAAGGATAGTCATAATCCCAGTTTTACAGATGAGAAAACTAAGAAATATAAAAGTTAAGTAATTTGTCTAAAGTCATATTTCTCAGATTGGAATTGAGCTTTTTCAACTCCTAAAGCATGTCTATTTTAGTCATTAGAATATAGCACACAATTCTCAGTTTCTAGAGATTTAATTTCTGAGAACTGAAGATGATTTGAAATATGGATATATGTGCACTGTAATGTAATACAAAAAGCTCTGGACTGGAGACACAGTACTCATTCACCCAAGAAAATGTAAGCATCTGAAGCAGGCACACTTAAGGCAAGCTATTTACATCAGCATCTTTACTTTGCCCCCAAGTGTGATGATTCTATTAGTGCTTCTTCCCTTTTCTCTCTAGAATGCTGAATCTACCTTGCACTACTGAAACGCACAAAGACCTACTAAGGGCTTTATCCATTATGTAAAGTGCTCAGACCCTAAAAAGCTTTTAGTCAGAGTTCCTGATGGTCATTATAGGCTTGTTTCACTTCACTGAATCCCCTCCTCTCTCTTTATCCCCCCTCCCCTGCAGTGTATGCTCACTCATCCAGTCCACAGTTTCAGCAAAGTGAGAATTAGACTCTGATTCAACAGGGTTGAATGTTGTCATTGGCAGTCTCTAAGCCCGGGGCATTTTTGCTGAGGGAATCAAGTTCTGTCTTTTTGGATAATGAGATTTTATCCAGGCTGTGTTTCTATTATGGACTGAGGAAATTGCAAAGTTTTCATTGGAGAGCCTGAGCAATCTTGAGGGACCACGTAGTCTGTGAAAACTTGAAGTAATACCAAATTACAGAGACCATAACTGCCAAAGCATTCCCCACCTTATATTTCTTCTTGTGGTATTGCTGGGTCTAACCACACACTCAGGTCCTATATTTCCTTTAGTATTCCATTTAATTCTGGGTTTCCTCCTTTTCAGATTAATCTTCTTGGGTCATTGGGCTAAAACCAATCATGGCACAAACTATTTTTAAATCCAAGTCTCCCTCTGACTCAAAATCAAATATCCAAATACAAATAAGGAATTTTAAGCAAGTATTGTTGCCTATAGACAAAAAAAAATGGCAAAATCACTTGTAAACTGGAAGAGACAAGCAATTTGGAAAGACAAACCAGACTCATTCTAGGGCCAAAAAGAGAAGTGCCTAAAGGGTACATGGTTCAAGGAGGTTTCAAGGAAATCTGCCTACCAACTTACTGCCTACTCTTCCTGGCAAGGATTTCTTGCCAGTTTGAATTTTCCTCTGATTTATCAAACAGTTTGCTTTCTGTAGCACCTGCACAAACGTGCAAGTTGACTTGGACTTCGCTGAATACTGGAGTTCTGAGCCAATGTCACTCATCAGGGCACTCTCTGGAGAAATTAGTAACCTAAAGGTCACACACCATTGTTAAACATTTCAGAAGGTAGACATTTTCATGACAACACACTTGCCTCCTGAAGATGCAGCTCCATAGGAAAGCTGGGTTTCTAAACATCATAGGATTTTAACTTTGGAAAGAATTTAGAGAACATTGAGTCCTTATCCCTTACTTTACAAATGGAAAAATGGTGGTCCTTGGAGACCAATTTGAGCAAACTAATTTTATTTGTGTACATTATTTCTCCTACCCTCCATTCCAACAGCTAAGCAGCTGCTTGAAAGCAAGGTCAGGTGAAGTCCCATTGTTTATGGGGACGTTACTGAATTTGTTTGGCTTGAGTTTGTTTGCCTGTGTGTATAGGGATCTCTTTGTGTGTCTGTGTCTGTCTATGTTTATCCCCAGAGCAAAGCATAAAATCTTCACCATAGTAGGGGTTTGATAAATATTTACTGAATTAAATTGAAGAGACCTGGAGAGAGGATACATGAATGCAGGGAATAGTGAGTATTTCAGCTTATTGGAAGTATAGGTCTATGAAGGGGTATGAGAGAAATTAAACCTGAAAAAGATAGGTTAAGACAGGCTTCACTGTAGAACACCCATTCAACCATTCAACTACCCTCTGGGTAGTCTGGTGACAAGTTTATGTAGTCCAGATAAAGAACCTCTATTAGAGAGGATCTCAAATGTTAAATACCATTCACTAAATGAGCAGTCAGTAAGGATATTTCAATAGATCAATGATAGGATTAGAGCTGGGCAATGCAGTTTTTCTCCAGAATGTTCCTATGAATGGATTAAAGGGAGTAGATAGACAACAGAATAAAAAGGAATAGCTAATGAACCTTTGAATCAGAGTTGAAAAGAGGGACCACATTTGAAGAAATGATTCAAGGATAAAACTGAAAAGAAGAAAAGGAAAAGAAAACAAACTTGAGGCCCAGAAAGACTGGATGACTTTCCTAAAGACACATAGTAATAGGAAGTTAAGTTTAATTTTGTATGTTGCTTGTTTTTAAATATTTCTTTTAAAAAAAATAATGAACTTAAACATCAACAAATATGAACATTTTACTAACCAAAGAAAAATATAAAAAGAACATAACCCCCCCCCAAAAAAACTATGACACTTTTTTCACATACAACTTGGGTTTTTAAAACATATATTAAATTTTACACTGAAGTACCAACAGTGCCCTGCTTATCTAGAGCCATTTCTGAACTTCCTCCTGCTTTATTGTGCTTTTTTAATGTTTCATTAATAATCTTCCTTTTCTCCTGTGTTTTTACTGTATTATCATTACGATATACATCTTCCCCTCCTCAAACCACTTGGCCAAATAAAAGTCATACCTTGTAATATATAAGTATATTCAAACAAAACAATTATACCCCTTGAATCTTTCGAAAATATCTCATTATGTAACTATAATGCCAAGCAGGCCTTCTGACTTCAAGGAATAAGTTACTTTCCTAAACTGAGTTTGCAAGGTAAAAGATACACAAATTTCAATGGTATCATAAGGTCTCATTCAACCAATGTCCAATAAATTGAATCTACTCTAAGTGCTCCTGGATTTCAGAGAATTGAGGAATCCTAGGGGCACTCACTAAGGTTCCCATAACCAACAGGACTTAACCTGACCTTGAGGCATGGAGAGGATTTAAATAAGTTTCACTTAATTAAAAAAAAATAGCATAATGACCTGGATAACTCCACCAGCAGAGATAGAAGGTATGATATTAATATAAAGCTTAAAGGATCATAAACCAATCAATTATTTCATCTGAGCTGTGCAATTTCTGAGTTGGGTAGTACAAATGTCCCCATTTAACAGATGAAGAAACTGAACCTCAGAGAATAGAAGTGTCTTGTGTAAGGTCACACACATAACTAGTAAATGGCAAATACAAGATTCAAACCCAGAATATCTGAATATAAATTTGCTATGTTTATAGAACTCCTTGAGCTAATTCAATAAAAGGTTCACTGGATCTGTAGCCAAAAGTCCTAGATTTTAAATACAATGTATTTGTCAAATCTTGATCAATACTTCGGGTAAGTAACACTCTCTCTGGGCTGTGATATCCCCAGTTGTAAAATGAGGGAATTGAATAAGATTATAGCTAAGATCCTTTCCATCTATTGCTATACTGGAAGAGTCTATGACATAGGCCAGTGGGTGCACTGACAAGTGTTTATCAATCAACTCTTGAGAAAAAACACATGCATAACACACTTTTAAGTGTAGTTCATAGTATTAACATCTTTTCTATCACCTTCTTCAGTCTGAAGAAGGAACAAAGCAATAAATCAAATTCTGATTTGTATCATTTACTAGTTTCCAAGGTGTACATGCTTACCCTGAAATTTTAACAACTGTTTCTCATTGAGTGGATACAAACTGGATCTAACACACCTCTTCATATTTGCACTGATTATAGTTCAAATCAGAACCTGAAATAAAACTTTACCTACTTATTGAACCAGGGTTCATATTATAGTCATCAGGATGCATGGATTCCAATTTATCTGAATGGTCTTGAGAAATTCATTACTTGCCATCAGACTAATTCAACTGAAACTATGAGATGGCACTAAATGTATGTATGTATGTATGTATCAATCTAACTTGGCACTAGGTGGTACATTGAATAGAACACTGGCCTTAGAGTCAGGAGGATCATAGTTCAAATCCAACCTCAGACATATGACACTAGTTGTGAGAAACTGGGCAAATCACTTAACCTCTCTTTGCTTCACATCTAGAGCCATTTCAGTCATCCTGATTCATAACTGGCCACTGGACCCAGATAGCTCTGGGGGGGGGGGGGAGTGAGGTTGGTGGCTTAGCACAGAACCACCACACTAAAATCCAATTCATGTGCTTGTCATGGCATCATCTTCCTGATGTCAAGGTCTTCTTTGAGAATGAAGGACAAACAAAACCATCATCATCCTTATCTGTCTAATTACTAAGGACCCTTCTTATGACAAACCACATTTCAAGTAAGTAGTGGGGAACCTTTATTCTCCTAAGGACCATTTGGATATTTATAACATCATCTGAAGGTCATACAAAATTATCAACTTAAAAATTAGCCTACTATATTTGGTTAAATATTCAATTAATTCATCCCTAAAAAGTCCTTAGATTTTTGCATTCCATGTCTTGCCCATGATTGCTGAGGCAGTGTCAGATGAAATTATTTTGGAGCTATTATAGAGCTCTATTCCCTGTCCCTGTTCAAAGTGCTAGATCCTTCTACCACATTCTATAACCACCTGTACAAGAAAAAATATGCAAATATTTATGTGTGTTAATGAAGATTAAAAGAGAATTTAGAAGGATGTAAGAGTTGGCATTTAATTTTATTTAGATATTTTGTTAGTAAAATTGCTCATGTTCCTGTCTTTAAAAAATGTCTTGCACCTATTTCTCTGAAGAAGACAGTAAAGGGGTAGTTAAAGAGAAGTTAGCCAAAGGTTTCCCAGAGGAGAAAGGAACTTCATCTAGAATTTCAATGATAGATATATTTCATTTGATGAAAGGAAAGGACAGGTCATTTGGGTATATATGAAAGGGATAAAGTCAATATCAACTCTGATTTTACCTGAGTACCTCTGACAACTGGATCTCAGATTCCATTTTTGCATCAGCAAAAAGATTCAGGATAGAAGAAAAACAAGGTTTGGGGTTCACTTATAATCATAATATAATCTAACAAAACCTTTCATCAGAAGCCTGGAAGCTGAGAAGATTTTCACTTGATGATGTGAACTCAAAGATGAACCATATAATTTATTCACTTCTAAAACTCAACATTTTAAGTGGCAAGAACAGCTGCCTAGAACTATCTAGATCCTCAGGCACGTATCTAAGATGCTGACCTAGAGAAGCGGGGAATTGACTAAGGTTTAGAAAATCATAGCCTAGAACAAAAATCCTACTGATTGTCTTTTTCATACCTAAGTACTTGTCTTGATGCCCCAGAGAGTGATTAAAAACCTTGTCAAATCTCAGCTTTTCCTTTTAAGCTGACTTTGTAAATCTGAGGAATTTGAAGTAGAATGAAGTGGACCTTTTAATTTGCATTTCTCTGATTATTAAGAAAAGGAGGATTTTTATATGGCTCTTCATATAATTTATTCCTCTAAAAATTGTTTATGGACTTTGATCATTTATCACTTGGGAAATGTATCATGTCACCAGAAACAATGAAAAGATCAGTTTCACAGAAACTTGGAAAGATTTATATGAATTAATGAAGAATGAAATGAGTACAACCTAGAGAACAAGAAGTACCACAACATTATAAAGATTGAAAATCTCTGAAAAAAACCCAAAAATTCTGATCAAAACAATGACCAACTGTAATTCCAGAGGACCCACGATGAAGAATGCTAACCACCTTCAAGATGTGAATTGAGACATACTTTTTTTTGTAGAAAGGTCAATGTTGGGAATTTATTTTGCTTAACTATGCATATTTGTTACGAAGATAATTTTTTTCCCAATAGGGGTAGAATTTTCCCAATAGGTAGCAAAATGAAAAAAAAATTAAAGCAAGCTTTTTCATTCAGAACATTTCTTTGCTAGTTGCTGTTTTAGGGATTTCACATATTTTAAAAAATCAGCTGAAGGATAGCATCTGATCCTTACTTTCCTAGACTTTTCTTGCCAAAATAAATCAAATGAAAATCTGAATACTTATTTGGACATTTTTCTTAGCTGATTCACCCCCAAGAGAGGGGAAAAGAAGGAAATGTTTGCCAAAGATTGACTAGATCATTTTATAAGGTTTTCAGAGTACAGGTGGGGTGTGATAATGAGTCTTTCACGTATGAAGTACTATTAACTCACGTTAAAGTAAAGTTTTCATGAAGTCTACAACTAATTCACCTAAATAATATTCCCACATTATTCTCTTCCTCAATCACCACCTTCCCTATCCATTAAAAATTTATAACCTCCACACTCAAACACATAGCAGTTTTACATTCCAGTCAAATTCCTACCAGTGGCCACCAGCCAGTTGCTATTTCAGGAATGTTGAGGGTCACATTTCCTCACAATTCATATGATGCAAGATCACTAAATTTCACACCTACATCACCATCACAGCAAGTAAGTACTTCATGCCTGGCTGCATCCCAGGGGTCAGTACAATTCAAAGGTCAGTTATAGAAGATACAGGAGGAATTATGGTTCAGAGTAAAAACATCAAACATGGAGGGACTTCAAGATTCTTAGTGGTGCCTGGAAAGTTCTTTTCCTCTGCAAATAGAACAAAGTGGTAGGAACATGACCCTAGTTATATGATCAAGATTAAAACATATAAGTTTGGCAATCTGCTCCCTAGTTTAATGTGTCAGGGTATTCATCCTGATATGATGCTCTTTATCTTTCATAAGATCATAGATTTAGAACTAGTAGGAACTTTAGAGTTGAGTTCCTTCATTTCACAGAAGAAGAAACTGAGGAATAGAAAGATTAATTGATCTACCCAGGATAACAGCTAATAAATGTCTGAGTTGGGATTTGAATCTCCAGTATTCCTAACTCCAAGACCAGCACTATTCAGTGCACCAAGCTGCCTCTTTGATTATCCATAACTGAACTTTTTTCATCAGACAATGAAACAGAATAACTTCCATAAATATGAAGATCAACACCTCTAGCTTGTTTACTAGGTAAACAGAATTTTCATTTTCTCAGACTGTGGTCTCAGTTGCTTTAAAAGACAGACTCCTTTATATCCAATTCTAATCAACAAATATATGTTAAAAACACATGTGTTAAATATATTCTCCTAGATCCAAGGAACACAAAGATAAAAATGATATAGACCTACCCCTCAAAGATTTACATCCTACTAGGAGTGGGGAAGAACTATATCATGTGGTCAAAGAAGTATTTACAAAAGTGGTTTTGATATTACAATATAATAACAATATCCATTTTAGCATATAAAATCATGAATCTTTGTACCCAGCATGGTGTCTCACAAAATAGATACTTGATAAATGCCTAGGGAATTGGAGGATTCATTGGATTCCCACCAAACTTTGCTGGTTCTTATTTGTTCTTCCTTATTACAACTTGGAAAGATCTTAGTGGTCATATAATCTAATTCATACATGAATATAAACACAAGGGCTCATCTTGAAAATGATAGAAGAGAAAGAAACAAATGCATAGTTGTAAACTGCCCCTGTTTTAGGAACATTTGTATTATAAAAAATCATCTATGCTTAATACTAGACCAGAAAGTCCCACTATTTCTTCCTCCAACCTTAAGCACCTGGAGTTGGCCACAACTAAAGTGACTATTCTTCCAATGGTTAAGGATCTCCCAAAACACAAGACTGAAAGGGCAAAACATGGAAAATGATGACTTCTTCCAAGATTCTTTCTCCATGATCATAGAAGCTATGGTTCAGGGTGAAAAAGTCAAATGACCTCCAACTAATAATATTCTGCACACCTCATTAGGAAGACCCTCTTCCAATTTCCTTCCTTGGGGCAAAATATTTTAATATGACAATATATGTCCAACTCTGTTAGAATCTTAAAGCATTAAGACAGCCATCTGCATTAGCCCACTGGGGGTGTCTGGTGTAGGTTATAATATCCCTCTGGATTTTGGCAAAGGGCCTGGGTTGCCACCCAAGATTAAGGGGAAAAGAAGGCCCAAAGAGTGAACATGTGTTTCATCCATTCCTACCTTCCTTCAACAGTTTCTATGCAAGGAACTGATCTAGAACAGTTCAGATAGTGACATCAATTAATAGGTCTTAATCAAACAGTTAATAAAATTCACTCTAATTCTAACTGTTGATTTTTTTAAAATGGGAAACAAAAACCTCTGACTAATAAAGTAACTGATGGTCTAGGAATTTTCTAAACTGGTAAGGTCAGTAAGATAATTGAGAAGGAGAACCAGGAAAAGAAGTAAAAATAAAAGGAAAATGAAGAAGAAAGAAGAGATAGAAGGACTCCTGACTGCCTTTTCAACATTTCCTGGGTATCTCATCTGTTCTATGTCTCTGTTAACACAACATTAAAATAGGGACAAACAGAATTCTAACTATTCATTAAAAGACCTCATGAAGGATTAGAGGGAATTAGAAAGCTGGGTAAATTTCTATCTGCTGAAGGTTTTGAAAATAGTATTAGTAGATGAGCTCTCTTACAGAGTATCTTAATTCTTGAGCTCTGCCTGTGGCACTTTTTCTCAATACCCTTTCCTCCTTCTACCTTCTATTCTACTGCTTAATAGCATTAAAATGTTTTTAGGAGAAAAGTTTATTTTTATGAAGTGACTAAAATAACAATATAATAGTAATTTAATAAGTTAATAATTTTCTCAAAATCACCCTAGGAGGCAAGTAATAAAGTATTATCATCTCTATGTCAGTGATAAACAAATGGAGGATAAGAGTAGGTGATGAGATTTGATCAAAATCACTGGCTAGTAAATGTTGAAACTACAATATTTAATGCTTGGAGATTTCATAGGTTTTACATACCAGTGAAAGGAAGTAAAAAGCAATTATTAAGTATCTAATATACTCAGATACTCTGCTAGTGTTTGACAAATATTATATCATTTGATCCTCTCAACCGCCCTGGGAGATAAGTGCTCTAATTAGCTTCATTTTACAGTTGAGGAAGCTGAGACACATAGAGGTTAAGTGACTTGCCTAGGATCATGTGGCTAGTTAGTATCTGAGGCCAGATTTAAACTCTGGTCTTCATGACTCTAAGTCCTACACTCTATTCACTGGGCAACCTGGATGTCTTGGAAAATCAAAAGTCCACAACATAAGGGACTAGGGATGTTTAGGAAGACCAGATTGCAAAGGTTTAGAATTCTACAATTGGACAGAATAATTGTTGATAGAGAAATCTGAGAAAATATTAACTTAAATATAAGTGAAAGAAATTTAAAGGCAATATGATAATATATGATATTTCTATATCATTTTAAGTTTACAAAATACTTCATAAAAATTATTTCCTTTGATCATAACCTTGATGCAATATTCTTATTTTCATTTTACAGTTAAGGAAATTGAGGTTTAGAGAAAGGAAGTAAAAAACATTTTGTGTTTGAACCTAGGTCTTCTATATGTAAGTTCAATACTCTTTCCACTATTCTAGTTGTTTCCCCAGCTTTCTCTTTTGCTTCATGCCACTTCTAATACCCTCTCTTCAAATAATTTTTATTTCATTCTACTACTTGTTCCAGCTTGCATAAAAAGAAAGGTTTAGTTTTTCACAGCTAACTCCACCCCCCCACACACTCCAGTTACCTTGGGAGGTCCCAAGGACAGACTTCCAGCATTACAAAAACATAATGGAGATATGGCATTGTAGTCAAGGACTCCCTAAACTACCAGGACCTCCCAAAGTCATAGCTGTTACAAAGATCTTTAGCTAGAGTATCAGCAGCTCAGGTTGCTACCAAGAAAGGAAAACTGTCTTGACTGAAAATTCCCAAATTAGCACTGAGGGTGTACTTGTTCTTCATTTCCCAGGCAGGCTCTGCTTCATTTGAGATTGCCCTTCATAATCACATGTTAAGATTGTCCATCCTGCTTGCCAATGTTTCAGTTGGAACATTCTCTTTGCCAGCAAAGCTGTTTATTCAATTCTCTTGCTTCAGCTGCAAAAAGATGTCTAACATTGCATGGTAAGCACGTCTCTGTTCATTCTCTTATTTGCTTCATTTTGCTATTTTCCTAATGTATTGGGTCACCTTTGCAAAGAAAATTCCTTTTCTGAAGTCCCTTAGGTTTGATATTTCCCCTAGGACCTACATATCAGAAAATCCATTGTAAAACCTGGCATGATGTCATTAGCAAAGGACAGGTTTCCAACATTACATCACCCCCATCTGGGCTGAGAAACAGGATTCAACTTTTCACAATTTCCATGGAACAAACCCTGAACCCCTTGCTGCCTATTCAACAAGAGAAATTGAATTAAGCAGTCAATTGAAAGTATAACGATGCTTCATCTAACTCCATCCATCAAACAGATCCCTTCTACATATGCTCCCCCATCTTTCCCAGGACAGTTGTGCATAGTCAGACCACCTATCCTTTGCCAGCTAAATGTCAGAGGCAAACTCTTATTACTTTCCTTGCCAATCTAACCTATAGAAAACAGCCAGAAATCTGAAATAAGAATTTTCCTCCAACATGAGACCATAGATCAGTCTCCCTCATTAGAAAACATTAGGAGGTATTTATTTTCCAGTTCCCCTTAACCCCATTCATCATGAAGTGTTTTCAGTTTTACATACCTATCTCTCACCAAACCACATCCCCACCATATCAGGAATTTAGCAGAAAGCAAGGTATCCTTAATCTTTGCCTATTTCCTCCTATATGAATTCTTTTTTTTGGTGGGGCAATGGGATTAAGTGACCTTCTCAAGGTCAAACAGGTAGTATCTAGTGTCTGAGATCAGATTTGAATTCAGGTCCTCCTGGTTCCAGAGTCATTGCTCTATCCACTGTGCTACCTAGATGCCCCCTCCTATAGGGATTCTTAACCATTTCCTTCTGCCCCTCCTTCTATAGTTCTTATCCAGGCCAAGGACTTTACCATCACTACTTATCTCTTTTTCTTAGAGAATACCCACACCCAAGAAATCATATATATTCCAAGTTCCTGACACATATTTTAACCTGGGTGACTATTGCTATTCCAACAGCTGTAAGAAAGAATCTCAAACTCGGCATCTCATCTATATTAATTAAACTTCGATTGCAAAGTGAATTCAATAGAAATTCACCCTAGGTATATATTTCATATTCAGCATAACTTTCATTGACCCTTGCATAAAATGTAAATTGCAATTAGACTAATTTCCTTTTTCCATGTTTGAATCTGCCTAGAAAAAGAACTGTTAACATTGCTCTGTTGCCAAGCCATTGACCAGGAATCATCAGATGGCCATCTGCATGGGACTAGAACAAGTTGCATCATCCTGTTATATTGGATTTGCTATATTTCTGGGTAGCTGATAACATTTTTTCCAGATTGGGGAAGGATAATGACATGGATAATACTACAAAAAGTTTCAGGACAAGAGTGGCCCTTAGGACAACCCAGCCATACAAAAATTTTCAAAATGCTCATTTTTCTGCTTGATGCAATAATCCATGCTGAGTCATTTGCCTTTTTCTCAAAGGAAATGTTTTTCTATCTTACTAACTTGAGATTCAAAATATCCCCCAAAGAATCACAGTTTGGGAACTAAAAATGGATCACTGTTGCCTACCCTTTATTTAGCCATCAAAGCAATTGTCCCAAAGCACTAATCTTACCAAATTCCCTAACAAACTCCACAGTCTCCAGTGGTTTCCTCTTATCTTTAATATCAACTATAAAGTCCTCTGTCAACATTTCAAACTTTTACAACTTGACTCCAACCTGCCTTTCTAGGATAATTATATATACTTCCCTTCCATTCTCAATGTAGTTTAGCCACCTCATTCTTTTTCATAAACAACACACACTGGATGTACCCATTGCTTAGGATACTCTTACCCCTCACCTTTGTCTCCCAAAATCCCTGTTATCCTTCACAACAGAACTTTCCTAGATATTAATACCTTCTCTCTCAATGTGTTTTGTGTCTCTCTTTGTTCTCTCATGTTTTCTCAGCTAAACATTTTTCTCCTTGAGTTCAAGTTCTTTTTTTCCTATCTTTTGCTTCTGTAGTCCCAACATTTAGCACAATGTCTGACATACAGCAGTAGGTGACAAATAAATATTTGAACTATGATTGACTTTAGAGGTCATCCAGCCTCACCTATTCATTTTATAGATGAGGAAACTAAAGCCTATATACATTAAGTCATTTCTCTATGATCATACAAGCAATATCATGATCAGGATTCAAAATTGGGCCTTCTGATGCCAGACTGAGCATTCTTTCCAATATGTCATTTTGCCTCAGAGGAATGAGCCCTAACTCTGCCCAAACAGACTGTAAAGGTCTTCCCAGTGCCTTCTGGCAAGGAAAGGTACTTTATGCTGACAACTTGAGTTCCTTTCCCTGGGAAACAGAGCAGTAAGGTGATCCTGAACATTAAACTCAAGCCAATATCTTATGTTTTGGTTTTGTGTAGATGGATAGCACTGCTTGGAACAGGGCAGCAAACCTCACCATTAATCTTCCAGCAGCAGACTCAAACATGGTGGCAGACATTCGAGACAGAGCCATGATTCCAAGGGAACTGAATCCCAAGTAAACCCCTCCTTACGTTCCAAATATGCTGGTCCCACCAGCAAGGCTGCCTTAAAAAAACAATTATGGGGCCAAGGAAAGAGAAAAAACTTGCCTATTAAAGCTATAAATTCATAGGAGATTTAAGGGGCGCAGAGATATCTTTAATAAAAGAGTCAAGAGAGGTGTTGGCTTCATGTGTTGCATTTTCCATCACCCTGTGCCATATTATAGACATGGAGCTATAATGTAGTCTCCTCGTGCTTGCTCCTAAGGTTCCGCAGCAAAAGAGGTGAAATCAGAATTGGCACAGTGAGCTTCCCAGGCTGCCAGCCCTATAAATTCATTCCCTCCTTTCAGCAGTTTTCCAGGGTTGTAAACAGAGTACTGCATGTGTCTGTGGTTCATATTGACAGAGAAATTTAGGTTAGTCAAATGTACAACATATTATAGAAGTTGACAAAAACATAGTAAACAAATGCTTGATTGAAATATTATTTTTTCTCATAGACATGTAATTCCCTTCTCCAAGTAATACTCAATCACATACTGTGTGTGAAATAGATAAAGAAATAAATACACAAAATAAATGCATACATATATACATACACAAATATATACTTATATATATATGAGGGGCATATGAATATATATAAATATTCATATTTGTATATATGCTTATAAATTCATATATCATAACATTACACATTTAGAACTGAAAGAGACCTTAGAGGTCATGGAGTTGAAACTCCTCATTTTACAAAAGAGGAAACTTTGCTGCGAAATGTTAAATGATTTACCACACAGGTAATAAATGTCAAAGGCAGGATATGAACTCAGGTCTTCCTGAATTCCAGCCTAGTGTGCTTTAAGCTCTGTGCCACTTAATTGCCCCAATAGACTTCACACAGATATTTATGTTAAAATATAATGCAAGACACTAAACTATACTTAGATATAATTATATATAAATATATATATATATATATATTACATTGAATTTAAAGTAGGTAATAACCTTAAATATCATTTCATTTAGTTTCCAAATCTGCAGACCTCATATGAGTAGCTGGAACAGGGGAATATAGTGGAAAGACACTGAATTTGGAAACATTAAGAGTTGGATGCTAAAGTTGGCTCTGTCACTTATTACTTGGGTGAGATATTTAACTTCTCTGAGTTGTAATATCCTTAAATATAAAATTTGACAGGTAAGGAAACTGAGACTCAGACACACACAGACAAACACACACAGAGACACACCACTAACTCTCTTTAGACAATAGTTTCAAAGTGTCTTGGAACAAGTCCACTTCTGTTCCAAGAGGACTTCTTACTGGATGAAAGAAAACTCAAGTTCATCAGAGTAGATTAACCAGAAATTGCTTCTTCAGCAATTTACTTCCCTCCTCAAATCCCATCTTGGAAAAGGGAAATTCCAGGAAAGAATATGTCAATGGAAAAGTCAGCCCAGTGGAAAATGGGAAGCTGGGATTAGCACAGTCACTTCATTTTTTTCAAATGTTTAAAATGAGAGAAGACATAAGAGTGGACCACTACTTCAGCTAGATGTCATTATTTTTCCTGCAAGACACTGGACTTGTACTGAGAAAACCAAAGTTTATCATTTGAATGGCTTAAAAGCAGATTTGGCTCCTGACCCAGAAACTTGCTGGCTCCACCTCACCCAAACTGTACTCCCTCTTCAGCCCATGTCTTGATTTCTCCTTCCATCCTTTCCTATTCACATAAAAGAGTGAAATACTCCATTCTAAATAAAGATAGGGAGAACACATTTTGTCTTGATATCCAGTTCTTTGACCTTCTTCTCTTCTCCAGTGGACCATCTTCTCTTCTCAACTATGTCATTAAGGAATAAGTAATTTTACATATTTTCTTACCCAGTATTTAATTAAGCACCTTCTCTGTGCTAGTCACTATGGCAAATGCTCAGAATTCAAGTACAAGAAATCCCTACAATTCAAGAATTTAAAGTCTAATAAGGACCATTCAAAAGTTGAAAAGAACTTTAGAAATCCTTATTTCAAACCTCACCTTCCTTCTACAGATAAGAAACTGAGACTCAGAGGAATTATCTCACTCAAGATTACACAAATACTAAGTAGTAGTATCAATCTTAGAAGTCATTTTATGATTACAAATCTAGTGTTATTTCCACCATCCCATACTTCTCTGCCAAATACCTAGATGAAGCAAACAGATGGGACAATCAAAAGTACATTCTACACTTTATCTGGAAAGTTAGGAAGGGGAAATTTCATGTTATGTTGCTAGATAATCCAAGGCATTGTGAAGAACAAGATCAGTTCCTTTTGTGTTTTTTGAAGGTCAATTTAAAAAGGCATTACTGTTAACTCAAAGTATGTTCTCATATACTTTTGGTTCTTTCCACAGCTGTAGTTACCTACAGGATATCTATGCCCAGATATCCCTTCAGCACTTCAAATCTAATATATCCAATCTAAATTTTCCCTTCCTTTTAACTTTGCCATTTCTGTCAATGACACCATCTGGTTACATAATTCATTCAGATTCTTATATTCAAGACTTTCTACTCTTTCTTTTTTCCTTCTTTATACTTCCCTTACATTTCAAATACCTCTAGTTACCAAGTCTTATTGATTAGATGATAAACTCATGCATTAGATTGAAATCTCCTTGAGTGCCAGAATTGTCTTTTACCTAGTCCATAGTAGATACTTAATGAATGTTTATTACTTCTGTTGTATTCATTTGATATTCTCCTTTTCCACTGTTACCACCCCAAGGATAGGTTTTCATTATCACTCACCTTGACTTTTCTGATAGGCATCCTTAGTAGACTATCACTCCTTTGCTCAAAATTATTCAGTGGCTCCCTACTGTCTATAGAGAAAAATTCAAATTCCTCTGCCTACTATTTAACACCTTCATAATCGGAGGTCTCCTAACCTTTCCAGTTTTGTCTCACACTATTCTACATTCTAGCCAAAGTGAACTAACTCCTCCTCTCTGTCATCCCCACTCCTTACCACCTCCATCTCCTTTCCCCCATCCCAATCTGCCCCATGTACCATGGTAAATGATCTACATATTCCTCTATCCTTCTATGACTTGGCTTTCAATGTTTCCTTTGCTTGGAATAATACACTCCCATTTTCCCCTTCCCTACATTAGCCTTCTGTAGAATCTATACTGAAATGTTATCTATTCCATGGCCCTTCACTTGCCCTCCATGTTAGTAATGACCTTTAACTCTTCAAGTATCACAAAAAGTCTCACTATGTTTGCCACCTTTCCTGTACTTACATATTATTTTGTATTACAGCTATTTGTGCAGCAGATTGTGAGTTCCATAAGGTCAAGAGCTACCCTCAGGCCTCTCTACATAGTAAATATTTATTGAACAAGACTAAATGTGTTGAATTTTATGGTAAACCTTAAAAGTTATGATCTCATCCTCCAATGAAGATCCAATTAGCACATCAAATAAGGGTCTTAATTCTCTCCATCTAGTTTTGCCATATAATGAGATTTCTTTGGAAGGTCTTCAATGGACCTTGTCCTAGCTTCACTAATGAGAGTGTCTTGTATTTCCCTGATCCAAGATTCCTTTGCATCGGAGAGAGCACAGGGGGTTCTGGATATTCTTGGTGCTCATATTATGTGGATATGAATATGAATATAAATACAAATGTAGGTATGGATATAGATGACATGTTTTGGGCAGAGATGACCCTTGGAAAAATTAAAATTGAAGAAAAAGTTCCTTTTTGATGGCCTTCAAGATCTTCCTTTTGTTCTCTTCTCTTCCTTCTAGTACTTTCTCTCTCCTGGATGCCTTTCCTATGGAATATGATCCCAGCTGAGATTGAAAAAATATCTGAAAAATGCACTTAAGACATCAGCTTCAGCTATTATCTTATCTAGAGGTTTCTGAAATCTTCAGGATCCAAAGGAATGATTCACTATTGATGGAATTATTTGAGGAGATATTTGATGGAATTTTCTTGGCACGTCTCAATTTTTTTCATACAGAGAGCAGAAGAACCTGGTTCTACAAAAGGATCAATTTTCTAAGTCTATCTATCACCCAATAACTTGGCAAGTGCATAAGTAAGAGCTTCAATATGCTGATGGGACTGCAATGAGGGCATGAATGGTCACTAGTCACTAGTCATGTCCATGCCAGGAGGGATAGAGAAACTACCACCTAACTTTTCTTCCCCCCCCCCCCTTTCCTTATAATCTGCCAGGATACTATATATTGTCTAGGCCATCAACTCAGTATTTACAAAATTTACAAAGACCCTAGTATAGGTTTTTGATGGAATCAAGATTCTCCCTGCACCAGACCCATTAGCATCCCTCAGTCCCTACAGGGAATGAAGAGCTGCTCCTGAAACTAGTGTTAGGGCAGGTAGAGAAACATAGTCCAATAGTCTCAAAATCAAATAGGAACAGATATTCAAGCACCACACATTGACTTATAAGATTACAAATTAGCAATAACTATATTGTACTGTATTTTTATTTATTTTGTTAGACATTTCTCAAATATATATATATATATATATGTATTAGGTTTTTTCAAGGCAAATGGGGTTAAGTGGCTTGCCCAAGACCACACAGCTAGGTTAATTATTAAGTGCCTGAGACCGGATTTGAACCCAGGTACTCCTGACACCAAGGCCGGTGCTTTATCCACTAGGCCACCTAGCCACCCCTCAATTATATTTTAATCTGGTTCTACTGATGCTTTGTGAATAGTAATTTTGATACTCCTGCCCTACACTGCATACTTCAAGCCCACAATAACTGGGGAATTTATTAACATCAGAATGTGATAAAATTCTGAATACACACTATATATGAAGAGATTATAAAATCACCTAAATTATACTAAATTAAGCATACTCATACTCTTAAAATAGAATTATCAAACATATAGCCTGCAATATTCTTGAGTTTTGTCCAAACAAGATTGAAATGTAATTGAGAAATAGTTTACAAATAAATAAAAATACAATAGAATATAGATAATGATAAAAATGTGTTTTTCTGGGTCATGATGTGCCCACAGGGAACCTTATGTATATAGTAAAGTGGCCCCATTTATATTTGAGTTGGACACTACTGCTTTAGAACATTCTTCATTGGAACACATTACAACCTTCAAAAGGAAGTAAAACAAGAGTAAGTCATTTTTTGTCAGTTGAGTCATGTGAAAATGACCAGTCAGCCAAAAAACATTTATTAAAATCCTACTGTGCTATCAGGCAAAAGACACCCTTTGCTCTCAAGGAGCTCACTGTCTAATGGTGGAATGACATATAAATAATTTTGTACAAACAAGTTAGATACCAGATAAATTACAAGTAATCAAAGAAGATAGCCCAAGAATTAAGGGACATCAGGAAAGGCTTCCTGTGGAAAATATGGGATTTTAGCTGGTCCTGAAGGAAATCAAATCAGAAATTATATCAGAGCAGCAAAGTAGAATGACAGAATAACCAATTCCAAGCTCAATTTATTTAATTTGGAGGATATGTATATGTGTGCGTGTATGTGTGTGTGTGTGTTACACTGACATTTTATTTTGTATGTAGTGATTATTTCTCAGTGGCACTCAGTGGCTGACAATAAATCCAGTCAGCATTTATTAGGCACTTACTTCTTACCTATTATGGGCAGTTAGGTGGCACAAAGTATAGAGATCAAGCCTGAAGTTAGGAAGACTCATCTTTCCAAGTTCAAATCTGGTCTCAGACCCTTATTAGCTTTGTGACCCTGCTTACCTCACTTTCCTCATTTATAAAATGAGGTGGAGAAGGAAATAGCAAATCATTCCAGTATCTTTGCCAAGAAAACCTCCAAAAGGATCACAAAGAGTTGAACACAACTAATAACAATGTATTTTCATATACATGTGTGCACATATGTGTATACACACAAATATATATTATGCTCTTTGAAATGGGACTCTTTGTGCTTGACACATAGTAAGTGTCTAATAAATGCTTATTGAATGGATTGATTAATCTCATTATCTAATGTGGTAGTCCATTTGAGTTCATCTTATATTCCTTATATACACACATACACATAATACTTCATTTACATAAAGGTGAATACATCTATATAAATGAGCATGTATATAACATATATGTGACTGATCATTTTAAATAAAATTGAATTTAGAAAAATGAAAATGTTTATAAACTTTTGTTTTTTAATTCAATTTTATGTTATTTTCAGTTCCAAATTTTCTCCCTTCCCCTAGTCTTTCGCCTGCTTAAGGAGTTTTGCATTCTTTCTGGGAAAGACAAGTAAATAATTGCAGGTAAAATAACTTCTAATAATAGTTGCATGTAATATAAGATATAAATTATATATGCAGATCTGTACATATATGCACAAATGTACACACACACACACACACACACACACACACACATATATATATATATACATTTATACAGTGTAAATGAAAGGATTCTTCTGCAGGAAAACTAAAATGATTCATTTTGCTTAGTATTTAGGACTTTCTATCATCTAGCAATAATAACTACTATTTTTAAAGTACTTTAAGATTTTCAGAGCACTTTACATATGCCATTTCACTTTATCTATGTGCTGCCTTCTCTTCTGAACTCATCTCATATTAATCTCTGAACCAATTGAACAGTTCCATCCCCCAAAGCAATCACCTACCTTTCTCCTTCTGTGCTTTGCTAAAGTTATTTCCTGTGCCTAGAAGGCAGGCAAGGCAATGGTAAAGACCAACAGTGAAATGAACTTTGGACTGAGGGGCAGAGGGTTCAGGTTTAAATCCCAGTTCAGTTTCCTGCTCCTTTGTAGTCATAAGCAAGTTTTTCAAACTCCATCCTTTATCATCTATTAAATACGAGTCAGACTAGATGACTGAAAAGGTCCTTTACAGCTCTAAATTCTATAAATTATCTGCTTCCCCTTCTTGACCTGCTCAGCATCTAACCATCTTTGAAAGCTCAGTTCAAATACCATCGTTTCCTTAAGGGAGTACTTTTTTCCTGCCCTAATCCCTCCTGACTGGCAATGACCTTCCCTCTCAGACCTCACACTGCCAGCGCTTTTTACCACACCTCCCTAATGAAATTACCATGTAACATTGTGTTTTATGTGTTAGAGCCTTAGTGGCATTGTGCATAGAGTTCTGGACTTGGAGTCAGGAAAATCTGAAATGTTTACTGAATCTATGACCCTGGGCAAGTCCTTTAACTCTTCTTAAGCACAATTTACTTATTTGTAAAATGGAGATAATAATATTAGCATCTAATTTACAGGGTGGTTGTGAGGAGCAATGAAATGATGTTTAAAGTGCTTTGAAAACCTAAAATGTAATACACAGTTATTGTTACTGTTATCATTATGCTTTCTGTAGTAGTCTACTGTAAGCTCTTTGAGAGCAGGGCTGTATCTCTTCCAGCAACCAGCAGAGTGCTCCAAGTGTCTACATGTTAGTAATAGATGTATGTTGACAAAATGAATGAATGGCACACTAGCCAGAGAAAGGAGGCAAAGCTAGTTTTACTGGTGCATAAAATAAGGTCAGCATTCTAGCTACCCATAGGATGTGATTTTAAAAGTGGCAGAAACACCTGCAGATCCTAAAAAATTTTCTCTATCAGTTTGTCCAGATACTTAAATTTCTTTCAGTAAAGAATCATTCTTTTGAAACATGAAAGGTTGTTTTCTTTCTTTCTTATTATTTTTAACTTTCTTGATTACCCTATCAAAATGTGAATGCTTCTAAAAGAGTTAATCTGTTAAGTTTTTTGAACCAACACCTTAATGTGGATTATTTTATTGAATTTTGTTCAATATCAAAATAGAACAGAGAGCAAAACCCTATGGGAAGGGATCTAGGTCCTTGGAGCAGAAGACAAACAAGATCCTAATACTTAGGAGAAGGACACTGACAAATGAGGTTGGTTGCATCAAAGGCTGCCTTGTTCACTCCACTCAAGCTTCTACTTAGCCACTAAACTGATTTCCCTAAAGCACAGGTCTGGTTATATCTCTTCCCCTGACACACACTCAGTAAATTCCAGTTGTTCTCCTTTTGCTTCCGGGAACAAATATAAAATGCTCTGTTTGCATTCAAAGCCCTTCTGAATCTAACCCTTCCTGCCTTTTCAATCTTCTTACACCTTAATTCTTGACATGTATTTTTCTATCCAATGACATTAGTCTCCTGTCTGTTTCATAAACAGGATACTCCATCTTTTGGTTTTGAGCCTTTTCGGTTCCCCATGGTTGAATGCTCTCTCTCCTCCACTCTGATTATTGACCTCTAACTTCCTTTAAGTCCCAACTCAAACCACAAGAAGCCTTCCTCAACTCCTCTAAATCCCAAGACCTTCTCTCAGTTAATTATTTTTTATCTTGTATATAGTTTATTTGTTTGCATGTTTCTCCCCCATCAAATTACAAGCCCCTTGAGGGTGGGGACTGTCTTTTGCTTCCCTTTGCATCACCAGTGTTTAGCACAGTATCTGACACATAAGAATTGATTGAAGTCTGCCTTATATCTACCCATTCTTTGTATCTAAATGTCAAGGCACAAAATCTGGTATCACTGAAGCCATGAAATCTGGCTACCCAAGAAATTCAGGTAGCACAGGAGGAAACTGTTTATCTTTATCCAGGAGAGGTTTTCTCCTCCTCTTCTTAAGGGTCTTCTATTGGTATTCCAAAAGTGCTTCTGTGGGGCCAAATGTACCAAGGGTCAAGACATCCTTTCTCAAACTTTCTAGCATTTGGTAATCCCAATTAGAAGACAACATTGTTGCACAACACTCTGTGACAGGCTAAAGACCTGGCTTATAATCAATTGTGCCTAGAGTTTCTCAGTTGTCACTGAAAATTCCACATAAGCCAGGACTAATTGAATTTTAATGTGAAGTCATCGTTCTAAATGAGAACTATGTAGAAATACTTTGAGATTTCATTTAATTCAATGCCTACTGAACTGAAATCCCCTCCAGAATTACAGGGTCCTAGTTTAAAGCAAAAAGGAATCTCGGGACCTATCAAATCCAGTCTTCTCATTTTATACTTAAGAAAACTAAGGCCTAGAAAGATTAAGTGATCTGATCAAAGTCACTTATAAAGCTAATGTATGCAGCAGGATTAAAACCAGATTCTTCTGATTCTAGGTCCACTGTACTCTGCACTTCAAACTGCATCCCTTACTAGTCAACATCTAAACTAATGCAGGGGAGGAAGTTTGAATATACTGGTAGCTAGAGGAGTGATTCCCTCAAATGTAAAAAACAAAATCCAATCTTGGTTGAGAAAGTCCAGGAGTAGAGAAAGATCTATGGAATCAAGTTACTCAGTTGCTGCACTTTTTTTTCTTCTGAAAAGATCATACAAGTCAGTTAATGGCTTCATCACATTCTACCTCTCTTCATTAAGAAGACAGTTCCAATTTTCCAATGCTGAATTCTAACAGCCAGGAAACTTAATCACTAGAGAAAACACTTCAAACATACCATTAAGAACTTGTGGTTTACAAAAATTGCTCTTTCCAGGTTCCCCTGTAGCAATGAGCTGCTACTCTGTTCTTAGTCACCCTGGAGTCTGCACCTAGAAATAACAGTTTACTGTGAATCCCTAACTTTCAACAGACTCTTGGCCTTTTTCTCCCAACCACCAAGGGAAAAAATGTTTTGATGGGATGATTTTTAAATTTTCTTCCTCTACTTTTAAAAAGAAATTCATAAGAAACTTTGCTTTGGTGGGAAATGAGAAGAAAGATGAGTGATAAAATCAATGAATCTTTGCCTTTTTAAATCCTTTATTGAATTCAATTTGATTAAATGGTCATCCTAATTTCTTTGTTGTACATACTCAAAAATTATTCCCCTAACCATTTTTTTTCAGAAAAGTAAATGTTTTTCAAATTTGATTTTATAATAATGAATTACCTGTTTTTCTTAAGTATTTCTCTCACCATAAGATAAGACTTTTTTGAAGTAATCACCAACATGGAGACTATGAATAAGCAGAGTTATTGATCATGCCAAAGATCCTTCACATTTATCTAGCCTAAATCTCTAGTAGTCCTACATTCCAAGACTTAGACTGAGAATTGTAAAGTACCATACCTCCATTTTGACAAAGGCATGCCCATGCTGGCTAACATCTGTCACTATGATGGTGGAGCCAATATTTTCAGAAGAATGTGCAATGGGTGTGCCCCAGCAACATACACAAACCTGTGTAGTGCCTGCAGGATCTGAGAACACCTGCCCCATCCCCCATGGCAGAATGTTTTCTGAGAATACTTCCTCTAGTAGATGAGGTACAAACAGAAGCCAAACCATAGACATTCCTCTGATTCAGTCAACTTGCCTGTCATTCCCAATGGCATGTCTGTCTCCCAAACCACCACCATCTAACACTTCACACACAAATATTTCCACTTCAAGAAATTTGCCTTGCTGGCCAGTTGTTTCAAATAGGTATCAAGTTTGCCCACATTTGAATTGTAAGGGAAGCAACAACTGAAACCTTCCTGGAAGACTGCTAGGTTAGCTATTTTAAGGACATCAAAAATATAAAAAATGCTTTAGTTGAAGATGAGAATACCTGAAATTGAGTCCTCTGGCTGATTCAGCTACATTGCCCACAAGGGGATGGATATTGTTATCAATTAAATAGAAACAGAATGTGCACACATATTATTCCTTCTGCAGAGCAGGCAGTTAAGAGTAACCTTTGCAGGATCAGATCACCAGTATCCATTCACAAAGAAGTAACAAAGCCGCAACAAACTCAGCTCCAGTCGAATGGGATATGACTCACTACTGAGGATCCTAGGATTGTTGGTAACCTCATCTCAGACACTCGATCATCCAGGAGCAGTGGTTAAATGATTAGCAGTTTGCCTGGCCTGGCAATTGTTTCACCCAGTGCTTATTAAGAGAAGTTTCCAGTGTAATCTCAGTCTGGCATTCCAGGATGTCAAAAGAAAAAGCAGCCCTCCTTTTACAATGTTAAAGATACAACTAGAGTATTTCAGCTTGGTGGATACATATTCCCTTCATCCTTGATGCAAAGGATGGTATAAGGATAAAGTCTGTAACAGACCCCCCCCCATTTTTTAAACAATAATAACAATCCCTTTTAGAATGTGCTCAACTTCTTCACAGATTAAGCAAATCCACTGGTGACTCTATGTGAGATTCCAGACAATCTTGCTAAAGTGATATCCTTCTGATAGGAAACTACAGATGCAAATTCTCAATGGAAAGGTAAGACATTTTATAACATTAATGCTTTAGAATGATGCTCTATAGAGAGAATCCTGGCATAGAGGATAGAGTGTCCATCCTTGAAACCAAGAATTCTGGATGCAAATGCTACCTCTAGATTACACATATTAACTATGTGTTCATGGACAAGTCCCCACAAGTAACCTTTCTAAGACTCCAAGTAACACAAAAGCTGCCAAAATGTCTGTATTAATGAAAAGGTTCTCCACACTCCCTTTTTCATTGAAATCATAGATCCTGGGGCAGCTAAGTACTCAGTGGATAAAGCTCAAACTCTGGAGTCAGGAGGACCTGAGTTCAAATTTGGCCTCAGACACTAGGCAGTCATGTGACATTGGCCAAGTCACTCAAATCTCATTGCCTTAAGTAAATAAAAAAATTTTAAAAAGAAATCATAAATCCAAACCTCCTTCCTAACATGCATACAATCATATAAAATAGATACATATATACATTCTCATACACACACACACACACACACACACACACACACACACAAACGTTCTGTAAAATACAAATTGGCCCATAATTCAAGTACCAAGTGATCATAGAAATTTTGTAAGATTTTGAAACTACAAGCATACCAAACACTGCTGTTTTTTAAACATGGTTTCCTATATATTAGATGAACAATATTTCTTGAATACATGCTTTTCGGTTTTCAAAATATATGTCAATATTCAATATTGTTCTGATTAATAAAATGCAAATTCCTTTGAAATATTAATGAATTCATAGTAGCATTTTTCTATTCTTTACATTCTTAGTCAATGATACTGACTATAGCATATTATATATAGTATTATATTGATATATAGTATTATACTATAGTATAATAGTTTATGTGGGAATTCATGCAACAAAGAGGTCCTCACACTATGAGGTGAGAATTTTTTTTTCTTAAGTTACACTTAGTAACTGAAAGAAGTAAACTTGTAAAAGTTACACTGAGCTTAAAGGATCTACATAATCTCTCTAATTGATGTGGAATGTGGATATTCTCTTCTTATAGCACCAACTAAACACTTATGGCATTTAGATAGCCTAACTCATTACATCTTGCTGTAGCCCATGGAAAACTAAACTCCAAAAAAATCTCAGTAAATGCACAAATGCATAATTATAATAAAAAAAACAAGGCATGCTCGCAAGATAGGGCTTTCTTCAAGAGTACAAACCTCAAAACAGATCTTCACAAGTCAATACTGACTGAACCAAAAGTTCCTGGTGTGATTGGTTTAGTTACTTTTTAGTTTTTCCTCTTACCTCAAATACTTCTTCATCCAGGATCCTGGTGCCAAATACAATGATTCCATTGACATCAATGATGGGGTGGTCACTCCGGTCCAAGAACTTGGTTGTCTTCTTTTTACAATCCAATACCAAAGTGACATTTTTCTTTTGAACACTAATAGCTATTCTGTGCCACCTGCAAAAAAGAACACCCATTAATCTTAAATTGGTATTCCCCATGCACTACGGTGCAAGGAGAGAGAGAACTGATCTTTGCCAAATGTATCCTTGAGTAAAAAACTACACTAAGTATTAATACAGGAATTTTATAATGGACACATCTATCTCTAGTAGTCTTAAGTATCTATATAAAACTACCCAAATTCTGGTCACTCTCTAACCTTAGTACAGCCCAGAGCACAGTACAGCTGATAAGAAATAGAAAACAGTTCAAATCCAAATTCTGCTATTTGACTACCTATGGAATCATGGGAAAGTCATTTAACCTCTGGAGATTAGACAAAATGAACTTTAAGATCTCTTCAAGCTCAAAATCTATAATCCTATAATCCCACAACCTAACTGAAGTTACTTTCCCATAAATATATGTAGTGTTAATAAAGGGGACCAACTGAGAGTATGAATGGTTGAAAGTACCCCATTTCTATTTCAAGAAAAAAACAAATCAAGGCACAATCTCCTCTGATTGATTATACACTGATTAGTGTTATCTTCCTATTAGTGGTATGATCTATTTTTAAAATTATTGTTATTATTATTATTATTACTCTAAACATTAGACTGAACAGTTAAGGTAAAAAATTGCTAATCTGTGTGTAGAAGAGATTCCTGGTAAGGTATGGATTGAACGAGAGGCCTCCTAGCCTTATCTCTTTATGGAACTTAAGAGAACATCATGACTGATCTAATCCATTACTTACAAAATCTAAATTGCCACATGCCCAGGATATGTACTTAGGGAATCATAAAGTGTTAGAATTCTGTAAGAAAACTAAAATATATCAAATCCAGCCCTCTCATTTTTCACATGAGATCCATGACCATCTACTAACAGACTTAGGACTTTGATTCAGGTCCCTTGCCTCCTACTCCAATGTTATTACCACTGAACTACTCTGTCACATAATATAGGAAGTTCAGTCTTAACAAATTTGCCAAGTTGAAGGCACAGTTCATTTTACTGTGACAGCATGGCAAGGTGGAATGACTTTTGGACATGGAATTTAGAAACCTGGGGTCAGATATGTCATGTAACTTCAGGCAAATCATTTAACTACTTTGTGTCTTAGCTATAATATGCTATAATAATATAAACAATATAATTATTATACTATTTACATACTTCATAGAATTGTTCTGAGGAAAATGTTTTGTGAATATAAAATGCTATATAAATTCAAACTATTTTCACATATGTATATTAAATATGTCCCAACAACTACAAAATACAATAATGATTCAGTGATTATAGTTAGGAAAACAAATCAGCTAGCTGATTATTCAACATACTACTTACTTTCCATCTGATAAGTTAATGCCCCTGAAGAGTGGATAGTCTTCTGGTCCAGGTTTCCCCATGTGGTCCTCATAGAGGAAGACGGGAGACCTGCCCATCTCCAGGCCAATCTGCTGGATCCCCTGCTCATTATAAATAGAGATCAGGAAGGCCTGGTTGCCTTTTTTGGCTTTTACAGTGGCTAAAATGGAGAAGTCCTCAGGAAATGATGAAGCTAGAACAAAGAGCAAACACACAAGATTTCAATGTCATAATAGTCAGTTCTTTCAATGAACCAAGAAGGGTAGTCTATGCCCTTGTTTTCCTAAAAACCAAGAAGGATAGCCCATGTCTTTTAGTGTACTATATAACACAGCCTACTCCATGGAAGGTAACTTCTTTTTACTAGAGACAGGTCAGAATACTGTTAATGAAATAATGTCTTCAAAATGGGGTCTGGTTCATAAGAACAGCAAAGATGGCCTATAGAGGAGGATACATCAACCTTGAGTCAATAAACATATGGTCAAATTAAAAAATCCAATATGATGCTCAGTCAGCTCTGATTTCCAAAAGCATTATTTGGTTTCTTTGCATGTATCTTTCTCCACCCCCACCCCCCACTAGATTATACCATAAGATTTTCAGGGCAAGGACTCTGTCTTGCATCTCCTCCAGTACCCAAGATAAAATAACATACACAATAGTTGCTTAACAGACAGATGCTTGTGGAATTGAATTATATCACTTAGGCCTTCCAAAAATCCTTCCACAAAATCTTACTGTATCAGGATTAAGATTCTGGGTTCTTGAAGGCTATACCACAAAGAGCCAAATTTTAGCAGGTCCTCCCAAATTAAAAAGACCTCTAAGTATGTGAATTATTTTTCTTTCATCTGAGAGCAAGTCTTCCTATCTTCAGAGAAGTATATATCCCAAAAGATTTCCACTAGTCACAGAAATTTATAAGGCCTTAATCCATCATTAATCAATAAAAATATCATCTTTAAGCACTTATTGAGAACCAGGTTTGTGTTAAGTGCTAAGGATTCAAAGAAAGCAAAAATAGGAATTTTCATTGTTTGTTGTTATTTTGTCAAGGCAAATCATGTTAAGTGACTTTTCCAAGGTAATTATTGTCTGAATCAGATTTGAACTCAGTTCCTCCTGAATCCAGGGCCAGTGATCTACTGCACCACCTAGCGGCCCCAGGAATTTCCATTGTAATGGAGAAGACAGCATGTAGAGCACTAATTACATAAAGAATCAATGAAAGATAATCACAAAAGGGAAGATATAATAAAGAGTTGATAGGATTTTTGCAAAAAGTGAGACTTAAGCTGAGACTTAAAGAAGGCCATGGAAATGAATAAATGAGGATGTGGAGAGAAAATATTCCAGGTATGCCTATATGAAGGCACCCTGAGAAGAATCGTCTATTTAGGGAGTTGGAGATTGCAATCTACACTGATGGAGGGAGTGTCCATGCTAATGAAATCAAAGATTCTGGAAGCACTGAAATATTACCCCAAGAATTCTTAGGTCAGCACTGATATCCTTCTCAGGTGATGCTCTATTTGCTTCTAGTATTCTCAACAGTCTTCATCCCATCATTTAATTTTTTTTGTAAGGCAATGGGGTTAATTGGCTTGCCAAAGGCCACACAGCTAGGTCATTATTAAGTGTCCGAGACTGGATTTGAACCCAGGTACTCCTGACTCCAGGGCCCATGCTTTATCCACTGCGCCACCTAACCTCCCCCCATCATTTAATTTTAACCTGAAATCTTAGTGTTCCTGGTGTTAATCGTGAGTTGGATTACATCATTTATCACATAAATTGTTCTTCAAAGATTTTAGGTTCAAACAGAAGCAAGGTAGGAGTTATTAAAACCCTTGAGTAGCCATCCAGTCACAAATACTAGTTTTGTCCTTGCTGCTTAACAGAGTTGGACAGGAATTTTCAGGGCTCTACAGCAAGGTGTAAATTAAGGAAACCATTACTGAAAGAAAGGAGCAAGTGCCTTTGCCTTGAGTACTTTTAGTACCTCACAATACTACAGATTTTCTGAATTAATGTGATTGAGTTTTACTGGCACAGGGAAGCTTCACCTTGAGGACTTTAATGGACCCCAATACCTCATCATCTTCTGCAGAGTAGGAAAATTAGGAGCAACTTGGAATGCACATCCCTGCAACTGAAGTGTTAGTGCCCTCTGCTGATTAAAGTATCATTGTAGTTCTGACCGCATACTGGGGCAAAGGTGTAAGGTGTATATATATATATATATATATATATATATATATATATATATATATATATAGAGAGAGAGAGAGAGAGAGAGAGAGAGAGAGAGAGAGAGAGAGAAAGAGATAGATATAGATGATATAGATATAGATATAGATATGGATATGGATATGGATATGGATATAGATATAGATAGATATAGATAAACATAGAGATAGATAAATAGATAGAGATAGATAGATAGAGATAGATAGAGATAGAGATAAATAGATAGATGATAGATAGATAGGAAAAGAAAAGGGGAATTCAAGAGAGTTTGATAATCTGTTAAGTTTTAAAAAGGAAGAGGAAGAGGTTACAAGTTTCATGAAAAGCACAATTAGGTCATTGTTGCATTTAACACAGGGTGAGTGACTTCCTGGGATTGCAATGAAGGAAAAGATGAAATCACATAAAATTTTACATCTGGGTGACCACAACTAGTCTTCCACAAGCATGACTGAAAGCACAAACATCATTTCTTAAAAATCAGTATCTAAAGTCAAGGTTTAAAAAAAAATTGTATTTCTATCCAACAGAAGCCAAATTTTCTATTGGTTTACTCAGTGCTTCCATAGCATTGTGTCCTACAACATCAGCTGGGTGACCTCATGGACAAATTGTCCATGGTTAATTGGTTAGGGCCCCATGCTAATGAGGTAAAGATTTCAGCTTGGATTTCCAGGGATCAGTTAACTTTGCAGTGTTGCATGGCCATAGATTAACTCCCTGACCACTAGTAAATCTACCTTAATCAACAGGGCAAATATATGAAGTTCTCATAGTAAAGGAAAATTATGAGGGAAGACCTGATTTTATTGATGAATCAACTCAGGCTTCCTAATAATGGTGATGGGCTCACTTAGGAACATACTAGTCATGATAACAGTCACATGCATACTGTTATCAGGAAGAGAAATCTTTGGAATATTAGAATCATATAGTCTTGATGGATGCCACATATTATAGGGGAATCTTTTTTTCTGCTACCTGTCTAAGTCATATGTGTGTGTGTGTGTGTGTGTGTGTGTGTGTGTGTGTGTATATATATATATATATATATATATATATATATATGTATAATTTTTGCAAGGCAAATGGGGTTAAGTGGCTTGCCCAAAGCCACACAGCTAGGTCATTATTAAGTGTCTGAGGCCAGATTTGAACCCAGGTACTCCTGACTCCAGGACCAGTGCTTTATCCACTATGCCACCTATCCGCCCCCCCTATGCCACCTAGCCGCCCCCTCTGCTACCTGTCTAGACATAGTAAATTACTCACTCTTTTGAAGCCCTCCCTGAGTGATTATTCTGGATCCTGACTTTACAAGGCATCATTTAGCCTCTGGAAGTTACCTTGGATTTGGAAGGAAATGAGTTAAACAATAAATGGATACAGTTTGACAGACCACAAACATTTCTGAAGTAAATGCCTATGTTTCACAAAGGCCCAGCCAATTATGCTCTACAGTCATTGGTTTTCCCATTTCCTTGTTTTACGGGGTTCATCTGCTTCTCACTTTATATTCCACTCTTACATCCTGTTAATTCCAGACACGTTTCTCTTTGGGATAAGAGAAGGCGCTGGGAAATTATGGAGCCCACATTCTAAAGTATGATATACAGCTCAGTTCCACTAGCCTAGATATGCTGCCAGTTCATTAAAATGCTGTTTCTTTCATTCTCTCTTTTTTAAATCTCCATGGTAACGAATTTGCTCAGTTCAAATAAACTGAAAGGATAAATTATGTTTAACATTAATCTGTCTCTTGGCAAAATAACAATGGATTTAGTGTCACTGTTAGAAATGGTCCATTCTAGGCATTGACATGTGCATGGGATTTTAACTGGCACGTTTTATAATCTATGGCATCTACACAGCTGGGAAATAAGATTGTACTTTTAAAAATATATGCTTCCTACTTTAATTTTCTGGGGAAATGTAGCACATTGGGATAACTCTCATCTGGGGATTCAGTTAAATCATTCAGGAAACTCTCTGTACTATCTCAACTTCACCAAATGAGGAAAGTGCCACACCTGTTCAGCATTCCAAGCACACAGTAGGTGGCCAAGAAATATGTGTTTAATAAAATAATACTGCACTAGTGAGAAAAGTTATTAGATACATTGATTCATCATGTAGATTGAGGGAACAAAGTCAGTCTAAACATCACCAGTTCACACACAACCTTCATTCTTTCCAAAAAATTCATGACAAGTTTTGGGATTGAGAGAAGTATGAGATATCTTTGGAAGGTACTGAGGGTCTCAGTGGAGGAGGAAGATGCCATTTGGCACAGTTTTTAAGAGCTGAGAATTTGACCCAAAGCCAAGTTTCCGAAAGCCTTGCCAGGGATGCTGAAGGATTAACTAATCCCCTAGACAGTATTAGTCACTGTCTCAAAGTGAATTGTTAAGAAAAATGGTTTTGAAACATCTCCTAGAGGCTAGGAATGCTGCAGAAGCAACTTCCTCATTTGAGGACTGGTTAGTGGAAAGAAGAGCCTTCTGATGTCTCTGCCAAGGAATGGGTAGAATTTAGAGTGAATTTAATCCAAAATAGCCAATGGGTAGGTAGTGTTCTTTCTTATCTTAACATAAAAAAGGTAGAAAGTGAAGAGCCTAGGCAAAGTTAGCCTTGAATATGTTAAAGGTGGTGGTGGAATAGGCAGCCATCAATATATTATTCATTTAAAATTTACCAAGAAATGCTTCCCTTATCTTAAAGTATTTTCTTCATCTATTTATGTAATGTCTGAAATTCCATCATTTTCACTTCATTCTTTTAGGTTGACACATTGCTTCTAAGCAGCCTCTTTTAAAATGCAAATGGAAGGGGTAAAAAATTCAGACCAAATTAGTTTACCAGCTGGATTTCCTTCATGATGATGAATGATTCAGTAAAAACAGAACGCAAAGAAAATGGAATGCTGATGGTGGGGAGCAAGGAAGTAGGATTCTGGAACATAGGATGCCACTATTCAGACAAGGGAAATATAATGCAGGGTAGGAATGAGGGGGATGTACCTAAATCCCAGGTGAACTAGAGAAAAAAGACATCTGGGAAGTCATTTTAAGAATAGTGATGGCTGGAATTTAAGATTTGCAAAATGTTTTACACATCAACCTGGGAGACAGATTCTATTCTTATTTCTATTTTACAGAAAAAGGAACTGAGTCAGACAGGTATGCCTTCAGTCACCCAGCTAGTGTCTGAAACCATATTCAAATTCAGGTTTTTCTGACTCTAGATCTAGAGTTCTATTCTATTCGCTGTGCCATTAAGCTTCTTTTAAAAGAGACCCTCTTTCTAAACTACTGGTAATGAAAGTGTTCTTTTTTTGAAAGTGCATTTTAATGGAATACTGAAGGCAAATTCAGACCTTTTTTAGTGACCTTAATTTAGTTGGAGTGGGACAAGTGATTTCCAGCAGGTCATCAGGCAGCATTGCCTGTGGGGGGACTGTGAATTGGAGCAAGATGGCTAATTATATTGCCAACTGGATCTTGAACTTAGTTGTTTCTCTGCTGTTAAGAGACTATAGGCATTATTGATACCAACACAGTGTAAGTTCCTGGATAGCAAGGACTGTTTCTTTTTGACTTCACATCTCCAATGCCTCACAGAAAACCTAGTATGTTTACTGATTTATTATTTGCTACATTTCAATATCCTTGAACAAATTCTAGTTTCCCTTTCAAGGAAAGTAAATGTCACTGAGTTTTCAAAAACTTATAGATCAATCATTTACTTTCTCTAGTGTGATCCTTCTTGTAGGAGTCCTCATTGGGAGATACAAATGTGATACTTTGAAGATTACTAAACCCTACGAGTCTTCAAAAAGTCAGAAAAAGGGAATCGAATATTATGATTTGATTATTTACTTCATTCATTGTTGATGGTTGTCTAAAAACATTTTATATACTTCTCTAGAAAAATTGCTCACACAATGAACTAGTCTTATCTTACTTTAAAAGACCTTTCCTGGTACACACATACACCACACCCACCCATCCACACACACACACACACAGACACACTATATATATATATATATATATATATATATATATATATATATGTATATATATCATTCACATGTATATTTTTTAAGAAATCAGAAGCCTCTGGAATATTGACTAGATGTTCAGTGGAAGAATTATTGAAAATCATGGATAAGAATTAGAAAAGGAACTGCAATTTGCAAAAGTAGAGGAAATGAGGGGCAGCCAGGTGGCACAGTGGATAGATCATCAGCCCTGGAGTCAAGAGAATGTGGGTTCAAATCCGACCTCAGACAGTTAATAATTACCTAACTACATAACCTTGGGCAAATCACTTAATCCCATTGCCTTGCAATAAAAGCAAAAAAAAGTAGAGGAATTGCCCCCACCAAGGAAACCACAGACACACTAACGTATATAAACAGAATAGATATTCAAAGCAAATATGACATTCAGCTGAAACAAGCCCAGATTTTGATTGACTGGGAGATTTAAATATAATAAAGGAACCAAATATTAAGAAATTAAACTTGATCCCAGTAATGACCCTGCTAGATGCAGGAGAAAAATGACTGATCATTCTTATAGTGGTCTTCAGGGGTAAGATTCCATTGAACAAGCTAAAACTATCTGGGGCCAATGTGAAATCAATTCTTGACTCCTGCATTGGTGTGTCTATGCCTAGAGACAAAGAAATAGCTGGGAGTCTGCTTACACAATCAATGAGTTGGGATTGGAATCAGAATTGGGCTTAACCTGGGTTAGGGTTGCTGTTACTGAACAACGGATCACAAAATAACTTGTTAAGCTGAATGATATAGTGCAAATCTGAAACTGGTCAGGGTTCAGTGACAGGCCTATAATTGACCCTAGGACCTCCAAGAGAAAGAATTCTAACCCTCTCCTCTCCTCTCCTCTCCTCTCCTCTCCTCTCCTCTCCTCTCCTCTCCTCTCCTCTCCTCTCCTCTCCTCTCCTCTCCTCTCCTCCCCTCCCCTCTCCTCTCCTCTCCCTCCCCTCCCTCCCCTCCCCTCCCCTCCCCTCCCCTCCCCTCCCCTCCCCTCTCCTCTCCTCTCCTCTCTCCCTCTCCCTCCTCCCTCTCCTCTCCTCTCCTCTCCTCTCCTCTCCTCTCCTCTCCTCTCCTCTCCTCTCCTCTCCTGTGTTTTACATGAAGAAACCTTGTTCTATTCTTACTATTCAATTTCACTGGTCTTCCTTTTGCTAACCTGATACTGAAATAACTTTCTTTGAATCTATTTTTTAATCCAGCTACAAATCTATAAACCCCTAGAAAAAAATGGATTGATTTTTATCATATTATTCATCTTAATAAAACTTCATTTTTAAAAATAGCTTTAATTATGAGACTTCTTTTTAGAATGGTCAAGTCTGTTATATTTAAAATACCTTTAAGATAAATTTGAATAATGTGGAGAATCAAAGCAAAATATGAGCTATTAACATCACAATTTATAGAAAGGAAAGAAATAATAAAAAATTTATTCCTGCTTTATAATTTTTCCTCTCCATATCTGGAATGACAAAATAATACCACATTGTCATAATAATTCTCCATAAAAGTACATTCCTGAAATCATGTAAAAAGAATGGTAAATACCTTCTATTAGTCAAGCTGCTTCTAAGTAACAAAGAATGATTTGTAATTAATAATTGATCATATATATATATATATATATATATATATATATATATATATATATATAAAACTAATTAAAGTAGGTCTAAGGTCCCCTTTAGATCATACTTGGATGAGCTACTTTGACTCAAAGATATTCTTTCTTAAAATTAATAGTATTTAATTTAGGCTTGTCATCAAATCTCATGAAATTCATCTGAATTCTTGAATTATGCTTCTTTTTATGATGAGGAACATTATAAAAAGAAGGCAATATGATACGGAATTCAAACCATTTGGATGGTCTGTAGCTCACTATGGAAGATCCAAGACTCCTGAATAAATTATGCATGGAGTTAGGGGACATAGCTCCTATATTTCATAAGTTGCTCCCTTTATTGCTATTAGAAATTGCTATATTGGGGTGGCTAGATGGTACAGTGGATAGAGCACTGGCCCTGGAGTCAGGAGTACCTGAGTTCAAATCTGGCCTCAGACACTTAATAATTACCTAGCTGTGTGGCCTTGGGCAAGCCACTTAACCCCATTGCCTTTCAAAAAAAATAAATTGGTATGTCTAACAAATAAATAATCCATCTCATTAACTGAAAAATTTATGTAGTCAAAATCATCAAACACCAATTCTTTCAAAATGTTTGAAATAATGACTATCACATATCTTTCTACACAAAAAGGGATAGGAATTTCTCAATGTGAATTGAAATTCCTGTTATTCATTCTGGGAGTACCTTAGTTTATTTAAGACTCTGTAAAATGGTTTCTTGAAGATGGCAAGAATACAGACTGGGATTCAACTGAACTCTCCCAATATTCCACCAAGTATAATCTAGTTAGAAAAATAGTATATTCCTCCAGGGGCAAAAATGGATGTTTGATGAGATAGATGACTTTCAAGCATTCCTGATGGAAAAAAAATAGAGCTGAGGGGCAGTTAGGTAGCTCAATGAATTAGAGCACCAGCTCTGGAGTCTGAAGGACCTAAATTCAAATCTGGCCTCAGACCTTAGCTGTGTGACCTTGGGCAAGCCACTCTTAATCCCATTGCCTTACATAAATAAATAAAAATAGAGCTGAATAGAAAACCTGATGTCAAACAGAAGACTAAATAGAATCATGAAAAGTTAAATGTGAAAGAATAATCATAAGGGAGCATTAAATTAAACCACTTCAAGATTATACATACATACAAACAAACATACATACATACATATATATATATATATATATATATATATGACTACAAATAATGTTTTAATTATTAGAGTAGTTAGAAGAAGTTGACTTAGAGGGCATGAGTGTGATTCAATTATGTGGGGATAATCTCCCCCCCCAAAAAAAAATGTAAGTGAGAAGGAGACATGCATTCAGAGAAGGGAGAAGTAGAATGGGGAAAATTTTCTCACATAAAGGAGGTACACAAGAATTATGGAGAAGGGAAAAATGGGAGAAAGGGCAATATTTTCACCTTACTCTCATGAGAATTGGTTCAGAGAGGGAAATATATATATATATATATATATATATATATATATATATATATATATATATATATATAAACAAATATATTTTGACACATACTCAGTTGAGAATAATTATCTATTTTGCACAATAAGGAAATAGGAGAGGAAGGGTATAAGAATTGTGGAGGTGAGGAATGAGAAAAGAAAGATTAAGGAAGTCAGTAGTCAGAAGCAAAACAAACTTTTGAGGAGGGATAGAATAAAAAGATAAAGAAAGATAATCAGAAGAAAATAAGATGGAGGAAAATACACAATTAGTGAGCACAACTATGAATGGGAATATGATGAGTTCATCCATAAATCAGAAGTGGATAGTAGAATGGATTAGAAACTAGAATCCAACAACATATTGTATACAAGAGACACACTTGGGATAGAAAAACACACATAGAGTTGAAATGTATGGTTTGAATAGAATCTTTTATGCTTTAGCTGAAGTAAAAAAAATAGTCTGTGGCAATCATGATCTCAAAGTAAAAGTGAAAAACAGACCTAATTAAAACATAATTAGGGAAATTGTATTTTGCTAAAAGGTACCATACACAATGAAATAGTACAAAACATTTTATAGCAAGTTTCTCTGATAAAGTTCTAATTTCTCAAAAATATAAGAAACTGCACTAAATTTATAAAAATAAAAGTCATTCTTTTGTTGATTTAGTTGTACAGTCATGGCTGCCTCTTCATGACCCCATGGACCATAGTACAATAGGCCTTTCCATCGTTCTTTATCTCTTGAAGTCTGCCCAAATTTCTGATTTTTTTCCATGACACTATCTATCCATCTCATCCTCTACTAAACCCTTCTCCTTTTTGCCATCAATCTTTTCCAAAATCAGTCTCTTTTCCAATGAGTCCTGTCTTCTCATTATGTGGTCAAAGTATTTAAGCTTCAACTTCAGTATTTGATCTTCTAATGAATAGTCTGAATTAATTTACTTGAGAGATGCATTTGACCTCTTTGCTACACAGGAGACTCTCAAAAGTTTTCTCCAGCACAACAATTTAAAAGCATTGATTCTGTAGCATTTAGCTTTTCCTTGCAGTCCAGCTCTCACAACCATATATTGCTACTGGAAAAACAATAACTTTGACTGTTTAGACTTTTGTCCAAAAAATGATGTCTATCTCTTTTAGTATGCTGACAGATTTGCCAAAGCTTTCATTCCAATGAACAACTCTTTTAATTATATGCACTGATGTTTGAACCCAAGAATATAATAGCTGAGACTATTTCCATTTCTTGTCCCTTTATTTACCAGGAAGTGAAAACGCTAAGATTTTAGGCTTTTTTAATGTTAAAGTTTAAACCAGTTTTTAAACTCTGCTCTCTTTACCCTCAACAAAATGTATCTTAATTTTTCTTCCCTTTCTGTCATCAGAGCCTGTATATCTGAGATTGATATTTTCGATTTGATTGATTTGAGATTTGATTTGATTGATCTACTTGGGATTTGATTTGGGATTGATATAACATTTTTCATGATATATGTCAAATAAATAAAATAATAATAATAATATACAGCTCCTTTTCCAATTTTAAAACAATCTTAAACTAACTGTTTCATGTGTGGTTTCTGGTTCTAACTGTTGCTTCCTGGTCCTTATACATGTTCCTCTCTTTTGAGGACTTGTCACATTTTATTGTGATCTATATTGTCAAAGGCCTTTTAGTGCATTTAATCAAGTAGAAGATGTTGTTCCTGTATGTCTCTTGTTTTCTTCATCATTATTGTCAACAAATGTTGACAATTTGGTGTCTGGTTTCCTTGACTCTTCAAAAAAATTAGCCTTAATATTCTGGTAACTCTTGGCTCACTTATCACTGAAATCTGATTGCAGAATCTTAAGCATAACCTTGCTGATATGTGAAATGAGCACAATTGTTTAGTAATTTGAACATTCCTTGGCATTTCCTTTTTTAGGATTGGGACATAAACTGGTCTTTTCCAATCCACTGGCTACTTTTTTTATTTGCTGGCCTGTTGAGTACATTACTTTAACAGCAACATCTTTTAAGATTTTAAATAGCTCAACTGGAAATTTGTTACCTTCACTAGCCTTAATAGCAATCCTTCCTACTTGAGTTCATTCTCCAGGATATCCAATTCCTTATCAATAGACACACCATTGTGGCTATAGGTGATGCTAAGATCTTTCTTGGCTAGATCTTTTGTCTACTTTTGCCACCTCCTCTTAATATCTTCTGCTTAGATTAATCTACTACTTTGCCTTTTATCATTCCCATTTTTTTCTTCTTTTTAGGTTTTTGCAAGGCAAATGGGGTTAAGTGGCTTGCCCAAGGCCACACAGCTAGGTAATTATTAAGTGTCTGAGACCAGATTTGAACCCAGGTACTCCTGACTCCAAGGCTGGTGATTTATCTACTATATCATTCCCATTTTTGCAAGAATCAGTCCCCTGAAATCTCTAATTTTCTTGTGAAGAGATCTCCTATCTTTTCTTCTATTTCTTTGTTTGCTTTGCAAGGCAGTGGGGTAAAGTGACTTGTCCGAGGCCACACAGCTAGGTAATTATTAAGTGTCTGAGGCCAAATTTGAACTCAGATCCTCCTGACTCCAGGGCCGGTGCTCTATCTACTGCACTGCCTAGCTGCCCCTTCTATTTTTTTGTATTTTTGATTTAAGAAAATCTTCTCATCTCTATTTACTATTCTCTGGAACTCTGAAATCATTCGGATATATCTTTCCCTTCTCTTTTACCTTTCACTGTATTTCTTTCTTCAGTTATTTATAAAGCCTTTTCAGACAGCTATTTTGCTTCCTACTCTTCTTTTCCTTTAGGATGTTTTTTGTTACTACCTCCTATATATATTGCAAACATCTGTCCATAGTTCTTCAGGCACTCTATCTGCCAGATCTAATCCCTTAAATCTAGTGTTCACTTCCATTTCAAATTTATAAGGGATGTTATATAGGTCATACCCAAATAGTCTTATGCTTTACTTTCTTCAATTAAAATCTGAATTTTACAATAAAAACTAATAATTTGAGCCACAGTTTTAGATCTTATTTTAACTGACTGTATAGAGTTCTCCACGTTTAACTACAAAGTATACAATCAGCGTGATTTCTATATTAACCATATAGTAACATTTATGTTTATGGTCACTTTTAGGGTCGTTGATAGAGTGCTTGCTATGACCAGTGAGTTTTCTTGACAAGGAACCATTCCTCAATTGATAAATAGTAAAAGATATCAAGAGGCAGTTTTCAGGGGGAAAATCAAATCTGTTTATAATCAAATGAATAAAGGCTCTAAAATACAGTTGATTAACAAAAGGAAAATTCAAACATCTCTGAAGTGCCACCTCATGCCAAACAGAAATGTCAAATGCTAGAGGGCATGTAGGAAAACAGGTGTACCAGTGAATTTTTGCTGGAGTAGTCACCTGGTACAACCAATCTGGAGCAATTTTGATCTATCTACTAGATTATATCTCAGAGAGATAAAAGGAAAAGAACCCATATGCACAAAAATAAAGCATCTCTTTTTGTAGCAGAAAAGAACTGGAATTGAGGGGATATCATTCAATCATTCAGTCATATCACTTCAATTATGGTTGCACAACCTGTGGCAAATGCTTGTGATAGAATGCTATTGTGCTATATGAAATGAGAAATGGGGTGGTTTCAGGAAAACATGAGACCTACTTTAACCGATTACTGAAGTGAGCAGAATGATGAGAGCTTTTGTACACACTTAATCCCATTGCCTTACAAAATGTTTTTTTTAAAAAAGAATTAAAATAAATATTTAAAAATAAAATGATTTATTTTTTATTTTGTTTGCTATGTGCTAACCAGAAATATACTAAAATACTTTAGTTTATCAGCAACATGATGTAGTGAATTATTTATATGCGAATTATATAACGAATTTGATTGGTGAATGTCTATAGATAGCCTTGTCTCAGCTCAGCTGAGGAAAAAAGTCAGTGGTGAAATGGTATGGGCCTTGGCTTATTGAGGTAAAAAGATCCCTTCCCCCAAAAACTAACTAAATATTCTCATAGAAGAGAACTTTTGAAGTTCAAACAATTAGTGGAGTAGAAGAGATCAGAGGAAGCCAACTTAAATCTAACAAAATCTCATCTTGAATAAATAGCTCAATGTATTAATAAGCAATTCTATATATAAATAGAATTTAGCAGTGTATGGAATTCCCCAATACTAGAATTCTTTTTACTTAAGAAGATAGTAATCCATTTGTAATTTAGATAACATCTAGTTGCAGTTAACTACAACTAAGGCACATAGAGATTAAGTGGCTTAATGTACAGCGAATAGGTATCAGAAAGGCAATTTAAAGACCTCCTAAGGCCAAGTCAAGTATCATATCCATTATACCCCATTGACTCAAGACAATATAACCTGTGAATAAAATTTTCACTTTGGAATCAGAAAGACTTAACATCTCATACATTTACTATCTACATGATCCTAGTCAAGTCACTTAAACTGTCTCTACTTCATTTTCTTCATCTGTAAAATGGGGTAATCTAGCACCTATCTCACAGAGTTATTGCAAAAATCAAATGAAATAAACTATGCAAAATACTTTGGAAACCTTAAAGGGCTATAAAAATGTGTTATTATGATCTGTAAAATCACTCTCAAATAAATTACCCAGTGTCAAAAAAGAGGAAAAAGAATAAGTGAATATGTATTTTCTCTTTTCCAAATGACTCAACACTGTCTATGTAAAATTAGTCTTATTAGAAAAGTTTGTGTTAAGGGTCCCAGGCCTCCCTCTCTCTGTCTTGGCAACTCTGAGTAAGGAAGGTGAACTCCCCATTGTATATCCTTCTATTTCCCAAAAGGGAATTCAATTACTTGTCTATTCAAACTTGTCAAGGTAAAGTTATCTGCTTTTACTGCTGCAACATGAAGTGCTGTGATGGTTCTAGAACAATGTGGCATTTTGGTTGCTGAAGTTTTTTCAGAATCCTTTTATATAATTAAAAGAAGAAGTCTGGTCTTTTGTAAGTGATTCTCATTTAAAAAGTGACTCTTTCCTCCTGGTAGCCAAAATGTTTGATTATGTTTTTCATCTTACTGTCCTTAATTAAGATTCTCTCTGAATATATTTCCTCTATGATGACCCTGAAGTCTCTTTTAATCTATCTAATAACCAATAAATTCTCATATCCCATTCACACTTAGAACCCAGTTTTATACACCTGGAGATTATATGTGTTTGGAAAAGAGATATATGAACAGATGTAGCTAATGCTCCTGTTCCCACTCAAAGATGTTCATTCTCTTGTCATAACATGGTAAGGGTTGCTTAATTTTGTTTTACTATAATTAGATTAAATGGTCCCCATTAGTCTAAATGGACTACTTAGAAAATAATTTTTGCTTCTTCATATAAGCTTTCCAATACAATTCTACAAATTTGGAGAGAGAAGGTCATAGCATTCAAACCCCTTAGAATAAAAATATAGACATCTTACCAGGATACAGCTGTTTGGTGGGTGCACTGAGTTGAGCATCCTTTGTAACTCGGTAAGCAACATCTGGTCCTTTGGAAGATTTTCTGCTTGAACAGAAACCTGTTGTTTTTGTTATCCCATCGGGCAAATTGTGGAAATCTAATACCTTTAAGAGATCTGCTGGTTGAGCTGAAAAAGGAGAAACAAGAGACAGGAAATTAGCTACCAAAAGGGAAATGATATTGCAGTGATCCACAATCATCAATGTCAAGAAACACTCATTCTCTCATTAATAAGCTACCCAGAAGGGACAACTCTGAAAATAAAAAGAACTCAATGCTCTCCTACAAGTTTACAAGTTATAAAAGCAGTTAAAAATGCTGTTATTTCTTCCACATCATAGCTTTCTTCATTGTAGTTTAAATACATCATGTGTCAACAAAAAAAAATTAAATGGGAATTTTTGAGGAATTTTGTAGAAGCCAAATAGATGACACAGAACCTATGCACAAAGACTTAACCCTAATTTTACAATAAGGTACTGAATATACTTCATAAAAGAAAAAGAAAAAATTCAAATTTCTTCTCTGGTGTGAAGGAAAGACCAAACATTATTTCCAGGTTTTCCAGATCACAAAGTCTAAATCCCTAACCTCTGTGAAGTGAAAGGGATAACAGTTCCTAGAGATTAAAGTAGTTTTTCTTTCAAAAAACAAAAAGAAGGCAAGTATGACATAAGCCTGGAAAGGAATTGGGGGTGAGGGAATGAACGATGATATATTCAGTCTTCGAGATGATGGGAAATCATTGGAATTAATTGAGAAGAGGGGAAGCTATAGTCAAACCTGAGTTTTAGGAAGATTTCTTTGACAGGTTAGTGAAAGACAGATTGGAATGGGGAGAGATTTATGGCAGACAAATTTCAATTGTCCAGGTATGTGTTGATGAGGTCTACAGTAAAGTAATGGCAATGTCAGAGAAGAGAAGGGAATGTATTCAGAGATGATTCCAAAATAAAATTAATAGGACTGGGCAACAGATTGGAGATAAGAGATGAGAGAGAAAAATTGAGGATGATACCTTAGTTACAAAACTGAGTGATTAGAAAGATTATGATGCCCTCAATAGTAATAAGGAAGTTAGGAAAGGGAAGAAGGGTTTTTTGGGGGAAAGATAATGAGTCCAGATTCAGACATGTTGAATTCAGGATGCCTAGAGGATATCTAATTCAAGATATTTAATAGGTATTTGGAGTTGGGAGGCTGGAAGTTATCAGGTAGGTTAGGGCTGAATAAATAGATTTGGGAATCATCGGCATACAGATGATAATTAAATCCCTAGGAGCTGATGGAGTTACCCAAGTGAAATAGCATTGAAGGAGAAGAGAACTTAGGACAAAGCTCTGTGGGTCACAATTCGTGAACATGAACTGGATTCTGATGCAAAAGAAACTTCTCTGTACCTTTTGACTGGTTGTATTGTCACTAAATCCTAGAAAGGGGAGAGTATCAAGGTGAAGAAGGTAAGCATGGGTCAATGACTGCAAAAAGGTCAAGAAGGTTAAAAATCAATGAACAACTATTAGATTTGTCACTTAAGAGGTCTTTGGGAACTTTGGAAAAAGAAGTATCCATTGAATGATAAGGCTGGGAGTCAGACTAAACAGTTAAGAAGAAGAGTGAGAGGAAAAGAAGTGAGGAATTTGCTTCCATCAAAGAAATAAAAATTTCCTAAAATACTATTCCTATTAATGAAAGCAGCATCCAAAATTTATTAGATCACTGACTAATCTCTTATTCTAAGAAAATCTTCCTTCAGTAATGTTCTAAGATTTATCTTCTGGTTTCAGAGGCCTCATCTTCTGGGTCACTATGGGAAATAAATTATTACATGGTTTACTGATGTTTTCCCAATTTTTAACTATTCTCTATTAACAACATTCATTTATACTCCTAATCCCCCCCACAAAAGACTATGAATTCCTTTAGGGCAGAGATGTCTAATTTGTCTTTATATGTCATTTATATTCTTCTAGGCAATAGACACTCAGTAAACATTTTTTGAATGGAAAAATACTTGGAGGGATGGATGGATGGATGAGTAGGTGGGTGAGAGAAACATGAACAATCTATTTCCCAAAACTTTAGGGATTTATTGTGCCCTTCCAAGATGTATAAAAGAAAACCAAAATGTGTTCGTCAGGGGGCAGAAATGATTGAATTCTGAATTCAGTGTGAATTCTTATGGATTTAGGAATTTGGAAGGTGGGTTTTTTTGTGTAGGGGAGGGGTCTGAACTGGATCTATGATTTCATTAGGATTTCCAATAAAGAAACTCCTAAAAAACAAACAAAAGAAACTCCTTTTACCAGTAAAGATGTGCAACTATTCTGCAGCTAGATAGCATAGTGAATAGATCACTGAGCTTCAAACCAGACTCATATTCATAACTTCAAATCCAACCTCAGACTCGCTAACTCTGTGACCTTAGGCAAGTCATTTAACCCAGTGTTGCCTTAGTTGGAAAACCATTCCTGTATCTTTGCAAGAAAAACTTAAATGGGGTCATGAAGAGTTGGACATGACTAAAAAAATGACTAAACAATAACAATGGTGGAGGCATTTGAGGATTAGCCTCTCTGGGTTGGAATTCAGAGATTGCCTAGTACAACACATATCTCTACAATGTACTTCCCATGAAGCCAATCAATCAACAGGCGTTTATTAAATATTACCCAGTACTAAGTCCTGGGGATGCAAAAGCAGGGATGAAGGGTCACAGAGTTCTGGTTGATGAAGGGGCACAGAGTTCCTACCTTCAGGGAGTTTATACTTTAATAGGGGAGAGAACAGAAAATAATGAAGGAGAAGCCTTCACTACAGTCTACTACCTACCTCATGTCTGCCTATATAGTTAGGTGCTAAGAAGGGGTCAGGTGACAACTTATCCAAAGTAATACAAAGGCCAGAATCTGTCTCATAGGTATTGTGCCCTAGGGGGCTCCCTCTCTATCAGTAGTTTAATTTCTAAGAATCTTGAGAGTTGGACAGTACCTCAGAGATCTTCTAGCCCAACCTGTATGTAACCTTTTCTACACTGGCTATATACCATTAACTTTGAAAGATAGTCTAAGGCATATACTAAAATTAAAATGAAGACAGCATTATCACACTTGGGCAATGCTCAGACATTTAAGACCCCATAACAGAAAAGTAATATTGGACTTCTGCTAAGAGCAGTGTGTGTGTGTGTGTGTGTGTGTGTGTATACCCAAAGTCAACAAGTTTGTTCCTCTTTTTCCTTAATCACCCTTGTTATTATTTTTCATAACTATAGTCCCATTAGTCCATAAAGTTCATTTACTATTCAGGAAGATGAAATGGAGAGCATGTTACAAATCCCCCCCTCCACCCCTGCCCAGCTATCAGTTATCATTAGTCAAATAAGAAAAAGTAACAGAAAAGTATTATTTAAACAGTGCCAAATCCCTTCAGTGCATAAGGTCAATTTAAAAGAACAGCTGAATTTACAGAAGTCAAGCTGACTGACAGTTTGAATGATGCTTATGGGCTTTTTAGGTAATGTATTGGCTATTTGTGTATCTTGATTCACTACTAAAGGGAAAAGGGAGCAGCATTAACACATTTTATCTCCCATCGTCATTCAATTAAGATCCTTTTTTTTCAATAACATTTTTAGGGGAGATTGCCAATTTCCATTTTAACAGAAAGACCTCAATCCCAGTCCCCTCCATTAAAGAATCAGTATTTTTTAATAGTCTAATAGTAAACACCACAATGGAATAAAGTATACAGGGAAGTCTGTGTGAATTCATCTAACTTGCTAGATGTTATTGACTATCTCCCCCACTCTTCCCTGTACCTTGACTTCCTCCTTGCTTTAAAAAAATGGAGGGGGTGGCTAGGTGGTGCAGTAGATCAAGCACTGGCCTGGAGTCAGGAGTACCTGGGTTCAAATCTGACCTCAGACACTCATAATTACCTAGCTGTGTGGCCTTGGGCAAGCCACTTAACCCCATTTGCCTTAAAAAAAAAAACCTTTAAAAAATAGAGAGGAGAAAGGCGAAATCATTTTGCTTTGGAAGAAGTCTTAGGGTTTTGAGCCCTGTATGGAAAAAATAAATTTGATACATCCTCTAGGAATAGTTTATAGCTTTGTCATATCATTGGCACTAGAGCTGAACAAAGCTGGATCATGAGTTTAAAAAAAAAAATTATAACCAACACTTTCAAAAGCAAACCATAGGTTTAAGTCTGGAAAAGACCTTAGTATGTGACTATTTTAGCCCTATTACTTTACATATGAGGAAACCAAAGCCCAAAGAGGTTGATACTTTCCTAAAGTAACACAGCTTATAAGAGAAAAGACCATTATTTGAATCCAGATTCTTCTACTGGAACAGGTTACTTTCTCATAATCATTCAATAATCTATTATTCCAGAAATATTTAATAAGTGCCTACTATGTGCCAGAAATACAAATACAGAGATTGAACAATCCCTGCTCTCAATAAGCTTACATAATAAAATTCTCTGGACAAAATCCAAAGACCCAGCTGAATTCTATAAGATAGAGAGCTCTACATCAGCATGTCATTCCTCACAGATGTGCCAAAGATGGCAAGTCGGAACAGGTTCAATGGCATATACAATTGACACCACTACACTCTCTTCCACTTTATTTGTAAAAGTTTCTGTTGCTGACTCACAAATGCCCGGGGTAGCCATGAATAAAGTCAACCTCCTATCCTGAGGTAAAGAAAACAATCCTTAAATCATAGAATTTAGACCTATAAAAAAATACCCTAGACAGCACCAAGTCTAAAGGACTTATTCAAAGAGGGAATGAGTCATAGACACTAAGTTGGGAGTCCAAGGACATGGCCTCTAAGTTAAAATAGCATGTCATTTAAGTTAAAGTAGGAAGGAGACAATTTAACATAATCTAAAGAGATAGAAGACCTTGGGTCCAATTTAAGTTTGATTATAACTAAGTATATTGTCTTATATAAGTCCCTCTCTAGACCTCCATTTCCTCATATATAAAGTGAGAGTTTCTCACTAGATTCATTCATTTATTCATGTTTTCATGCACCCATTTGTTAAATATGTATTGCATGCAAAACACCAAGTTAAGTCCTTGAATAAAATGGATAAGTGCTCTCTTAGTCTCCTCTCTTAGACCTTGCAAGTTCTAGAATTCTTTAGTATTTGTATTCTAACTTTGACTCACCAGTTTTGAAAGGTTTCCTTCTACTGCTTTCATGGGTAAGAATTTGTCCCTATCTAGAGATAAATATTTTATGATATTCTATTATTTATAAATTTATTATGTCATGCATTATATTGTATATATATTATATAATTATAAACACACACACACACACACACATATATAAAATCTGTTCTAAGGATAACTAGGTGGATCAGTGAATAGAGTCTGGATTCAAAAAGACTCATCTTGAATTCAAATCTGGCTCAGATGTTTCCTAGCTGTGTGACTTTGGGCAGGTCACTTCACCACCCTACTTGCATTAATTCTTCATCTAGAAAATGAGGTTGAGAAGGAAATGACAATCACTTCAGCATCTCTGCCAAGAAAAGCCCAACTAGGTCATGGAGAGCTGGGCATGGCTGAAATGACTAAGCAACATCATCACATAGGACTGGGATCCCCTGAATGCAGGCAGAGGAAGCCATGATGGAAAACAGGGACCATGATTTATTTCACCATCTGAAGAAAACCTTGAGACTAGAGAATATAAACCTGTTCTCTGGCCAAAAATGTCACCAATGATAAACAAAGAATGACAATTAATTCATTGAGTTCATGAATAAAACACTCCCTTTGTCCCTCCACAAAATCTCTCCAATTGTCTCTCCTCTAGTTAACCAAAGATTTTACTTAATATCAAATATAAAGAAAGCCAGAATGGGGTTAGAATTTTACTTCATAACTTGGGCCTCAGAATCTCTATTTGTAAAATAAGATTGGATGGTCTTTGATACTTGTGAATCTCAAAGCAGACTTCACACCAGAGTTTCTATTCAGGGTTAGATTTTGATACATATTCCATTTATTGATAGTTCCTACGATGGGGAATATTGTGGGAAAATTTGTGGCTCTCTATAAAGAGGCAAAAAATGGTGTTTTAAAAAATTCATAAAATTATCTTTCTGATCTTTCCATTTGTCTCTAGAAGGATTTTCTTTACTATTTTCTTTAGTTGCATCTCAAAGTTGTTAAATAATGACTTTTCTCCAAACTTAAAATTATGTCCATATTCACAAAATGGTCAGCCATTTATAACCATGGACTTGTCCAAACTATGCCTATTTAACAGTATGGGATAGTAAAAGAAATAGTGTATTTGGAGTCAGAAAAATCTGGATCTGCCACTAATCTGTGTGACCTCTTAGACCTTAGTTTCCTCATCTGTAAGATGACCTCTAAGGATCCTCACAACTCTAAAGCTATGAGTCTTTGTACACAGTCTTCCATTGGTGCTATTTCTGTTCAATTTAATTGGACAAAATCTATTAAGTAACTGCTAAAAGTCAGCGTGTTATAGAGGAAAGATCACTGTGGTGATCTTGAGGTGAAACTGACCTTGACTGAAACCTTAATTCTGACATGTAGTCTGACCATGGAGAAATCATTTAAATTCTACCATTCTCAGTTTTCTCATCTACAAAATGGAAATGAAAACATGCACACTGCCAAACTTATAGGGTTATTATGAGGATGTCATTTCATAAATCTTAAGGTCTATGTAAATGGAAAATTATTATTATTATTCTATGTAGAATATTGTCCTAGATATTGAAGGAGATCAAATCTGGACAGCATGCTACAGAAACATCACCATGTCAATAAAGGTTTTTGTTCATTCAGTTCCAGTGGCAGTGTAAGGCTGTGGGAGTTAGACTCTAAGGAAAGCTCAGCACCATAGTATCTATGCTTTCAAAATGTGGTACTAGAGAAGACTTTTGAGAATCTCTTGGACATCAAGATCAAATCAGGCAATATTTAAATGGATTAATTTAGGCTATTTACTGGAAGGTCAATACTGAAGATGAAGCTTAAATACTTTGGCTATACAATGAGAAGACTGTACTCATTGGAAAAGGCTCTAGTGTTGGGAAATATTGAAAGCAAGTGGAAAAGGGGGATAGCAAAAGATGAGATCAATAGATAAAATGAACTTAAACAGACTTTGAGAGATAGTGGAGCATAGAAGGACTAGGCATGCTATGGTCCAGGGAGTCACACTGAATGACTGAACAGAAGAATTAGAAAAGATAGAGAATTAGGATAGCACAGTAGCTAGAGCACCCGTCCTGGAGTCAGGAGGACCTGAGTTCAAATGTGACCTCGGACCCTAAATACTTGCTTAGTTGTGTGACTTTGGGCAAGTTACTTAACTACATTGCCTTGCCAAGAAAAAAAGAAAATTAAGACATATTTCCTACCCTAATGAATAATATCCATTGGATAATGATCCATCAAGTATTCCCATTGACTGACAGTTTGATCTTCCAGTTCCATAAATGCATCAAAAAGAGAACTTACTAAGTGTCTATTAGGTTCTAGTCATGGTGCTAATATTTTACAAATATTATCTCATTTGAACTACCCAGCAACCTTAGAAGATGGATGCTGCTATTATTCCCATTTTACAGATCAGAAAATGAGACAGCATGTATGTGACTTGCTCAAGGTCAGAGAGCTAATAAATATCTGAGGAAGGATCTAAACTCAGGTCTTCTTGATCCTGGGCCAGTGCACTATCACTGCACTATCTAGCTACTTCGGAAAGACCCCAAGTTTCAATCCCCCTTCTACTCCTTAATGGGCATGTAAACAGGAGAAACACTTCATTTCTTGATGCCTACATGATGGGGAGAATTAGACCTTATCTACTGAATCTAAAGCACTGTTTGTGATAGAAAATGAGGTTAATAAATTAATTAATCTGAAAACAACTCAATAAACTAAAGAACATGACAGAATTGTGGGACTTTGTTTCCTTCAGCACTCCATTTCCATCACAACTATTGCACCTGGGTTAGGAATCTGCAGAAAGCTGGCAGTCAATGAATGCCTCTTGACTTGATGTGATTGTCAGAGGCAATGAAGATTGCAAGGTGATGGATTTGGCTGTGGGGAAACATTCCAGTCCAAAAATAAGGCAGATTGAACAGTTGCCACCATACCAAGAGCCAGTTCACCCACAAAGCTAATGACACAGCCCAAAACTCTGGCTCATCTCCCTGCAATTCTGTTCCAAGATTCTGTTCTGTTACAGTAGCCAGTTGGGGGGAGGGGGTTGGTTTTCCTCACCAGGAGCCTTTAAAACCTAATCCTGTTCCACTGTTCTCAGATGCCTTTTCTAAGTTCTTAGACTATGTGAGCTCAAACCTGTTTCCCAATCTCTCATGGAAGGAATAAAAGGGGCGGGAGGTTGGGGAGGAAAGCAGCAGGGAAAGGATACTTTCCTGTAATTTGATGGGTACTTTCAAGCAGATTTTTCCTAGGACTTTTGCCACCTTCTTAGCACAGTTTAAGGGATTCCCCTTGCCATGTAGCTACACCAATGTGAGAAGGGTGGAGGAGGCAATTGGCAGACAGAAGAGATTTCTGAAACTAGTCAACCCTGAGCCACATACTTTTAAAACCATTTATTTAAATTAGGAATATACAGAAGAATCAAGTACCTTCAAATTATGGGGAGAGGCTACATGATGTGATGGAAAAAGGACTGAGTGTGAGAGGTAAAAAAGACCCGCGCTCAAATACTACTTCCATCATGGCAAGACTATGCCAACCTTTGTATGTCTCTTCTTTCTGTACCTCAGGTCCCTCTCCTGGAAATTGGGGATAATAATATTTGTACTAAAAAGCACAGGAATTAATCATAGAACCTGAGATTCTCAGAGCTGGGAAGGGAACTTAGAAGTCACCTAATGTAAAACTTAATATTTTTCAAAATGTGCTTTGCTTTTATTCTTGTTTCATTTCTTGTTATTATCATTGTAAGGAGGATATGGTATAAGAATCCCTTCATCAAAATGATGAATTTAGAAGTAGGACTCTTGAATAATAGATATCAGTGAAATTCCCCCCTAAATAAATTAGCAACTGTAAGTGTCACCTCGCTTGGGTTGCCCATAAAAGGGCATCAATAGGCCCTTTCCATACTTTTTGTCTTTCTTAGGGGGAGAGAACCTAGGAAAGCAGCAGATCTGGGTGTAGTATAATACAATAGAAAGGGGAAAAACTTCACTTTCTCTTTGACTTGTTATGCACTAAAATTTACTTGCAAAAATCTCAGAATGTAGCTGATGTTTGAGTCTTAAATATGTAGGTAAAAAGCTACTTAGATTCCATGAGTACTCAAGTTCATAATATACACACATACACAAAAAAGATTCACAATAGCACCAATGCTTTCCATTGTATCATAATATCTTAGGATCTTACCATAACAAAGGCAAATGTATAGGGACACACCATATGGTCTAAAATGATTAGACATTGAAACCAAGTCTTCTGGAGAGGATGAAGGGAATTGTTCTGGGCATATAATCCCAGAATAAAACCCTCTAGAAAGTACAGGTGGACCCCATTCATACTTCCATTAACAGAGATTGTTTCTTAAGATGTCACAAGTTCAAGAGTACCGTAAAACAGCATTTTATCAGAAAAGGGGAATTTTAGGGGGCAGAGCCAAGATGGAGATGATTGTGTCTTATGCACTCTCTCATAAATATTTGAAACTAAGGAATTTAACTAAATTTTTGAGAGACAGAACCCACAGAGGGACCCAGTGAGGCAGTTCTCCTACTCAAGGTAACCTGGAAAAGAGCAGAAAGGCTCTGCTCCACAGGGTTGAAGGGGCGGCCTGCTAGAGGGGTGGCCCACCAAAGCAAAAGAACTTCAGCCTCTCAGAGGTAGCCCCAGGGTGCTGGTAGCTGTGGCTCACAGCAGTTGGAGAGTTTCCTGAGCTACGCCCAGGGGAGCACCGAGCACAAATTAAGGGAACTGCAGAGGACCGCTGCCAGAGCAAGCACTTGAAGCCCAGCCCTCAGGGCACACAGCAAGCAGCATGGCCACTGAAGCCCAGATCCAGGAAACAGAAGCAGGCTGAGCCAGTAAACAGGAGCCCCCAGGGCATGAGCCCATTGAACCTAGGGAGGGGAGTGAAGAGAGAGAGAGACTGCAGAGCTCTGTCCTCTGCCCCTGGAACAAGACTCTGGGGTTCTGACCACATTCAGATCCTGATCACAGTCTAGGCCCCCCTATGGAACAGCAGGCCACCCTCCACCTCAGCCCCATAGCAGAAAGGGATGCATATGGTCATTCATAGACCAGGAGGGAGGACAGAGCCTCACACACTGAGACCCTTGTGGGAGTGTCCCAAAAGCTCAGAAAGCACCCCCAAAACAGGCTTAGGCTGGGAAAATGAGCAAGTAGAGAAAAAAGAGGAACACCATTGAGAAATCCATTATCTATGATCCCAACAAGGATCAATATATTCAATCTGAAGATGAGGAAACACAAGCTCCTGCATATAAAGACTCCAAGAAAAACAGAAATTGGGCTCAGGCTATGACAGAGCTCAAAAAAGACTTTGAAAATCAAATGAGGGTGTTAGAAGAAAAACTGGGAAAAGAAATGAGAGAGATGCAGGAAAAACATGAAAATGAAGCCAGCAGCCTAGTCAAGGAAATCCAAAAAAATGCTGAAGAAAATAGCATGCTAAAAACCAGCTTAGGTCAAATGGATAAAACAGTTCAAAAAAGTTATTGAGGAGAAGAATGCTTTTAAAAAGCAAAATTGGCCAGATAGAAAAAGAGATAAGAAAAATCTCTGAGGAAAACAAATCCTTTAGACAAAGAATAGAACTCAGGGAGATTGATGAATTTACAAGAAATCAGGACTCATTACTTCAAAACCAAAAAAAATGAAAAATTAGAAAAAAATGTGAAACATCTCATTGCTAAAACAACTGATATGGAAAACAGATTTAGGAAAGATAATTTAAAAATTATTGGAATACCTGAAAGTCATAATCAGGAAAAGAGCCTTGACATCATTTTCAAAGAATTACTACAGGAAAATTGTCTTGATATCCTAGAAGCAGAGGGCAAAATAGAAATGGAGAGAATCCACCGATTCCCCCGAGAAAGAGATCCCAAAAAACCAACCCCTAGGAATATTATAGCCAAGTTCCAGAATTCCCAAGTCAAAGAGAAAATATTACAAGCAGCCAGAAGGACACAATTCAAATTCTGTCAAGCTGCAGTCAGGATCACACAGGACTTAGCAGCAACTACATTAAAAGCTCATAGGACTTGGAATATAATATACCAGAAGTCAAAAGAACTTGGAATGCAACCGAGAATCAACTACCCAGCAAAAATGAATATCCACTTCCAGGGAAAAAGATGGACTTTCAATGAACCAGGGGAATTTCAAATGTTCCTGTTGGAATGGTCAGAGCTGAACAGAAGGTATGATCTTCAAATACAGGACTCAGGTGAAGCATAGAGATTGGAAGAGTAGGGGAAAATATGAGGGACTTAATGACAATGAACTGCATGTATTCCTGCATAGAAAAATGACATTGATAATACTCATATGAACCTCCTCAGTTAATACATCAGGAAGAAGAAGGTTTTATAGTTGAAGCAAAGGAGAAAGCTGAATTTGAAGATAAAATATGGTGTAAAAATGGAGTCAATAGAAAAAAGGGAAATGTAATGGGAGAAAGAAAAAGGAGAGGGGGGAAATAGGCCAAGATATTTCATATAATAAGATTTTCCTTTATTACAATGAGCTATTGCAATGATATGGAAATGGGGAAGACAAGGGGGAATGAGGGAATCTTTGCTCTCATCAGAGGTGGCTAGGAGAGGAAACAGCATATATACTCAATGGGGTATAGGCATCTGGAGTAAGAGGGATGGGGGTACAGGGGGAAAGGGGGATGTGAGTGATGGAGGAGAGGATGGACCATGGGGGGAGAGTGGTCAGATATAACACATTTTCTTTTTTTATTTCTTGTAAGGGGCTGGGATTGGATGGCCTGTCCGGGACCATAGGGCCAGGTGGATGCTGTGCCTAAGGGGGGGGGGGGCTCGGGGCCTCTTGGCCCCAGGACCAGGGATCTGTCTGCTGTGCCACTCAGCTACCCTACAGCAGAGTCAGAATTAAAGGAGAGAGAAAATATAATTCATGGTAGTGGAAAAATATGAAAGGAGGGATTTGCAATCAGCAATGGCAAAGTTTGAAAAATATGGAAGTAACTTTTGTGATGGACTTATCATAAAGAATGTGATCCACCCATGACAGAGTTGATGGTGTTGGAACAAAGACTCAAGCACATTTTTATTATAATTATTTTGGGGGGGTGCACAGTAAATGGGGCTGTGTGGCCTTCCTGGAGCCTCATAGCAGGGGGATCATTGGGTGTCTGAGGCTGGATTTGGACCTGGGTGCTCCTGGCTCAAGGGCCAATGCTCTGTCCACCACCCAGTCACCCCTACTATTAATACTATTTTATTTTATTTTGGGTCTTTTTTTTCTTTTTTTTTTTTCTTTTTTTTTTTTTGGTTTTTGCAGGGCAGTGGGGTTGGGGTGGCTTGCATGTCACACAGCTGGGTGATTGTTGGTTGTATGGGACCAGATATGGGCTCAGGTGCTCCTGGCTCCAGGGCTGGTGCTCCATCCATTGCACCACCTGGCCATACCTACAATTATTACTATTATTTTTTTAATTTTAATTTTTTTCTCTCCCCTTTACTTTATTGCTCAAGCGAGTCTATTTTTTTGAGGGGGGGTATTTTGTTTACTCTTAAACAAGAATATTTTATTAATGTATAAAAAACATTATTTGTAAAAAAAAATGCGTATACCCTTTGATCCAGTATACCACTCCTCAGTCTATACCCTGAAGAGGTGATGAAAAAGGGTAAAACCATCACTTGTACAAAAATATTCATAGCATTCCTGTTTGTGGTGGCAAAGAATTGGAAATCAAGTAAATGTCCTTCAATTGGGGAATTTCTTAGCAAATGGTTGTATATGTATGAAGCACTATTGTTCTATTAGAAACCAGGAGGGAGGGGAATTCAGGGAAGCCTGGAGGGATTTGCATATACTGATGCTGAGTGAGATGAGCAGAACCAGAAAAACACTATACATCCTAACAGCAACATGGGGATGATGATCAACCTTGATGGACTTGCTCATTCCATCAGTGCAACAATCAGGGATAATTTGGGGCTGTCTGCAATGGAGAATACCATCTGTATCCAGAGAAAGAACTGGAGAGTTTGAACAAAGACCAAGCACTATTACCTTAAATTTAGGGAAAAAAACCTTAATATCTTATTGTCTGATCTTGCTATCTCTTATACTTTATGTTTCTTCCTTAAGGATATCATTTCTCTCTCATCACACTCAATTTGGATCAATGTTTACCATGGAAACAATGTAAAGACTGACAAACTGCCTTCTGTGGGGGGTGGGGTGGGGGAGGGAAGTAAGATTAGGGGAAAAATTGTAAAACTCAAAATAAATAAAATCTTTAATAAAAAAAAGAACAGGGGAATTTTAGAGCAGCATCATTCTCTTAGGGAGAAAAAGATGCACAAGGTCTCCAAAGCTAGAAGAACACCTAAAGAATTTAAGTTAGGATATAAGGGGTTAAAGCATCTGGACTTGGTACTGTGCTAAACCGTCATGTATTCAGAATGTGCAGTCTGGATGTCTATCTGAATCTCTGGAATTAAAAAAAAAGAAATATCAGGAAATTGCCCTATTAAACAACCTTAAATTTATTTCCCTTCTGAAGGAAGTACAAACCACAGAGTAGCATTTTGACTATATGAAAGTGCGATTCAGTAAAGATGAAGGACAATTGAATCTATTATTCTGGTACTGCTATGAGTGTGTTTGTGTGTGTGTATATGTGTGTGTGTGTGTGTGTGTGTGTGTGTTTGTTTCCTGAATTTTTTTATGGTCTTCTGAGAGTCTTTCTGTGTAGTTTGCATTTTGTGGGGGAGGAGGCTAAGATAAAAGCTACCTGTATCTGACATGTGCATTATGATCTTGAGTGCTTATATGGGATCAGAGTAATCCTCTGCATATATAAGACTCATACATCAGCCACATTCTGAGATTTCTTTCCAAGTAAATTTTTATACACAAGTCAAAGAGAAAGTGACTTTTTTTTCCTGCATCCCCAGGACTGGATCCAGTCTGTACAAGACTAGAATATGGGTGTGGGATCACAGGTTACACTATCATCATTAGGGGCAGCTAGGTGGCTCAGTGGGTAGAGCACTGGCCCTAGAGTCAGGAGGAGCTGAGTTCAAATGTGACCTCAGACACATAATAATTACCTAGCTGTGTGACTTGGACAAGTCACTTAACCTCATTGCCTTTCCTAAAAAAAAAGACATTATCATAATATTTTAAAATTTCTGTTTTTTCAAAAATCTTTTTCCATAAATGATTCCATAAATGAGAGATTTTTGCTATAGTCTAATAATAATAATAAATTTCATAAAAGAATAAGTACAATTAAACTAATAATAATGAGCTCCAAATCTAATGAAGGATCCTTAAAATATAATCACAAATATGAGGTCATCCAGTCTGTGGTTAAGCACTTGTTTAAATAGAAAACACACCACTGACCAATTCTATGGTCCAGCAGTAACTACTAAAAGATTCTTCCTTATATTGACACAAAACTTACTTCCTTTAAATTTCTTTCAGCACTGAATTTACTATTATTTAAGATATTCATAGAACTCTTATAGGTACAACTATCCTGCAAGAGGGATAGAGTCAGGGGTGTGCTAACTAATTTGGAGCAGCTACATGGTTCAGTAGATAGAGCACTGGTCTTGGAATCAGGAGAACAGGAGTTTGAATTCAGCTTCTGACACTTATTAGCTGTGTGACTTTGGGCAAGTTACTTAATCCTGATTGCCCTGCATCTAGGGCCAGCTCCAGGCATCCTGATTCAAATCTGACCACTGAACCCAGATGTCTCTGGAGGAAAAATTGAGGCTGGTGACTTAGCACAGCATTCCCTCACTCAAATCCAATTCATATCCTTGTCATGACATAACCTCTCTGATGTTGTGGTCCTCTTTAAAAATGAAGGACAAAAAAATATTTTAACTAATTTGCCTCCTGTTAGTCCTTTTCAGTCTTGATTCACTCTTCCTGAGTCCCATTCAGGTCAAGACACTGAAGTTTTGGCAAAGACACTGAAGTGGTTTGTCATTTCCTTCTCAAGATCATTTTTCAGATGAGGAAACTGAGGCAAACAGGGTTAAATGATTTGCCTGGGATCACATGGTAAGTGTCCGAGGCTAGATTTGAATTCGGGAAGAACAGACTTCCTAACTAAAGACTCTATCCATTATGCCACCTAGTTTCCCAAACTAATTGTTAAACTTTCAGTGTGAGCATTTACATCTTGGAAAGCAACAAATGTTACAAATTCAGGGCTGGGTTTATTCTTTTGTTAGTTGTCTAGACTTTAGGAAACCATAGGAAAAAATGTTACTAATGAATATTAAACTTAAAAGTGTGTCTCGTGGATACATTTTTGTAGAGTCAATTGCTAACATTCACCAGCACATCCTTAATAATATTAACCCATCATTATGAGTTAAGTAGAAACCGAGTCCCCCCAAAAAGTGGAACTAAAGAGAGAAAAGTTTTGATTTGGGAAGAAAATTCAGAGAAGAGTAGACACATGAACACTGAAGGAAGGAGTTGAACAGACTGGGGAACCCTTGAATTAGAACTCTCAGATGAAGGGGTGGGGTGGAGAAAGGATAACAAAACAAGAGAGTGTTTCAAAAAGTAATAGATTACTTAGTCGGTAACATGAAGTAACAGAAAGAACCCTGTCCTTGAAATTAAGAAAACTGGATTCATATCAAACAATCAATAAGCATTTACAAAGCAGTTAATGGAGCAGGGGATAGAGCTCTGGCCCTGGTATCAAAAAGACCTGAATTTAAAACCAGCCAAAAACACTCATTGTGCAGTCCTAGGAAAGTTTGTCTCAGCTTCCTATACTGTAAAATAGAAATAATAATAGTATCTCCCTCCCAAGGTTGTTGTGAGCATCAAATGGGATGATATTTGCAAAGTGCTTAGCATGTGCCTAATGTATATAGTAGCTACTTAATAAATAACTTATTTCTGGCTTCTTTCCTAAACATGACTAAGAGCAAATCATTTTACCTCCTCAGTGCCCACTTTCCTCATTTATAGAGAGTTAAAAACATGGATTATTACAATATTTTTAAAGTACTGCACAAACATGATTTATCATTATTCTTTCCTTACTATTGTTATAAAAAGAGAAGGGAGGACATCAAAATTTACCCACTTCAAAACTGGCTGAATCAACAACCGAGCTCTATCAACAGATATTTAGCTGTCAGCTAACATGCAGATTTAGAAAGAGAACAGATAATAGAGGTGGAGAGCCTTTGTTCAGCTTCTGACTTCTTTGGTTATGTCAGGTGACCTTTTGGGACCTCAGTTTCCTAATCTAGAAAATGTAAACTTTGGACTAGAAAATCTAGTCTAATTTCTAGAAGTCTTTCCCTTCTAAAATCAATGCTTTTATTGACTCAGCTTTAAAGAATGGTATCTCCAACAAATTTACTCCTACCATTGTCTATTGTCTATTAGAATCAAATTCCTCTTAAAGTATGCTGGGTGAGATCTTTTACTTATGGAATCTTGTTTCTCCATCAGTGCTCCTAGAACTGTTCAGATATCAGATGTTGAAGTGTCCAAATAACAGCAAAAAACATTCTCATGACACCTCTGAGTTGTACCATCAGTTTGCTAATCTTACTTTTTAGCATCAATCAAGGTGGTGTTAAAATGAGTCAGATTAACCACAACTGATAGGCAAAGCATTAGGAGGATGCACTACTGGATTGTAACCTGATGCTTTGAGCAAAAACCCTGTCAAAAAGATAAACTATGGAAAGCAATGACCCCCTGGTGCTGCCCAGAACAAACTCAATTTGACAGGTTCATTTAGCCTTGCCAAAACAATATGTTGCAGCCTTCTATTCAGAGCAACATAAGAATGACTGTGCTTTCTGGATGGGCTCTTGGGGCCTTCAGGAACAGCCGGGATTAGTTGACCTGCTGCTTTTACTGGAATGGAAATTGGTTCCTGACAGCTAGCTGCCACCCTGGATAGCTCTTCTGTGATTTTGAAGTGCAAAGAAGGATGACATTCACTCATTCCACTGCCCTGAGCAATCCTAATGTCTAACCATTTGCTAGAGGAAAGAAATTACATAGAAAGAATTCTCTCCCTCTTTGGAAAACTAAATACTCTAGAGACAGAATTTCTCTGTGGTGGATACAAACTCTGTTTAAACATGCACAATCACAAATATACACACACACATAAACACACACAGAGACATAAGCCCCTCATCTTTGTGAGGTGAAACAAAAATTGAAAAGAGATGAAGGTCCAAAGTCATAATATTAGTGTACCAAAAGGGTTGTCTTCATGAAAGATTCCATAACTGCAAAACTTCTTTTGCTCCTTTCATGCTCAATGCCACCATTATTTCATTCCTGTTTGCTTCCAAAGGCATGGAAACTGTATATAAATAGTCAAATTCCAAGCTGCTGACATCAGCTCAGAGCTGCTACAGCCTTGAAAGCATGGGGTATAAGATATCCCAGTAGAGAGAAAAAAGCTATACACAACTAGAAAGTCAATAAGAGATATGCTGAGACCTAGAGAGACCTGCATGAATACAACTCCTAGCCCTGAATCATTAAAAACAGACTATAATCAACGTGGTAAAACATGAAATCCAAAATTTATGACCTGTCAAGGGGAATTACCATCCCTTGACTGTGACCATCTTCACAATTGTTTAGCCAGCTGCAGTATCTTCACTGGTTAAAATAGTCTTTGTCTGAAATCAATCTTGCTTAGTCCACCAGATTTATTTTCTGAAAACATTTCTTGATAACAACATTTTTCTGCTCCAAAACATTCAAAGGCCATAGAATCGAGGTCAAATGCCCTCCCTGGCATTTGGAAATCTCTAAAATCTGACCAGAATCTACCTTTCCAAACTGATTGACCAATACTTTTGCCCCAGGACCATCTGTTCACACTTGATTAAACATCACACAATACCAACATGTGCCATGGTCATTACTAACTGTGCTTTGCTCATGTCACCTTTACATTTCATTTCAGCACCTTCCCCTGTCCATCTCTCTCTAAATTCTACCTATCCTTCAAATCTTAGCTCAAAGTTCATGTTTTCCTTAAAATTTCTGACAATCAGAACCCTGTCTATACCAACTTCTCCTTTTGAGCTACTGGAGAGTTGAATCATGAATCCATCAGCAGGAATTTATTTTCTATTAAGCACTTTGTTTTTATTCTCTGTATCTTTGAGGATAGAGTCTGTTTTGTTCTTTTTATTTGCATATCCAGCATATATCAAAATATCTGGTACATAGAAATACCAAATAAATGCTTGTTGATTGATTGAATTCTATTATTATTTACCTTTTTTGTGTCTGTCCTGTGTCTTCAACTCCTTGAAAACAGTATTGATGATTTATAATTATTTCCCTTTTCACATCTAGCACAGGAAAGAACTATGCACTTAGTACAACTATAGAACTTTGAGCTGAAAGAAGTCTTGACTATCATCTAATCTATCCCTCCCATTTTGTGGATGAGGGAGCTGAAATCCAGAGTCTCCATATCCCCACAATGTCACACAGTAAATAAATAGCATTTTTAAGTAGGCACACAATAACTGTTTTTTTATTTATTAATCTTCATCCATATCTTGAATTCTAAAGAGGATTAATTGACACATAATCTTTTAAATATAAGGCTTATGCAGGCCTGAATTCTACCTATAAGTTGTATCAGAAAGTATTGCCACAACTAATACAATTATGATATAATCCTCCTCTTATTCCTCTAAGGGTTTTATGGCATATTTGAAAGCACTTTGGATTTTAAGACACAAGATCTGGTTCTATACCTACCAGCATAACTGGGCCTGTCACTTAAGTTTATCAGGCTTCAGTTTCCTCTTACATAAAATAAGGCAGGTGGAAATGGACTAGGATGATCTTTCAGGTTGTTTCCTATGATCCTATGGTTTTATGGGAAACTGGGCAATCCATTCTCATTTAGCAGTATCAAAGGCAAGTCAGGCTTCTGGACTAGCCCTAAATATGGCAAAGCGAAATTGCAGGCATTTAAGACTTTATGATCTTCCAGGCACAGTGTTAAGTGCTGGAAAAACAAAGACAGACAGAAAGACTTTACCTTATCTCCAGGACTTTATATCCTAATGGTGGATGACAATACAGAATAGATTTTGCCTTATCAATCAAGTGCTTTAGAATCCTAGAGCATCTTGGAATCAGCTCTCTAAAGCAGTCTAGGTAAAAAGTTCTTTACACCATTAAGGTTCTAAGATTTTCTAAAATAACTAGGACCTCAGACTACTGGACATGATCCTCCCCAGTCCTTCTAAAAGGGCGGTTCATATTCAGAAACCCAATTGTTTTTTTCTCCCTTTCTTTGAATGACAGACTATTGACCAATCCACAATCTGAGGAGGATCCTAATCTCTATTTTTTTAAAAAAAATCCTAATCTCTATTTTTAAAATAGGGGGATATAGCCACACTCAAAGAAGACAAACTCCCTGATCAGTGACTTAAGGAGAACTTCCTGGTGGCCAAAATAAAACTGTGCACTCTTGGTTTCCCCTGAGATGACTATAAGAGTCTCCCTGGTCCATACACACAGCACTGGAAGCACAAACATGACCTTCAGAACCTAGTAGAATGTAATGAAGTTTTGATAACTGCTAAATGAAGTTCCAGCCTTGCTTACTGGAAAGGAAAGAAACTAGGGCTGTTTGAAATTAAATGGGCTGCATTTTTTTTTAATTGCTAATCAGTAAAGATTTTCCTTTGAAGTTCAGATCATCTTGTCCATGCCAGACTTGGGGTGGTGCTATTATTTTTCCCCTACAAAATTTTCATGCTACACAGCCATTAATCATAAGAGCCTGTTCTTTCCTGTACCCACATCCACAGCTGGGATCTATAGGCAGCTGAACACAGGACAGACACACTGTCAGATTTAATAAGGCCATTCACAAGAAGCTATTCCAATCAGGAGGTCAAACATATTACACAATTCTTCCCATCCCCAGTCCCATTCCTACTTATGAACATGAAATCAATCTTTCAATTGAAAGCAATGCAATTGAATTAACATTGATGGTGTGGTGAGGCAAAAAGATCAGTAAGCTTGATTCTAAGATTCATAACTAAGCTTTCTGATTCTATCTACTCATTGACTATGTGACTGGATATGTCACTTCACTTCAGCTTCCTCATCTACTGCATAGCATTGGTGTAGAAAAAGTATTTTGTAAATGGTTGAATCCCATAGAAATGGGAATTATCATTACCATAATCAACAGAATGAAAGGGAGTATTGTCATATTGGAGAAAACTTTAATGTTAGAGTAGGAAGATCAAGGCCCCAGGCCTGCTTCACATACATACCAACTGTGTGACCATTAACAAGTCTCTATTGTATTATGCAACTTTATGAATGTGTGTTGATAATATATACATAAATATTTTATAATATATATCTATCTATATATCTATCTATATATCTATCTATATATCTATATCTATATCTATATCTATATCTATCTATCTATCTATCTATCTATCTATCTATCTATATATATATATATATATGTATATATTTGGCAACTAGGTGGCACAGTAGATACAGTGCTAGACCAGAGCTAGAAAGACTTGAGTTAAAGTCCAGTCTCAAATACTGACTAGCTATGTAAAGTATTATTTTAACCAATTTTGCCTCAGTTTCCTCTGCCATCAAATAAGGATAAAAATAGTACCTATTTCCCAGGTTTGTTTTGAGGGTCAAATGAGAAAAAATGTTGTAAAGCACTTGGCACAGTGGCTAGCACATAGTCAAAAATCTATATAAATATTATTATTATTATCACATTTACATATTTATATATTTATGGTAAAACTTAAAATGGCAACTAAAATTTGGGGAACCCTGTGTATATATGTATATGTAAGTATATGTATACGCATATATATAATTATTTGAATACAGAGATATATTTTTGTGCTAATTTATTTGTATTTACAAGGTGGCTGATTTCATCAGTGTAGGGAATTAGTTCCTGGTGGGGTATTTCTTCTACCAGTGCAGATCAGTAACTATAGTCTCAGAGAGTTACCTGGGGAACTAAGAGTTTGTAGTTAATACATACATACACACACATATGTATCTATATATAGATATATACATATTTATACCAGAGGTAGAATTTGAACTCAGGTCATCTTGACTCTGTTACTTTCTCTCTGTTGCTCTCTTGCTTTCTCTATAAACAGTACACATACATGTATGTAGTCATATATGGGTGTATAAGAATGTACACATTTCTACATATATACTTGTATTTGTATCTATATGTGCTTTGCACATACATATATGTATATGCATTGTGAAAATATAAAATTTTTTTCTTGGACATGGATTATAAAAAACAAAAATGGCACGGATGGTGCTTATTCTGAAGAAGTTGACAAACTAGTCAGTTTTTCTCTGTAGTATTCTAGACACAGCCCTCCATAGATACACAAGAAAGCATTCCACTTCTACAAACTAAATACCATTTTGACAAGATCAACCTCAGAGAGAATGCTGAACTCCTGTAGTTCCTGGGTCATTTTCAAAAAAATAATTTATTCAAGATGATGGTTTTCTTATATTTGGTTACCACTGGGAGCAAAATATTCTCCCCTGAGATAAGCAATTAGTAATTCTAGGAAAATAAAGATGTGACTAAAAAAGGTAAATTATTTAAGAAGGAACTGGAGTTTACAATAAAAGGAAATGTGACTTAGGTAAATGACTTGACCCCAGTCATATAGCTAGTAAGTAATGAGTGAAGACTGAAACACTGTTCTTCCAACTTCTAACACAGGACATATGAATCAAATACATTAACAAACAGTTCTTGGTTTGGGGAACTGGTCTAGTTGTTTTGGAAAACAATTTAGAACTAATTCCATATTATCATTAACCTGTGCATATCCTGTGCAATACCATGATCAAGTCTAATATAACTTAAAGAAACCAAAGAAGAGGGGAAAGGGCCTATTCGTGCCAAAAAAATATTTATAGCATTTCTTTGTTTTACTAAAGAATTGGAAACTAAAGGTAGTGTCCTTCAACTGAGGAATGGCTGTTATTGTTGTTCCATCGTTTCAGTCATGTCTAGTTCTTTTTTACTCTATTTGGAGTTTTCTTAGCAGAGATACTAGAATAGTTTGCCATTTCCTTCTTCCAGCTAATTTTGCTGATGAGGAACCCAAGTAAAAAGAGTTAAGTGACTTGCCCAGGTTCACATAACTAGTAAGTATCTGAGGTTGGTTTGAACTCAGGAAGATGAATCTTCCTGACTTCAGGTCTAACACTATCCAGTGCACTCCCTAGCTACCTTATAAATAAATTATTTATCTCTAAGAAGTGATGGAAGAGAAAGTTTCAGAGAATCCTGAAAAGACATATGAACTAATACAAAGTAAATTTAATAGAACCATAAAAAATTTTATTCAGTAAGAACATTAGAAAAGAAAAACAACTTTAGAAATTTTAAGAACTCTGAGCAGTACAATGATTAACCAGGATTTCAGAGACCTGAGGATGAAGCATGTCACCCAACTATTGCCTAAGATGTGATGAACTTAAGATAAAGAGTAAGACAAACCCTTTTGAATATGACCATTATGTGAATTTGTTTTGCTTGATTTTACATATTTGTTACATAAGTTTTGTTTTTCTTTTCTTTTTCCCAAAGGGAGTATGGTAAAAGGAATAGAAGAACAATAGAAGAAAGAAAAAGAAAGAGAATAGAGTTATTGAAGAATATTTTTTAATCAAGAGAGTAGAAGAGAGATCAAAAAACAACATAGAAGAATAGTATGAAAGTTTTATTTTTATGATCAAAAATAAAAGCAAGCTGTACATAATAAAGATCCTCAATTTAGAGTCTCTTTTCTGTGTAAATGTTCATTCTACTTGGCCATAGTTAAATTTATAATAAAAATATATGATTTAAAAATAACCAAATCACTGAGCATGCTACCTCATTAGGTTATAGGTGTTTAGCATCCTCTCAAAGATACCTAAATTCTCCCAGAGAGAGCAATATCTGAAGTCTGGGGAAAGAAGTTTGTAATATAGATGATATAATTTCTTACTCTTAATGCAGTAAACAACATTTTTACATTATATAACCCAAGAAAAAAAGATAGGATTCCTTTGAATTAATCCAAGATCCCAGCTAGAATCAATATCATTCTCTCTCTCTCATATATATGTATATATACATATATATATACATATATATAGTTTAAACATATATATATAAACATAAATTTCATTTATATTTGTTATTATAGATATGGACATATACATATATGCACATTTATATGTATATATGTATATCTATGCATCACCCATGCTGTGCATGTGCACAGATATATGAACATGCATGCACACACACATATATCCACATGTAGGTAGATATACATATATACAAATACACATGCATGCATTAGATGTTGTTGGGACAAACCTAGACCTTCCCTCCCTAGTTAATATCTCTGATCATTAGACTGTGAGCTTCTTGAGTAAAGGGACCCTTAATTTTTAGCCATATTTAAAAATCCCATCACTTAGTAGAATACAGCTTAGTACATAGCAGATAGTTAATAAATTCTAGGATAGTTAAGTGGCACAGTGGGAAAGAGTGCCAGACCTGGAGTTCAAAACTGGTCTCAGATACTTTCTAGTTATGTGACCCTGGGCAAGTCACTTAACCCTGTTTGCTTCAGATTCCTCATCTGTGAAATGAGCTGGAAAAGTAAATGGCAAACCATTCCAGTATCTTGGACAAGAAAACTCCAAATGGAGTTATGAATAGTTGGACATTACTAAAAAATGACTGAACACCAACAATAACAATAAATGCTAGTTTCCTTACTGTGTTTCCACATCTCTATTATTCTTTTCACTGCACTACTCCAGCTTACTTTGGATGAAGCTAGTATCTTTAAGCTCTGACAAGATCTTATCTGACGATTTTTGAAATAACTTATAGGAAAGAAGAATGAACCAAAGAATGCAGAGAGCACCATCTTCTTTTGCTATGGATTTTTTTTTAGATTTTTGCAAGGCAATGGGGTTAATTGACTTGCCCACAGTCACACAGCTAGGTAATTAGTAAGTGTCTATGGTTGGATTTGAACTCAGGAACTCCTGACTCCAGGGCTAGCGCTCTATCCATTGCACCACCTAGTTGCCCCCTTTTCTGCTATGAACAGTTGAATACAGGTCTTTAGTCAAAGCCTGCTTTCAGAAATATTTGAACCTAGTGGATTTCATCAGACATACAATAGATATTATGGTGATTTTCTTTTTTTCCTTGGAAAACATTAGTATCACTCTCAAATAAATCAGCCTTGTTTTCTTTTTCCTTTTTCAGGTATTCAATTCTACTTTAAACCTCACCCAAGCACTATTATCCAAACATTCCTGGATTAAGTATCTGGCTGTTCTAACTAGCTTCCTTTGGGTTATCAACTATTTCTACTTCAATTTCTATTTTATAATTCAAGGATTCATTATTTTGTTAATGTGAGTTCTACAATTGACAGAATTTGCAATTCTATCTTACCTGTGTGGATTGGCATTCCATAGTTAATCACTCTATCCAAAAAATTATTATTTTGACCATTAAAAAGCAGACACATAACACCAACTATTCCTACATACATATTTGAAACATTTTCAACTTGGTAAGATCCTCCAAGGTTTGAGGTCTTTCAGCTGATATGCTATGACACCCTGAAGATTTCACTTCATATCCTGCTTCTTTCTTATCTCTCACCATGCCTCTCCTCTTGCCTTCTCCTGGAAATTGGGAGGTTATTAGTCAGGTATCATTGCCTTGTTTTTTTTCCAAGATCTCAGAGTCTACCTCTTCTATTTTATCTGGGATCCTACTGAAGAGGTGCCTTTTGCTTCCTAAAATATGTTCCCTTTGAGATTTCCAAGAGGCCTCTCTAATATAAGGGTACATGTCTACCATTCCCCAGGAAACAATGCTCCCTTACTTTCCTAAAGTTCACAACTTAAAATATAGAATCCCAAGCCTTGGAAAGAAAAGAATGCCAAGGCAAAATCCTGCCAAATGGACAAGAGCTGCTGTGGCTGGCTCAAATGTGGATTTTAAGGGATGGACCTAATTACTCAGAAAGGGAACTGTCTGCAGATTCCAAAATCAGGTCAAAGTAATCTGTTTTCCCTTAAAATAAAGCTGTTTAAGAGACAGTAAAACAATTACATGGGGTTCCAGTATGTTCCAAATATGGACTCATAAAATGTTAGAGTTCAGAGAGTTTAGAGTTCATCTAGCCCAGGCGCCTTCATTTGAAAGATCATAAAACTATAAGTTAGAAAGGAGAAACAATTGGTCATAAGTCATCTCTGACTGATTCAGGATTAGAATCCAGGCCTGACTCCCAGACCAGTATCTTTTATACTTTATCATGCTGTCTACATTTCAATTCACTCCTCATGAGTATGACATAACTTCTGGGCAAAGCAAGGACAAGTGTTCTGAAGCTTTAGCCTTCTCCACCCCTCTGATGCTTCCAAGAGGCAAGGAATTCAGAGCCAACTAGGTCCAGGCAATAATATCTCAGCCAGGCAAGGAAGGAGACATAGCCAGAGGGTAAAATATCCCAAAGGCTTCAGTCCTTCCCAAACCAATACTGTCTTTGAAGTTGGGAGCTGGGTCAGCTAAGGTCACCTGCCAGGTTAAAAAATAAACAAGCCAACCTTTGGAGGGTCTGGTCTGAAATTCTTTCTAAATGACAAAGCTATAGAAATAAGTGAGAAAGGCAGGAGGTAGAGAATGTGCTGAGCATTTTGAACCTGTGGAGAAAACAGCAGGAGGACGAAGAAGCAATTTTTTAAAAGATGAAATTATCAGGGAAAGGGACTTTCTTTTTGTTTACAGAGAGATTTCCTCTATGGCTGCATCTCTGATTAAGTCCGCAAACTTCACTGGCAAGTTAAAACACTAGCTCATTCATGAGACTTGGAACTCTAGGTGCTTGGAGATCTTGTATCACTGTGGGATTTTGTCACACATCATTAACCTGTGACACTGTTTCCTAGTTCACATTCACCTTAGAAAAATTGCTAAGGATCTAGCATGCCCCTGCCAGAAAATCTAACTTAAAACACCACCTTTCAATTGAATTTAACTAACAAGCATTGGACTTGGCCCAGTCTACTATATGGTTAACATGTGCTAAATACTAAGAATACAAAGACACATTCCCCCTATTAATTCTCTATGAAGAATTTTTACTAAACTCTCTGTTACCTATATAGTGTGTGACCCCTGAAGCTACCATTATTCTTGGGAGGTACACAAATAAACAGAACAACTGAAACGAGAACAGATTGCATCCCTGAAGTGGGAGATCACTTGTTCAAAGGTACCAGGAAGGGAGAAAAACTAACAGGACAGTCTAACAGAGCCAAGAGTACATAAGACAATAACACAAAATAAAATTGTAAAAGTAGCACGCCAAACATATTATGCAAAACTTTAGATGGCAAACTGAGAAATTTTATCTTAAGAGAAAAAGGAGATTCACTGAAGATTTTCAAGTAGGGAAGAAAGATGATTGGTTCTATATTTTAGGAATATTAATGTGGCAGCTGTGGAGCAGATGGATTAGAGAGAGGAGTAGCCCATAACTAAGCTCCTCAGTCAGCCCTTCTTGACCCTGTTAGAGCCAATGGTTTAGCACTAAACCATCTGTTCTTACCTCATATTCTCCATTCTAGCTAGGCTAATATATCCCACAGACATACCTTACCCTCACAACCCCACTCAGTTCAGGAACAAATATCAGAGGGACTGTTTGTCTCTGTTGGTATTAGGATAAGGGGCAGGAATAATGGTAAAAGTGCTCCTAAGGCATACCTTTCATAATCCTAAACACTCTTGAAAATCTTATTCCTGTCTCATGTCTTCTGTGAAGCTTTTCCAGGTACTCTGGTTTTCACTATCTCCTCTGAACTCCTGTAATCACTTATAGCCTATACTACACAATTTAATATTCACTTTTATATCATCATGTATGTTGTTTAACTTTTTCCCTTCTCTCTCCACTGTGGTGACAAGCTCTATGAATTCAGGGGCTATAGGTCATATTTCCTCTATATTCTTTCAAGGGCTTCTCTCAAGACTGAGTCATTTAGTAATTGGGGCTTCCTATTGAAGAATTATAAAAACTCACAGCACTTTGTTTGGACCTTTCATAGTCATGCAAAGTTTATTTAATGTTATAGTGAGTGTACATTTTATTTCCTACTAGACTATAAACTCTTTGAGAGTAGGAACCCCATCTTATTCATTCTTCTCTGCATTCCCCAGAAACCCTAGTCCAACACCTTGCATGTGGACATTCAATAAATATCTATTAAAGTACACTATTTGAAATAATAGCTAGTAAACATGTATACTAATGAATATAGTTCCCTTTTGCTCCTAGTTACTAACAAGGCCTCTAAGGAGTATCTATAATGTTACTACTCAGATATTTGGATGTGGCCTATAGATCTCTAATTTGATTAATTATCAAAGTTTCCAGCTTTGAAAAACTAATGAAATCCATCCTGAACAATGAATGAAGAACAGGAGGCTGAGAAGTCAGTCATTTCTTTTGTTATGGAAGTACAAGAGGTCTAGAAACCACAAAAAGAATACACTAAATGCTGTTCTCTGTAACAACATTTTAAAGACTGAATATACCTGTCAAGGCAGAGTATTTTACACCTCTGAAGACCTTAATCTCCAAACCACAAACCTTTTCCACAAACTTAGTAATTAAGATGAAACACTCAGAACACATGACTCCACCATCCAGACAGTTGGGAAATTCACTCCTGTCAGAATCACTGTCTTTGGGTTCACCTCAAGCTTTCGAATCCCTTCTTACAATCAATAAAACTTCTGTTCTGGAAATGAGCAGTCATTTCAGGGAGAAAAAATAATTATAATTCCCCTTTGCACCAACTGATTTACCAGGAGCCTAGCACTCTTCCCAGAAAATACCAATTCCTCTCAAGTTGGGGGTTGTAATTTCCTCTGTGTTAGGAGTGAAGTTGCATCCAATCATTACAGCCCCAGTTATTGGCTCAGGAACAAACACGATAGGGAATGTTTGTCTCTGTGGGGATCAGGAGCAGGAGCAGGAGCAGGAGCAGAAATTCATGTTAGAGGTAGACTGTGATCCAAATAATAATTGGAAAGGCAATGGAAAGTGTAGAGAAGGATGAAGAGTAGCTAGTCATAAACACAAGTAATGTATTGTTTGCCCAGCATAGCATTTGAATGAATTCAAAAGTCAAATAAGATCAGTGGACAAGGGGATGTGCAGTCCCTTATTTTTTCATATCTTTCCCTGATCCAATAAATTCTCTGATGATGCAACTATTATTCCTAACACATGTGTCTAACCAAGTCTCTTTCCTGCTCAAGAAATTTCAGAGGTCCTTACTGCCTCTGAGGAAAAAAAGCAAAATCTTAATCTTGATATTAATCTTTTTAGCATTCGGCTCTAGACTACCTTTCTAGATCTTGCATGTTTTTTCCCTTTTCCTCACCTTACATTCTAGCCAACTCTTCTCAAAAATGAAATTTCATATCCCACTTACATGTCTTTGCACAGTCTGCCCTCCTATGCCTAGAATACACCTGCTCCTCTCCTCTACAATTTAGGATCCTTGGCTTCCTACAGGTTTCAATTTGAGTGCTAAATTTCATGGGAAGCCTCTCCTAGTTATTGGTGACCTCCCTCTTCTCAAATCACCATCTATTTAACTATTCTGTGTACTTAGTGAAGCACCCTTCTTCCCATCTCAACATCCCTAGTAGAACTTAAACTCCTTGAGAGCAGAAACTATTTTTGACTTTGTTCCAGCACTTGTAACAATGACTTACGTGTTGTAGATGCTTAATAAATGCGCTGAATTAAATTGCATTGAATTACATCTGCAAAAAGTCTAAATAAAATGCCACCAAAGAAAGTGTTTTTTTATTATCTTGGCAAGAAGCAGATTAAGTCTTGTCTTGAACAAGTTGGAAAGAATCAGTCAGACTTTAGGGAAGAATAATGCTTTCCTATACTTAGTTATCTAAGGAAAGAACATGGGTGATTTCTTGCAATTTATAAAATGTTCATTTTTAGTGCCCAAGTTCTTTCATGTGGTAGACGAGGGAAATCTAGGCTCTCTCAGTTTCATTTGAGATAGATTTGTATTGTCTCTCTGAACCAAATATTGGTGACAGTTAAAATCAGTAGGGAGGCCTTGCTGGCAATAGAACAAGTATCTTTAATGCCAAAAGGAAACATTTACCTAATAAAGCATAAAGGGGGGTGGGGAGAACCTGTGAAATTCAGGAAAAATTCTGCTTTTCATGGGGAGCTTGCTAAATCAGATCCAGGAGACAATGGTGTAGATTGGAAAGAACACTAGAGAAGGAAATGAGAAAACCTCAAATGACCACACAAAAAGTCGGATATGACTGGAAAATGACTGAAAAAACAATAACAAATCTGACATTTACTAGTTGTGTGGTCTTTGCAAATCACTTAGCATCCTCCAGCCTCAGTTTCCTCATCTGTATTCAATGGTAATAATAATAATAATAATGATAATAATACTTACCTCACAAGGTTATTATGGGTTCCTATTTTGAAACTCAAAGAACTATATTTTGTTATTATTCTATAACTATTAATGGAAAGAATAATGGATTTAGAGTAAAAAGGACTTAGCTTTGCATTCTAGTTGTACTATGTATTAGCTTTCTGACTTTGAGAAAATCACCCAACCTCTGTTTCCTTTATAAAATGAGGGGATTGGGTTATATGGTTTCTTAAGACCTCTTCCATTTCTAAATATTATCCTCCTATATTAAGAACCAGTCAGTCTGACAAGCTGCTGAGTTTTCTTTTAGGCCAAGATCTTGGTTGCTTTAGATGCCAACAGCCTATCCAGAAAACACATCTTATAAAATACTCAGGTGTGAGAAAGATCTATCCATAATCAGACCCCATATCATATGGGATATATGATTTGATATCTGATCAGATATATCTGACCTGTCAAAAATATTCTGAGGAAAGTTTAGCATTAACTCTGAATCAAGGAGGGAAATCTCATGTTCCTGAAGTTGTCGTTGATATGGAAGTCCCCCAACTGTGAGAAGATCTCTTGAGGAAGCCACTCACTTATGGAAACAACTTAATACTAAGCTCAGTCATATGGAATTTCTCAGCATTCCAGACCCTGTAAGGAAATCTTAGATGTTTCAAGCCTGAAATGTAGAAGGCAAAAGTGAGTTCTGCCCTCCACTCCATTGAATCATTTGTTTCTCAGACTTTTAAATCAAAAGTGTAGAAAGAACTGGCACAACATCCCTTCAGACTTTTGAATTTTGGGGAAGAAACATAGTTTATATTTTCTAACTTTCATTTACCACACTACTAATGACTCATTCCTCTCCCAACTTTTCTGTCTCTTTTCTTAACTGACATTTAGATTTGCAGAGCACTAACTTAATAATGCACATCATCTCATTGGATCTTTTCAATTACTCATATCAGGCAAGAGCTGCAGGTATTATTATTATTCCCATTTTTCAGATGAAAAAAAGTGGTCTCTGAGAGGGTGGATGACATGGCCTTATAAGAAGTATTTGATCTTGGGCATGCCTCTTCTATACTTCTATATTCCATTTTCCTCAAGTGTAAAATGAAGGGATTGGATTAGTTGTTTCTAAAGCCCCCCCCCTAATCAATTTACATGATAAGTAGAATGTAAGCTCCTGAAGGCATGAGCTGTTTTGCTTTTGTGTATATATATATATATACATATATATATATACACACACACACACACACACACACACACACACACACACACACATATATATATATATACACACACACATATATATATATATATATATATATATATATATATATATATTGCCTAACACTCAGCAGGTGATTAATACATTCTTGTTGATTGAATCTATGGACAGTGGAGAGAAACTCAAGATTGAAATTCATCTGCTGGATTCACCAAGCTGGGTAAGATGGAAAAGTTCTACAAGGCTACTAGATTATAAACTCCTTCAAGGCAAAGATTTTGTTCATATTTCTTTGTATTTCTCATAGTCCTTTATACAAGGTCCTGCATATAATCATTAATAAATTCCTGTCGGATTATGCATGAGAATGGAATATCACTCACTAATTGTCATGGAGTTTCTCAGACGTGAACTGTAAACATCAGGTAATTTTATGAAGTGTTTTTTTTTTAATTTTCATATTGGCTGAGTAAACCAGACACAGCTGGCACATTGCCATCTGTAGAGTGCCAATGATGAGTCAAGCTTTATCCCATAATTAGCAAATTTCCAGTATTTGAAATTTTCTGTTCTCACTTTCAGAGGTAATTGAGTAAAGAGAATTCTGGACCTGAAATCAGGAAGACCTGACTCCAAATCTGCCCTTAAATACTGCCTTAATGACTAGAGGCAACTTTCTTAATCTTTGCCTGCCTTAGTTTGTTCATCTATAAAGTGGGGATAATAATAGTACTCTATTCCCATATAGTCATCGTAAAGACAAAGTTAGATAATATTTGTAAAGCACTTTGCAAATTTAAAACAAATGTAAGTATTAACTATTATTATTCTACCTTTCAGCACTCACTGAGATCTGGATCCATCCTGATAACACTATAACTTTGACCATCCATTCTTTAAGCCAACAACCTTATTGCACTTTAATTCATATCACTGGTCATAGAAGTGGTAATAGTCCTCATTTAAGATGCACAGTTGTCAAATTTATCACCCAATTCCTATCCTGATGGCTAATACCTGTTGACTTCTAGGACATTTTTCTTTCTTCCACAATTAGTTCAGTGCTTAGTTTTCATGCACTCCACCACCTGTCTTCAGAACAGAGAACTTGAACTTACATATTGATATGCCCTCAAAAACTGCAATTTCACAGTTTAATTCAATTCCAGCGATCTATTTTTCTTACCACCTCAGTTATATACAGAAACAATTATACCTTTGTCATCTTCTACAAAT